>NC_139704.1:1787830-1790330 GCF_964188405.1 Protomyctophum parallelum | reverse complement strand
ACACGCCCGATCTCGTCCGATCTCGGAAGCTAAGCAGGGTCGGGCCTGGTTAGTACTTGGATGGGAGACCGCCTGGGAATACCAGGTTTTGTAAGCTTTTTCCTTTGCCACACTAAATGAGAAACTGCCATTTTTGGCCATGAAACAATATTACTAGATTGTGTGCAGCACTAACTTGGGTACTGCTGACAAATGCCACTTCTAACCTTTAGCAGGCCAGCCCAACTAGAATAAGCCACACCACAGCAGGGCATTGTAATTCTCCCTTCCTTGTGTGTGCGGCGCGGGGCCGCTGTCAGCTATAAAAGACCGATGGGCCCAACTTCTGTTGCTTACGGCCATACCACCCTGAACACGCCCGATCTCGTCCGATCTCGGAAGCTAAGCAGGGTCGGGCCTGGTTAGTACTTGGATGGGAGACCGCCTGGGAATACCAGGTGCTGTAAGCTTTTTCCTTTGCCACACTAAATGAGAAACTGCCATTTTTGGCCATGAAACAATATTACTAGATTGTGTGCAGCACTAACTTGGGTACTGCTGACAAATGCCACTTCTAACCTTTAGCAGGCCAGCCCAACTAGAATAAGCCACACCACAGCAGGGCATTGTAATTCTCCCTTCCTTGTGTGTGCGGCGTGGGGCCGCTGTCAGCTATAAAAGACCGATGGGCCCAACTTCTGTTGCTTACGGCCATACCACCCTGAACACGCCCGATCTCGTCCGATCTCGGAAGCTAAGCAGGGTCGGGCCTGGTTAGTACTTGGATGGGAGACCGCCTGGGAATACCAGGTGCTGTAAGCTTTTTCCTTTGCCACACTAAATGAGAAACTGCCATTTTTGGCCATGAAACAATATTACTAGATTGTGTGCAGCACTAACTTGGGTACTGCTGACAAATGCCACTTCTAACCTTTAGCAGGCCAGCCCAACTAGAATAAGCCACACCACAGCAGGGCATTGTAATTCTCCCTTCCTTGTGTGTGCGGCGCGGGGCCGCTGTCAGCTATAAAAGACCGATGGGCCCAACTTCTGTTGCTTACGGCCATACCACCCTGAACACGCCCGATCTCGTCCGATCTCGGAAGCTAAGCAGGGTCGGGCCTGGTTAGTACTTGGATGGGAGACCGCCTGGGAATACCAGGTGCTGTAAGCTTTTTCCTTTGCCACACTAAATGAGAAACTGCCATTTTTGGCCATGAAACAATATTACTAGATTGTGTGCAGCACTAACTTGGGTACTGCTGACAAATGCCACTTCTAACCTTTAGCAGGCCAGCCCAACTAGAATAAGCCACACCACAGCAGGGCATTGTAATTCTCCCTTCCTTGTGTGTGCGGCGCGGGGCCGCTGTCAGCTATAAAAGACCGATGGGCCCAACTTATGTTGCTTACGGCCATACCACCCTGAACACGCCCGATCTCGTCCGATCTCGGAAGCTAAGCAGGGTCGGGCCTGGTTAGTACTTGGATGGGAGACCGCCTGGGAATACCAGGTGCTGTAAGCTTTTTCCTTTGCCACACTAAATGAGAAACTGCCATTTTTGGCCATGAAACAATATTACTAGATTGTGTGCAGCACTAACTTGGGTACTGCTGACAAATGCCACTTCTAACCTTTAGCAGGCCAGCCCAACTAGAATAAGCCACACCACAGCAGGGCATTGTAATTCTCCCTTCCTTGTGTGCGGCGCGGGGCCGCTGTCAGCTATAAAAGACCGATGGGCCCAACTTCTGTTGCTTACGGCCATACCACCCTGAACACGCCCGATCTCGTCCGATCTCGGAAGCTAAGCAGGGTCGGGCCTGGTTAGTACTTGGATGGGAGACCGCCTGGGAATACCAGGTGCTGTAAGCTTTTTCCTTTGCCACACTAAATGAGAAACTGCCATTTTTGGCCATGAAACAATATTACTAGATTGTGTGCAGCACTAACTTGGGTACTGCTGACAAATGCGACTTCTAACCTTTAGCAGGCCAGCCCAACTAGAATAAGCCACACCACAGCAGGGCATTGTAATTCTCCCTTCCTTGTGTGTGCGGCGCGGGGCCGCTGTCAGCTATAAAAGACCGATGGGCCCAACTTCTGTTGCTTACGGCCATACCACCCTGAACACGCCCGATCTCGTCCGATCTCGGAAGCTAAGCAGGGTCGGGCCTGGTTAGTACTTGGATGGGAGACCGCCTGGGAATACCAGGTGCTGTAAGCTTTTTCCTTTGCCACACTAAATGAGAAACTGCCATTTTTGGCCATGAAACAATATTACTAGATTGTGTGCAGCACTAACTTGGGTACTGCTGACAAATGCCACTTCTAACCTTTAGCAGGCCAGCCCAACTAGAATAAGCCACACCACAGCAGGGCATTGTAATTCTCCCTTCCTTGTGTGCGGCGCGGGGCCGCTGTCAGCTATAAAAGACCGATGGGCCCAACTTCTGTTGCTTACGGCCATACCACCCTGAACACGCCCGATCTCGTCCGATCTCGGAAGCTAAGCAGGGT
>NC_139704.1:1525330-1782830 GCF_964188405.1 Protomyctophum parallelum | reverse complement strand
ATGGTGTCATTTATGTCACTGCCAGCATATATAACGGATGGTGAAATCCTAAACAAACTGGCAATCTGGGGAGTGTCAGCTGTTTCCCCCATCAAAAGAAGGGTGTGGCCGGGAACAGACATTGTGGAGGGCACCCGTTTTGTCAGAGTGCGGTTCCCGAAGGAAGTGCAATCGCTGCCATACTCCACACGATTTGAGACACTGGAGGGGATGGAGTATTTCAGGGTCATTCACGATAAGCAGGTCAAAGTTTGTAGGCTGTGCATCCAGCCTGGCCACATTGTAAGAGACTGCCCAGAATTCACCTGCTTCAAGTGCCATCAGCAGGGCCACTATGCCCGGGAATGCGTGAACGCCAGGGAGGAGAGCGAGGAGTTTTTTTCTGACCCTGAGAGGGAGGAGGAGGGGGAGGAGGAGGAGGAGGAGGACGGCGACACAACACCAGCAGAGGCGGGGGAGGCAACACCACCAACAGTGGCAGAGGAGGCACCACCAGCAGTGGCAGAGGAGGCACCACCAGCTGAGACAGAGGTGGTGGAGGAGACACCATCAGCAGAGAGGGCGGCGGTGGAGGTTGGAGCCGGTCACCAGCATGTGGCTAGGAAAGATGGAGAGGAGCCGCAGGTGCGCCACGACGCCGCTGTGACCCATCAGGTGTCTGGAGATGCTGCCATCGGGGACAGCATGGATGGTGTCGCGGAGGAGATCGACTCGTCTCTGGAGGGAAAGATTGGGAGGGTGGCGGGTGTGGGTCCCTCTGCAGGTCCTGCCCCTCCACCCAGTGACCATGTGAGTACCTCCGGGGGCGAGGCCCCTAGGAGCGGCAGAGGTCGTGCGGAGAAAGGCAGAGGCGGAGTTAGGACCAGAGGGGGTTCCTCCCCTGGTCCTGCACCTGGTACTGCCGGAGAGATGAGGAGGAGAGAACCAGCTCAAGAGGGACAACGGGTGCCACCGAGCACCCCTGAGCTGGACGCCATCTTCTCTGGCGATGACATGGACTCAAGTCCAGAGGCTATAAGTGGCCTAAAGAGAAAAGCTGGGGAGGAGAGAAGTGCGAACGAAAAAAATGCCAAGAAATAGGTAATGGGGATTTTTGGTTTACTTCTATTTTCTTATAATACTTATGATTTCTACAACATCATTTAACGCAAATGGACTAAGGACAGAATATAAAATGCAACGGGTACTTAATCTGTGTAACACAGACATCATATGTCTACAGGAGACAAGGTGGGATAACACAACAATAGACATAATCAAAAAACTATGGGGAGGGCTCCTTTTCTACAGTAATGGGACTGAACATGCAAGAGGGGTGGCAATATTAATTCGAAAACATGCAGCTACAAATATCAAACAGTGTTATACAGATGGAGAAGGGAGGGTGATAGGGATTGAGTTCTCTTTACAAAAGGTTTTGTTTAAATTATTTTGTGTTTATGCACCTAATGTTGAAAAAGACAGGGTTTTATTTTTTGAAAGTCTCAAGCATTGCTGTTCTGAAAATAGTTTTTTTCTGGGGGATATGAATGTGTGGATGGATAGGCTTGATGCATCAAGGAACACCGTGTTCAGGCCAGATGCATCAAGGAAAAAGTTATTGGATATGAATGAGAAATATAATTTGACAGACAAATGGAGGTGGGAGAACCCTGATAAGAGGGAATTCTCCCGTCGGCAGATAGTGTTGGGGGAACTAAAGCAAAGTAGAATAGATCTGTGTTTAGTTGCAGGTAACATAATGCAATATTTTGGTAAATTAACGTATCATTTTAATACTATAAGTGATCATGCAAATCTCACAGGATCAATACGAGTAGGGGAAAGAAGCAGGGGAGGGGGAGTATGGTGTTTAAATAATAGTCTACTTAGAGATGACAACTATAAATATAGGATTAAAGAATATTTAAGAGCTATGATAGACAGTCCCAGTATGACAGAAGATGTAGGTCGGTGGTGGGAAGAGGTGAAAGAAGGGATTAAGAAAATAAGTATAAAATATGCCAAGTATAGAAATGTGCATGAAAAGAGGAAGGAAAGAGAAATAAAACAACTGATAGATTGTGAGTTAGAGAGAGCGGATAATGATTCTGATTGGAAGATAGATAGGCTATTAAAGCTAAGGAATATGTTGTACAAGTATGAGATGGAAGAATGTAATGGTGCCATTATCAGAAGTAAAGCCAAGTATTTAGTAGAGGGGGAAAAGAACACAGCCTATTTCTTAGGAATGGAAAAACAAAAGCAAGGAAAAAGCTATATAGAGGAACTTGAAAATGACAATGGTGACCGGGTGACTGATTTGATTGGTATTTGTAATGTGGTTGAAGGTTTTTATACAGATCTCTACACAAGAGAGGAACATGATGAAGAGTGCATGGAAAGAGTGCTAAATACTGTGTCCACAAAACTTTCCAGCCAAAATGTAGAATTTTGTGATAAGGACATAAGGGGTGAGGACATTATAAAAGCAATAATGAGTGGAAAGGCCAACAAGAGCCCAGGCTCTGATGGCCTGACCTATGAATTCTACAAGGAATTTATAGATTTTTTAGCACCTATTTTGGAAACTGTTTTTCGAGATATTGAAAGGACACAACAATTGCCTCACTCAATGTCACTCAGCATCATCACAATAATTTACAAGAACAAAGGAAGCCAACTTAAATTGGAAAACTATAGGCCGATCAGCTTACTAAATACAGACTACAACATTTTGGCAAAGGTATTGAGCAATAGAATGAAGGAAGTAGCAGACACAATCATAGCACCAACGCAGGCATATGGGATACCAGGTAGGGACATTAGTGACACAATAATGACAGTTAGAGATGTAATACATCACATGAATACAAATGATAAAGGAGGAATTGTTTTGGGAATAGATTTAAATAAAGCTTTTGACAGGGTAAGTCATAATTTTCTCTTCAGCACTTTAGGGAGGTTTGGATTTGGAAATAGAATAATCACTTGGATCAAACTGTTGTATAGAAATGCAATAAGTCAGGTAAAATGCAATGGTTTTCTAACAAACACGTTTCCACTACAACGCTCAGTCAGACAAGGGTGTCCAATGTCATCGCTCCTCTACAGTTTCTCTGTAGAATCTTTGGCAACATTAATTAACAGCAATAGGAATATCAGGGGTATTGATTTACCTGGAGGAGGGAAGAGCACCATATTACAGTACGCGGATGACACAACATTGACAGTACAGGACACAGAGAGCATACAAGCAGTTATAGATGACTTTGGAGTTTATGGTAAAGCAGCTGGAGCAAAAATCAACATTGAAAAGTCAGAAATAATGTACATAGGCAAAGGGGTTAATAGACAGTGTGAGGTCAAATTTAGAGTAGCAGAAGACCAGATAAAGGTATTAGGGGTTCATTTAGGCAAAGATGAGGAAGCAGCCAGGGATATCACTTGGACAGGTGTAATGAATAAAATAAAGAGAACAATTAATTTTTGGAGACTAAGGAATTTGAAAATTAAAGGTAAAGTTACTGTGATAAATGCCCTATTGATTTCAAAATTAATACATTATATGGCAGCCATAGACATGCCGGAATGGGTGTTGAGGGAACTTAATTCTGTCATATCCCATTTTTTGTGGAGTGGCAAGGGAGTGAGGATCTCTCACCAAACCTTGATGGCTGAGTATAAGAAGGGAGGGTTAAAACTGGTCAATATAGAAATAAAGAAAAAAGCTATTCGAATAAAAACGGTTACTAAATATCTATATAACAAGATAGATTATGGATGGAAACATTTCTTTAGAGAACATGTGCACAATGCTGGGAAATGTGAAGATTATGGTCTCTTGATGGCGCTAAAGCAGCCCATGCATAAAGGCATCCCTCTTTTTTACAGGGAGGTGCTGAGTGCATGGGCTGGACTGTTGCCACATATAGGCTATGATTGCAAGGATATAAACATGATTATTAATAACCCAATTTTTCTGAATAGTAAAATAATGAGTAATGATACTACTTTATATAGTACAGTCTTTATCAGAGCAGGGATAAGACAGATTAAAGACATCATGTATGAAGTGATACCTGGATTTTTGCCAGAACACTCAATACTGGACATGGTTAGAGGGATAGATTGTGATGTAAGAGGAAGCACAATTATTAATACATATAGTAAAATCAAAAGTAGCATAAGTAGAGAATGGACGGAAAGAATAAATAGTAGCGAAGAAAAAAGGAGAGAGGGTAACTGGCCTGAATTGTACATTGAAAGAGGAAATTACAAGGTCAGTTTAGGTAAGCTAAAGGTAAGAACAGCATATGGAATAATGATAGAGAAGGTATTGAAAAGACCAGCCTCAGATATGGTGTGGAAAAGTAAATATATTGACATGGATGTGGATGATATATGGAGGAGTGTGGTGAAATGTAACAGTTTGGAATGTGATGACAATGACTTCAAAATAAAGCATAATAGGATATACACAAAGATAATATTGCATCAAATAAATAGGAATTTAAGTAGATTGTGTGATGTATGTAAACAAGGGGATGAGGATCTTTTTCATTTGTTTTTGAATTGCACCTGTTTGACCGACTTCTTTAAAAGGTTGAAATGCACTCTATATAAACATTGGGGGAATGCATATATTGACAGCTTTAATTGGGAACACCTATTTTTGTTCGGCACAGGAATCAGAGACAGAAAAGTTAACACCAATTTATTAAATTTTGCTCTAAGTCATGCCAGATTAGCAGTCAGGCTGAGAAGAAACTATGCCCATTTTGATGGGAAGGTGGTAAATGCTTGGTGTATTTTTGAATCCATCTTAAAAAGGGATTTGTATCTAATTTTGAAGTACAACAGAGACAATTTTGTCGATTTATTTGTTGAGGGGAATAATTTTGTTGAAGTTAAAGAGGGACAAAACTTGGCTACTCATTTTTGATTTTGAATTTGGAATATTCATGCTTTTATTTTGTGTACTTATTATTGTATCATTGTTTGTACAGATATATGGATGAAATATTATGATGGTCCAATCCAAAAGAAATGTGCAAATTGTGCAATAATGTGATAACTGATTGTAAATTATTTTGAATATTTTTATAATAAAAGACAAAAAAAAAAAACACGCCCGATCTCGTCCGATCTCGGAAGCTAAGCAGGGTCGGGCCTGGTTAGTACTTGGATGGGAGACCGCCTGGGAATACCAGGTGCTGTAAGCTTTTTCCTTTGCCACACTAAATGAGAAACTGCCATTTTTGGCCATGAAACAATATTACTAGATTGTGTGCAGCACTAACTTGGGTACTGCTGACAAATGCCACTTCTAACCTTTAGCAGGCCAGCCCAACTAGAATAAGCCACACCACAGCAGGGCATTGTAATTCTCCCTTCCTTGTGTGCGGCGTGGGGCCGCTGTCAGCTATAAAAGACCGATGGGCCCAACTTCTGTTGCTTACGGCCATACCACCCTGAACACGCCCGATCTCGTCCGATCTCGGAAGCTAAGCAGGGTCGGGCCTGGTTAGTACTTGGATGGGAGACCGCCTGGGAATACCAGGTTCTGTAAGCTTTTTCCTTTGCCACACTAAATGAGAAACTGCCATTTTTGGCCATGAAACAATATTACTAGATTGTGTGCAGCACTAACTTGGGTACTGCTGACAAATGCCACTTCTAACCTTTAGCAGGCCAGCCCAACTAGAATAAGCCACACCACAGCAGGGCATTGTAATTCTCCCTTCCTTGTGTGCGCGGCGCGGGGCCGCTGTCAGCTATAAAAGACCGATGGGCCCAACTTCTGTCGCTTATGGCCATACCACCCTGAACACGCCCGATCTCGTCCGATCTCGGAAGCTAAGCAGGGTCGGGCCTGGTTAGTACTTGAATGGGAGACCGCCTGGGAATACCAGGTGCTGTAAGCTTTTTCCTTTGCCACACTAAATGAGAAACTGCCATTTTTGGCCATGAAACAATATTACTAGATTGTGTGCAGCACTAACTTGGGTACTGCTGACAAATGCCACTTCTAACCTTTAGCAGGCCAGCCCAACTAGAATAAGCCACACCACAGCAGGGCATTGTAATTCTCCCTTCCTTGTGTGTGCGCGGCGCGGGGCCGCTGTCAGCTATAAAAGACCGATGGGCCCAACTTCTGTCGCTTACGGCCATACCACCCTGAACACGCCCGATCTCGTCCGATCTCGGAAGCTAAGCAGGGTCGGGCCTGGTTAGTACTTGGATGGGAGACCGCCTGGGAATACCAGGTGCTGTAAGCTTTTTCCTTTGCCACACTAAATGAGAAACTGCCATTTTTGGCCATGAAACAATATTACTAGATTGTGTGCAGCACTAACTTGGGTACTGCTGACAAATGCCACTTCTAACCTTTAGCAGGCCAGCCCAACTAGAATAAGCCACACCACAGCAGGGCATTGTAATTCTCCCTTCCTTGTGTGTGCGCGGCGCGGGGCCGCTGTCAGCTATAAAAGACCGATGGGCCCAACTTCTGTCGCTTACGGCCATACCACCCTGAACACGCCCGATCTCGTCCGATCTCGGAAGCTAAGCAGGGTTGGGCCTGGTTAGTACTTGGATGGAGACCGCCTGGGAATACCAGGTGCTGTAAGCTTTTTCCTTTGCCACACTAAATGAGAAACTGCCATTTTTGGCCATGAAACAATATTACTAGATTGTGTGCAGCACTAACTTGGGTACTGCTGACAAATGCCACTTCTAACCTTTAGCAGGCCAGCCCAACTAGAATAAGCCACACCACAGCAGGGCATTGTAATTCTCCCTTCCTTGTGTGTGCGCGGCGCGGGGCCGCTGTCAGCTATAAAAGACCGATGGGCCCAACTTCTGTTGCTTACGGCCATACCACCCTGAACACGCCCGATCTCGTCCGATCTCGGAAGCTAAGCAGGGTCGGGCCTGGTTAGTACTTGGATGGGAGACCGCCTGGGAATACCAGGTGCTGTAAGCTTTTTCCTTTGCCACACTAAATGAGAAACTGCCATTTTTGGCCATGAAACAATATTACTAGATTGTGTGCAGCACTAACTTGGGTACTGCTGACAAATGCCACTTCTAACCTTTAGCAGGCCAGCCCAACTAGAATAAGCCACACCACAGCAGGGCATTGTAATTCTCCCTTCCTTGTGTGTGCGCGGCGCGGGGCCGCTGTCAGCTATAAAAGACCGACGGGCCCAACTTCTGTCGCTTACGGCCATACCACCCTGAACACGCCCGATCTCGTCCGATCTCGGAAGCTAAGCAGGGTCGGGCCTGGTTAGTACTTGGATGGGAGACCGCCTGGGAATACCAGGTGCTGTAAGCTTTTTCCTTTGCCACACTAAATGAGAAACTGCCATTTTTGGCCATGAAACAATATTACTAGATTGTGTGCAGCACTAACTTGGGTACTGCTGACAAATGCCACTTCTAACCTTTAGCAGGCCAGCCCAACTAGAATAAGCCACACCACAGCAGGGCATTGTAATTCTCCCTTCCTTGTGTGTGCGCGGCGCGGGGCCGCTGTCAGCTATAAAAGACCGATGGGCCCAACTTCTGTCGCTTACGGCCATACCACCCTGAACACGCCCGATCTCGTCCGATCTCGGAAGCTAAGCAGGGTCGGGCCTGGTTAGTACTTGGATGGGAGACCGCCTGGGAATACCAGGTTCTGTAAGCTTTTTCCTTTGCCACACTAAATGAGAAACTGCCATTTTTGGCCATGAAACAATATTACTAGATTGTGTGCAGCACTAACTTGGGTACTGCTGACAAATGCCACTTCTAACCTTTAGCAGGCCAGCCCAACTAGAATAAGCCACACCACAGCAGGGCATTGTAATTCTCCCTTCCTTGTGTGTGCGCGGCGCGGGGCCGCTGTCAGCTATAAAAGACCGATGGGCCCAACTTCTGTCGCTTACGGCCATACCACCCTGAACACGCCCGATCTCGTCCGATCTCGGAAGCTAAGCAGGGTCGGGCCTGGTTAGTACTTGGATGGGAGACCGCCTGGGAATACCAGGTGCTGTAAGCTTTTTCCTTTGCCACACTAAATGAGAAACT
This sequence comes from Protomyctophum parallelum, assembly GCF_964188405.1. Classification (NCBI taxonomy): domain Eukaryota; kingdom Metazoa; phylum Chordata; class Actinopteri; order Myctophiformes; family Myctophidae; genus Protomyctophum; species Protomyctophum parallelum. The sequence goes on along the minus strand of NC_139704.1, from coordinate 1,774,772 downwards.
GCCATTTTTGGCCATGAAACAATATTACTAGATTGTGTGCAGCACTAACTTGGGTACTGCTGACAAATGCCACTTCTAACCTTTAGCAGGCCAGCCCAACTAGAATAAACACCACAGCAGGGCATTGTAATTATCCCTTCCTTGTGTGTGCAGCGCGGTGCCGCTGTCAACTATAAAAGACCGACGGGCCCAACTTCTGTTGCTTACGGCCATACCACCCTGAACACGCCCGATCTCGGAAGCACAAGAGGTCCAGGGTTCGGGATTGTGCAAAGCGTACTGTGAAAGAGAACTCAGAACCAAGTGGTATATGTTGCAATTACAAATAGTTTGTGCTTTCGGGTACTATTATGACTTATGATAACATTTCATGTAATAAACACACAAGCAGGACATGCTGTAAAACATTAAGCCTTCTATCACCCCAGGGACTTGAACCCCATTTCAGACACCTGAAAGTACCTTCTACCGGTGATCGTTTTGGCCATGCTAACATGTCCTTACTTGCATGATAAAATAAAACATCTGCTGATGCACAAACCTGGACTGTCAATGTTGTAATCTTGAATCATTGGATGTTTTTGCGTCTCGCAACAGGAAACCGTCCTCCAGGCGACCACGGCTGATGAGACGCCGGCTTGAGTCCAAGTGGATGCTCCAGGCGCTGTGGGTGAAAAGGTATAAAATATGATAAGACTAGCCTACCTTGATCAAGCACCAACACAGCTTTCCTTCATTGTTTACCGATTGACCTGTAATGACCATGTACAATAGCAAATTGGGTTAAGGTTATAGGGTTAATTATTAGGATATATTGTAGATCGGCTATCTTATATTTCTGAATTCACATGCAAGTAAAGACATGGTGTTGCAAAGCAAAAGAAAGCGCTGGTATTGTACTGTCCGACCTTCTGCCTGGATATGGGGTTCGAAGCCCTACAGCGCTGTAACCTGCTGACCTGCCTCACCTTAGTCCTGCTGTATGTTTACATTAAATATGAAATTCACTATTTCACCAGTGTTAAGATGCTTTTAATGTTTTCTATCATATACATGTCCATCTCATTTTAAAACTGTCTCTGCTGTTGGTTGGATAGTTGGTTGGATGTAACTTTTTCTGAATGGCCTGTGTATTCATTGCAGCTTTAATTCAATACTTAACTGAGGGTAGGCTAAGGTTATATTAATGTCAATTTGTGTTGCTATACAAATGCTCATTTAACCCATTCTGGACCCCTTTTGGTGTTTTAAGCATCAATTATACTTTAGCTATTGAAAAATAGCAGATCCACAAGCTCATAGTGCCGCGCTACAAGCGGGCGGAGCAGTAGCAGGTTGCCTGTTTGTGGTGTGGGCAGGGCTGATAATCTGCACACCTGAGGGATATATATAGGCCTAACTAGGCAGCATACAAACATTTGTCTCTCACTGAGAGGTGCTTGCAGCACCACAACTCCTATGTGCCTGTATACTGAATGATGCATTAATGTAAGTCTGCTTTCCTATATATCCTACTCGTTGTATTGCCTACTGTGTATTACGCCTGACTTATCCCCATTATTGATTGTTATTTATTTCCTTGTCTTGCCTGTCAAATCATCACTCATCTGTCATTCACCACTGCCATACCTGTATCTGCAAAGACTGAATAAACTCTCAATGTCAATACTGTATGGTCTGGTTCATGCTCTTAACAGGCATGCTGGTGTAGAGGTGCAAAGGTACATAGCCAGCACCCGCCCCCCCCTCCCTCCCTCACTAGAATATTTCAACATAACTAAGGGTAATGTTATATTAATGTCAATTTGTGTTGCTATACAAATGCTCATTTAACACATTCTGGACCCCTTTTGGTGTTTTAAGCATGCTTTAGCTATTGAAAAATAGCAGATCTACAAGCTCATAGTGCCACGCTACGAGCTTGTAGATCTGCTGTTTTTGAAAACTGGGGGGTGCCTGGAACAACATATTTTCAGATGGGGGTTCAAGGCCAAATATAGGTAATTCTGGGGGTCCTAGACATGAAAAGGGTTGAGTTCGGTGGTAAACTAACCACCGAAAATCCAGACTATGTATGAGCCTTAAGGGGTGCCCTAACACTTTGGGGCAGGTGGAGTGTGCTTTCAGCCAGTTGCCCAACCGAGCGAGTGCTCTTTTGAGAGGGGACGCAACCATGTATGAATACAACACAACATATAAAACACCTGAATGTGGCCAGAGCACTCTGCGCTCGGATCTGTGAAATAAAAATAAGAGCACTGTTTACCTGACGTGCTGTTTTCACTGTTGCTACACTTAAGATGATAAAATATCAAGTGTGAACCCATAGTCATTCATAGCTACTGTGTGTAGGTTTATTTTATTTTATCGTACAGCCTAGTGCAGTGGTTCTCAACCTTTTCAGGCTGGAACCCCCAAAATAATCACATTTAAACTGTGGACCCCCACCCTGAGAAGCACTTGGAATTGTAGGAGTTAAGTTGAGGTATTTTATATTTTAATATATATATATATATATATATATATATATATATATATATATATATATATATATATATATATGGCGTTGTGAGCTTGTAGATCAGCTGTTTTCACTACTTCAGAGTTGAGGGTCCTCATAAATAAAACATCTGAGAACCACTAGTTGGACTCCTAATGAGCTTATTTCTTAGCTTTATCTTTTATGTATTCATAAAAGTTACTGCAAATAAATCACTGCATTATGGTTTAATTCATTTTTTGGATTTTTTTTTTAAATAAAAGCAAATTTAGGAAACGACCATAACAGACGCAGTGTTTGGGAACCAGTGTTTTAGGGGATATGAGAATGATGTCATACAGTGCAGATCATCACTTTTGGGATGAAGACAGATAGTCACTGACACTGATGTGCTACAGACACTGATGAAGACAGATACAGCTCTAAAGTCCACAGACTCAAAGCCAAATGTGAGAACCCAGAGCACTAGTAAATAAATATACATCTCAGATACAGACAAGAGCTGCAACAGTCAATCTCTCCATTTCAGCATAAATAATATAATTCATGTTACACTGAGCACTTTACACAACTCAGACACCCAGATGGATGACAAACCTGTATTGACAGCATCCACTGTTTTGCCACAGCTTCCTTGGTCAGAAAAGGCCAATCTACAAGCTTGCAGATCGGCTATTTTCAACAAATCAAACAACTGCAGTTATGATGATGATAATAAAGTTCACAAAAACAGCTCATCCCCTCAATCTGCTACATAATGAACCAAGAATTTATAACCCCCAAATGACTTGATATTATTTTAATTATGTTTATTATTATTATTATCATTATAACTTATGAGTGTATATGATCAGTGATTATGATCTATGGAACATTATATTTGGATTGAACAGACTGTTGTATGGTGTACTGTCTGTGTTGTTGTGCCCATGCTAAAGCGCTAATTCCGTTAGCATCAGTCCCTTAAGGTCAAAGATAAGCAAGAAAAATAATCTGGCAATTTAAACACGCAATGTTACATGTTGTTAGAGGCGTTGGTTTCATTTTCTGTAGTCAATAAGTACCTGCTGATGATGCATCCGACCGGTGTTACAGTTTGACTAGTTACCTGGTTTGTCTGGTTCCCTGGGCTGGATTTGCGCGTGCATGAGCCGTCTTTCACAGCTGTCTCATGAAGGGGGCGGAGCTATCTTCTATCTTCTCGGAGCGGAGCTATCTTCTATCTTCTCATTAAATATCCATCCGATTGTTTGTGGAATCTCACTTGTATGAAACAGTGACAACATGCACTTATAAAACACAGTTAGAATGATGAAAATAAAAAATAAATGAAAATATCTGTGGGAAGTGGGATTCGAACAGTCTTTGGAGTGAACCAAAATAACCTTGGAAGCTGTGCTCAACCCACTACACTATGATGCGCTGACAACTGCTGTAGGAAACGATCTATTTGATCCTATGTGTGTCTGTCCAGGCGTGAACTTGGGAACAGTATAGTCACAGCATGTCATTTCATCTTGTGACTCTGGTTTTTTAACAAATATAAGCACTCCGTTGAACTGATCAATGAATAGCTGTAGAAACAAGTCAATGATGTTGCTATAGTCACATCATGAAACACAAAGGGCCGATTCATACTCCTATTTTAGAGCCGAATAAAAGTCTGTTTAATAGGCTCTGTTAAGCCTACAATGTGACGTCATTTGAGGTTCGGGGGGCGGGCCCCGTCCTAAAGTCGGCTCTTCGGTGCTACTGAAAATTTCTGACGAGGCGAAATCATTTTCGGCAATACAGCGCTGAAACAGCGGTAAAATAGGAGTATGAATCGGCCCTTTGTGTTTCATGATGTGACTATAGCAACATCATTGACTTGTTTCTACAGCTATTCATTGATCAGTTCAACGGAGTGCTTATATTTGTTAAAAAACCAGAGTCACAAGATGAAATGACATGCTGTGACTATACTGTTCCCAAGTTCACGCCTGGACAGACACACATAGGATCAAATAGATCGTTTCCTACAGCAGTTGTCAGCGCATCATAGTGTAGTGGGTTGAGCACAGCTTCCAAGGTTATTTTGGTTCACTCCAAAGACTGTTCGAATCCCACTTCCCACAGATATTTTCATTTATTTTTTATTTTCATCATTCTAACTGTGTTTTATAAGTGCATGTTGTCACTGTTTCATACAAGTCGTTAGCCTCATAGGATAAATGCCTAAGTCATTTTTTGGCGAAATTGAGATTTCTGCATACAGGTGATCTCCTGGGGCTGCTGCATCGTTCTGGATCATCGCCTATGTCCTCAGCCAATCACAAAGCTCACAATCTTCAAAAATGATGATCTGCCTAAGTCACTTGTGTGATTTGAGCATTTTTACGTTGCCGCCTAACTCACTTTGTGTGACTTGGGCATTTTTACATTGCATACACAGCAAACAACAGTTACTCTAATAGACCCCCAGGTGTTTAGTATGGAGTTAACATTACTCTAACAGACCCCCAGGTGTTTAGTATGGAGTTAACATTACTCTAATAGACCCCCAGGTGTTTAGTATGGAGTTAACATTATTCTAATAGACCCCCAGGTGTTCTGTATGGAGTTAACATTACTCTAATAGACCCCAGGTGTTTAGTATGGAGTTAACATCACTCTAATAGACCCCCAGGTGTTTAGTATGTAGTTAACATTACTCTAACAGACCCCCAGGTGTTTAGTATGGAGTTAACATTACTCTAACAGACCCCCAGGTGTTTAGTATGGAGTTAACATCACTCTAATAGACCCCCAGGTGTTTAGTATGGAGTTAACATTACTCTAATAGACCCCCAGGTGTTTAGTATGGAGTTAACATTACTCTAATAGACCCCCAGGTGTTTAGTATGGAGTTAACATCACTCTAATAGACCCCCAGGTGTTTAGTATGGAGTTAACATCACTCTAATAGACCCCCAGGTGTTTAGTATGGAGTTAACATCACTCTAATAGACCCCCAGGTGTTCTGTATGGAGTTAACATTACTCTAACAGACCCCCAGGTGTTTAGTATGGAGTTAACATTACTCTAACAGACCCCCAGGTGTTTAGTATGGAGTTAACATTACTCTAATAGACCCCCAGGTGTTCTGTATGGAGTTAACATTACTCTAACAGACCCCCAGGTGTTTAGTATGGAGTTAACATCACTCTAATAGACCCCCAGGTGTTTAGTATGGAGTTAACATCACTCTAATAGACCCCCAGGTGTTCTGTATGGAGTTAACATTACTCTAACAGACCCCCAGGTGTTTAGTATGGAGTTAACATTACTCTAACAGACCCCCAGGTGTTTAGTATGGAGTTAACATCACTCTAATAGACCCCCAGGTGTTCTGTATGGAGTTAACATTACTCTAACAGACCCCAAGGTGTTTAGTATGGAGTTAACATTACTCTAATAGACCCCCAGGTGTTTAGTATGGAGTTAACATCACTCTAATAGACCCCCAGGTGTTCTGTATGGAGTTAACATTACTCTAACAGACCCCCAGGTGTTTAGTATGGAGTTAACATTACTCTAATAGACCCCCAGGTGTTTAGTATGGAGTTAACATCACTCTAATAGACCCCCAGGTGTTCTGTATGGAGTTAACATTACTCTAATAGACCCCCAGGTGTTCTGTATGGAGTTAACATTACTCTAACAGACCCCCAGGTGTTTAGTATGGAGTTAACATCACTCTAATATACCCCCAGGTGTTCTGTATGGAGTTAACATTACTCTAACAGACCCCCAGGTGTTTAGTATGGAGTTAACATCACTCTAATAGACCCCCAGGTGTTCTGTATGGAGTTAACATTACTCTAACAGACCCCCAGGTGTTTAGTATGGAGTTAACATTACTCTAATAGACCCCCAGGTGTTTAGTATGGAGTTAACATTACTCTAATAGACCCCCAGGTGTTTAGTATGGAGTTAACATCACTCTAATAGACCCCCAGGTGTTCTGTATGGAGTTAACATTACTCTAACAGACCCCCAGGTGTTTAGTATGGAGTTAACATTACTCTAATAGACCCCCAGGTGTTTAGTATGGAGTTAACATCACTCTAATAGACCCCCAGGTGTTCTGTATGGAGTTAACATTACTCTAACAGACCCCCAGGTGTTTAGTATGGAGTTAACATTACTCTAATAGACCCCCAGGTGTTTAGTATGGAGTTAACATCACTCTAATAGACCCCCAGGTGTTTAGTATGGAGTTAACATCACTCTAATAGACCCCCAGGTGTTTAGTATGGAGTTAACATCACTCTAATAGACCCCCAGGTGTTTAGTATGGAGTTAACATCACTCTAATAGACCCCCAGGTGTTTAGTATGGAGTTAACATCACTCTAATAGACCCCCAGGTGTTTAGTATGGAGTTAACATCACTCTAATAGACCCCCAGGTGTTTAGTATGGAGTTAACATCACTCTAATAGACCCCCAGGTGTTTAGTATGGAGTTAACATTACTCTAATAGACCCCCAGGTGTTTAGTATTGAGTTAACATTACTCTAATAGACCCCCAGGTGTTTAGTATGGTAACATCACTCTAATAGACCCCCAGGTGTTTAGTATGGAGTTAACATCACTCTAATAGACCCCCAGGTGTTTAGTATGGAGTTAACATCACTCTAATAGACCCCCAGGTGTTTAGTATGGAGTTAACATTACTCTAATAGACCCCCAGGTGTTTAGTATGGAGTTAACATCACTCTAATAGACCCCCAGGTGTTTAGTATGGAGTTAACATTACTCTAATAGACCCCCAGGTGTTTAGTATGGAGTTAACATCACTCTAATAGACCCCCAGGTGTTTAGTAGACATGTATTAAAAAATGCCTAAGTCACAGATTATTTTCTTGAAAATGGCCTAAGTCACTTTTTTTTGTTATGGAATGACTCTCATGTTTATCTTTTTGTAAAAAACATTTTGTTAACCCCTCAGGAAACCATTGTAAAAATCTGCATTAAAAACTCTTACATACTTGCGAGAAAATGTGTTTTTCCTTATTATCCGAAAATCATAAAAAATGACTTATGCATTTATCCTATGAGGCTAACGAAGTGAGATTCCACAAACAATCGGATGGATATTTAATGAGAAGATAGAAGATAGCTCCGCTCCGAGAAGATAGAAGATAGCTCCGCCCCCTTCATGAGACAGCTGTGAAAGACGGCTCATGCAAATCCAGCCCAGGGAACCAGACAAACCAGGTAACTAGTCAAACTGTAACACCGGCCACACTGGTGTTGATACAAGGCAGGCAGTGAGGGAAATGTAGAAATAATGTCGTCAAAACTTATATAATATTAACTTCGGGATGTTGTTGGGACCCCACCAGCACATTGATACTGTAATTATTTCATCACAGTACCTGTAAATTAATTCCGTGGCACAGTTGTCTTCTTCTCAGCACGTACAGTACAGCTCCTCCGTCTACAGAACAAGGCTGCACTAAGCAGGGAGGGAGGGTGCGTCACCGTGCATATTAATGAGAAGAAGGGACGGTGTGGGCGAACGGAGACTCAGAATGCATTGGAGTCAATGAGGGTATCTGAACGGAGACTATGAGGGGGGCGGGGACATTCCCTATGAACAGGAGGTTGAGACGGAGGACAGTTTGTCATTGCATTGGGGATTACGACCAAGAGATCCTGGTTCGATTCCGGGCTCATGCAAGACCTACTGTGAAAGTTTTCTTTTGCAACAAGCAGTACCTGTTGAAATTACGTTCCCAATGTAATTAAGTTATTCATATGTTTTTATTCGTTTTCATTCCATGTATTCTGTACTGTTTACATGATGCAATATTTATCATACAATGATAATAATAATTACTTTATAGAGACTGATGTGCACATTTGAATATTTTGCTTATACTGATAAAAGTGACAGCTATTTATGTGTAATTGATAATCAGGAACAATGTTTTATTTGGTTTTGGACACAAGAGTTATATAGCAGACAGTGTAGTCAGTCAGTGTGCAATCAATAAATGACACAAGAGATAGAAAGTTGAAGGTTGCACTTTTATTGTTACATTTTGTGAACATAACTTTTTTTCTTTTCTTTTTTTGCCTTCCTCCAGACAGTGCTGCAGTGTACAAACCATCAGAAAACAGAATAAAAACAGTGCAAAAAGAGCAAACAAATCAAATTAAAAAGAGTGCCATATGTACATTCAATAATAAAAATGTGTATTATAAAAAACAATATATACAATATATACAATTGTTACGTCACGATAAGAGCTATGGCAGCCCATCTACAACAGCCTTAAAGTGGTCAAAACTGTCGTACACTCTGTTGTCCAGTCCCTGTGACGACGACATGTTCTTATTGGTACAGAAGGCTTTTTTTTTGTATCTTTTTATATGTGACTGCAACGATTCCCCACACAGCCCGCATGTAGGCACATTCTTAACCCGTGACACTTTAGTTTCCTGGGCTGAAGTGTCTTCCCTTTGTTTCCTCTTGTAGGCTGTGGACCTGGCCCACAGGGGGTCTCTGTGGGACCTGGAACCTGGCTAGAAGGAGGATGGGGAGGAGGAGGGGCGGAGGGACCAGGGGTGGCCGGGGTGGAGGGACCACGGGCGGGCAGAGGTGGGGTGGGTAGAAGTGCAGTGGGCAGAGGAGGGGTGGGCAGACGCTGAGTAGGGGTGGGGTGGGGAACAGCGGTTTGAGGAAGAGGTTGGTTGGGAGGAACAGGAGGAAGGGTGTGCACCGCAGCTGGCACCACTATGCTCCTTCTCTCCTTCAATGTTTTTGTGCCTGCCGTGCTGGGGGTGTGACTGTACTCTAACTGCGGGTAGTCCGGTTGAGCGAGGATAGGCGGTTGTAGGGGTGCTGGAGTGATGTCCTGGTCGGAGATGGACTGGACCTTTGACATGCTTGCCGGTCTTCTGGTGGAGTGGTAATTTGCCAATTTCTCGTGGCGAAGAATGAAGTCCTTTATTGTTTATTTATTTATTTTTTGGATGGGAACGGAAGCACCAATGAGTATCGGATCGTCCACACAGACTAGCTGGTGGATCCTGGCGTACGCTTTGATGAGCATCGACTTCTCTGGGCTGCCGCTGGCAGGTATATTCAACCAGAGAAGTTTCACCAGTGTGTACATGAGGCGGTTGTTCTCTGCACTGCACTGCTCCACATTCGCAGCTGGAGTGTACCGCTTGGACATCTTCATTTGCTGTACCAGCGCAGCTTCAGCAGGGTCGTCCCTTTTGCTGCGGCAGTACAGAGTGTTGCCCCAGTGTGTCACGTACAGCTGGTGAAACTTCTGCGGGTGTTTGTCATGTTCTGCCACCTGGTCCCATGCCTGCAGAATGTTGGTCCTCTCTTCGGTTGTGATGCTCATCCTTGGTCTGGTGCTGAGGCTGTAGTCCACCAGTAGAGAGCAGAAACGCTCAAGCGCTTGGAACCCGGGCAGCGGGTTTATGCTGCAGGCGTCCTCCTGTTGTCAAAGACAATACCAATAATGATATGTATGTATATAGGTTGTTTGTTTTTACACAAATATAATGCAGAAATAGCAAACGCAAAGAGCACAGATCTTGACATGTAATCTAAGTACTTACAAGGGCCGGAGGATGCTCTGTGGATGTGTCATTTGAGACAGGAACTATGCGGTCGACGTCAACCGCAGTGTCGACATCAACCGCAGTGTCACTGTCCTCCGCACCACTCTCGTAGGCCTCGTCTTCCGGGTCGGCGCGACCAGGCTGCAGCACCTCATCCTCATCCTCAGGGGCTTCATTTCGGAGGATGTCTGGCGTGACTTGACGCCGAGCTTCCTCTTCCCCTGTGCTCTGGCTGAACAGGTACTCCAGCCCGATCAACTCGCTGGAGCTCACACTGGTCGGTCGCCTGAAGTTCTCCTCCACTGTCTCCCCAAACAGCTGCTGGCAGCGAGAGTTCAGCCGGTCAATCAGTGGTGCGGAGTAGGTCCGGTAGCGACGGCCCTTCCCACCATACACCGCGTCAGCACTTCGGTCCGCATTCCACCGAGCGACCCCGCTGATCAGGTAAACCTGATACGGTCGTGCTGCACAGTGAGGACCTGTAAGACACAGAAATATATTTGTTAGATGAATGCAGAAATGCATCATACTGCAGTGTCTACTAAAAATAGCTGATCTACAAGCTGAAATGTAACAGTGTTGGACAAAAGGTTTCCACCCCACCACAGCAGCCCTATACAACAGTGATGTACACACCTTGAAGATTACAGTAATACACAATGAAATATTTTGACAAAGCAGCAATACCTGGAATCATGTGTGGCAGGAATTTGTGAAAACCTTCCAGGCTGTTGCTGCCACGCACACACACTTGTAGAAGGGGACGTCGACGCCATTGATCTTCGTGGTGTTAGTCACCCTATATGTACATGGGCATGCCTGGAGGGTCCTGGAAGCATTCCAGGTGACGCTGATGTGTTGCCCACTCCTCATCTATGGCTTCTGTGAATAAACAATTAAGCACAACTATGAGATGGACAGCAATATATAGGTAGTAACAGCACATGACAAATAAAGCAATATCTAAATAGCAACAGTAACTGTTAATATCTTTTACCTGCTGATGTGAACAGGCTGACACCTCTCTCATTCAGACCAGCAGGACCCTTGAACTCCTCAATGGCTGCCTGCACATAATTGAAGGAGTCCTGAGCACCCAGCGTAACTCTCCGCACATGATGTCTGAGATGGTACTTGCTGATGTGGAGTCTGAGCATGTCCGCATCCGTCAGAGAGGCCAGAGCCGCAGGGTCCTTGGTTCTTGCTGCCTTGATGAGGAGGTCCAGATCTGCCCGGTTGTACGCCAGGACTGCACCTGCCAAGGCGGACTTGAAGGCGATGTACTTGGGGTGACTCTCTGTGCGCACAGCCGCGTCAAAGCGATGGTGCCAGTGGAAGATGTCCAGCCGAATCACCATGCCTTGGTCCACCCAGGACTGGAACAACTTCTCCGTCGTCGTTGGACCACTTTCTCTGCAACACCCCCGATAATCAAGGCAGGATTTCTGAGATTGTGCTTATTTAAAGTGCTGAAGGCAAATCGTGTTAATTTATGGCATACATGTTTTCTAGGGGTATTAAGGTCTGCTGAATCCAAATCTGCTGTATGCCAAACTCAAAAATGGATGCTAAGCCCTCAAAATGGACCATTTAAAGATGGCGGCCACCATTATGCTGAAACATAATAAAACGCCTATATTTTTGAAGTGACATTTTTTATGTTTTTATATGTGGGGAATACAATTCAATATTCTGATTTGAAATCAAGTGTGAGGAAATTGCTTAAAATTCATACATATTGTGAAAATTGACATTTATTGGCGAATATCTTTCCAACCAACTTTATGCAATAATTGATGTTCCCAATAAGTATTTGTACATAACGTGTACAAGGTAACCAACTCCATAATACTTGTGAAGAAACTGCTTAAAAATAATATTGCATGCCTGTGGTATAAACTGATGGCCTAACTACAATATCAGCCACAAACAGCTTGCTGCTTCTCTATGAATGGTCCAGGCCCTTAAGGAGATAACATCAGTCTAATCACCAAAGTTTCCCCATATGTAGCCATGGTTGGACTAAGACACAAATTTGGCCCGGACATTTTCGCGGAATTTGGCCCAGACTGGCCCACCACAACGAGGCCCATACAAATACTTGAAATACAAGCCCTTAACACCTCCACATTTAACAGTATACAACATAAATGATACACAACCAACAGACAACTAATTTAACATTTGGCCCAGACCGGCCAACCAGAGGGTCAGCCCACCGGGCACATGCCTGGTATGTGCTGTGGCCAATCCAGGCCTGGATGTAGCCCAGGGCATGCTCTAATGATTTAGTTAGGGCACCCAAGTCAGCGACCTTCGGGGTCACCACAGCAGCCAAATCCAATATGGCCACCACATATAAACGGTGTGGGCTGTAATGTTTAAACCAGATGATCAACATATGCAAACTTGTGTATTTCACATTTCCGAGATGGCAGATTTGTTATACCTAAATCTTCACACTCTTGGTAAACTTGGTGTATTATGATGATTCAATCTATCTAGACTAGAGCACTTTCATTTGCTTATTATTACCAATACGGTCACTATTCACCAAAATCTATTGGATTGGATATTACATTTTCGCCCAGATTGAGTTAAACTCAAAACAAACAACCTATGCAATTTTCAGATATTGAAACAATAACATAAGTAAGTAAGTAGTTTTGATACAGCTAACATATTAACATTGTTTAGAATTTAAACAATTATGTTTAATCAGACCAGCAATTAATCATTGATAATTTGCCACACGCACACATGCACGCACGCGATTGATGACAACATGTACAGTGTACACCTAATAATGTCTGGTACTTTCTTCTTCTAAGTAACTGTAGAAGCGACTTTTTGGGATTATCAGTGATGAGCTCATGGATGATGACATGTAGGGTTAACTGCTGCTTTGTAACAAGAAAAATGTGCTCTCAAACTAACCTGGATTCAATTTATCTGCACTACAGCTTTGAAACCATCCTGAAAAGGACACAAAAATTGTTCTGTACCTGGCCCATGCTGGGCCCAATGGCCATAAAGGCATTTGTCTCATCAATTGTAGTTCTTGCAATCCACTTATTTGAGACATTAAGCATCACACAGCTGGATTGGTTTTGGCTGCGGAAATAACTACTGGGACGTTCCTGTTCATGATATCTGCAATGCTCCTGGTCTCCAAAAGTCACTGGCTTTGCCTCTCTTCCATGTGCTAACAGGCTGTGAATAGGCAGTTTTGGAGGCAACACTGGATCTGACAGGCAACCTACAGTATAGTTGCCCTCACCTTGGAGCCTGTGCAGATCAACTCTGATGTCCATCGACTCCTTCATCTGCGTCTTCAGCTATCTCGATTCCCCATACAGTACATCTAGCGATTCTAGCCAGTTGTGTTTTCCACATCAACATCTTTCTTTAGCACATCCATGTGGTTGCAGTGGCTAATCACATCCCCCTGCTATTGTGTCTGCATGGTTGTCATATTCATGATTTCAGTATATGGGACTCCATAACAGTAAGTATAGTACAAGTAAGTAGGTCAAAGTGCCTTCTTATCAGAGTCGGAGGTGCCCAGGATCAAAGCCATGGCATAGTCATAGAGGGTATGCACAGGACATCATCATCATACCCGGAAGTTATGCGGGAACGCCTGAGTGGGAAAAATAAACACTTTCTGGCCTTGACAGCTCATACCTCCAAACAGAAATCTGATTGCATTAAACAACGTTAAACTCACTTTGCCACTCACTTTATGCATGCACATACTCTATTGTGGTTGAAAGGTGAGTGCTCTACTGAGTAACCAGGCCACCCTCATGTGAGGGTGCCTGCACCAATAATGAGGGTCTAGACGACAACATACAGTATAAGAACATTCCAATGTTTCTAATGCTAAAGAAAAAACATACAAATAGACACAAGTTTGCCAATATAGTGTGAAATGTTAAGGTACAACAAGGTATTTGTATATTGCCTCCATATTGGACATATGCAAATTAGGTGTCCAGACACACCCAATCATAAAGATAAGTATTCCAAAATGTCTCGTATCGTCAAACATCCTGAAATGGACACCAAGCATGTTCTAAATCATTAGAACATGCCCTGGACTACATCTGGGCCAAATATGGTGCTTTTAGACTGATTAGCACGACATATGCCTAAGGGCCTGGACTAAAGAGGACAATTGTCACTGTAGTAACAGCACATGACAAATAAAGCAATATCTAAATAGCAACAGTAACTGTTAATATCTTTTACCTGCTGATGTGAACAGGCTGACACCTCTCTCATTCAGACCAGCAGGACCCTTGAACTCCTCAATGGCTGCCTGCACATAATTGAAGGAGTCCTGAGCACCCAGCGTAACTCTCCGCACATGATGTCTGAGATGGTACTTGCTGATGTGGAGTCTGAGCATGTCCGCATCCGTCAGAGAGGCCAGAGCCGCAGGGTCCTTGGTTCTTGCTGCCTTGATGAGGAGGTCCAGATCTGCCCGGTTGTACGCCAGGACTGCACCTGCCAAGGCGGACTTGAAGGCGATGTACTTGGGGTGACTCTCTGTGCGCACAGCCGCGTCAAAGCGATGGTGCCAGTGGAAGATGTCCAGCCGAATCACCATGCCTTGGTCCACCCAGGACTGGAACAACTTCTCCGTCGTCGTTGGACCACTTTCTCTGCAACACCCCCGATAATCAAGGCAGGATTTCTGAGATTGTGCTTATTTAAAGTGCTGAAGGCAAATCGTGTTAATTTATGGCATACATGTTTTCTAGGGGTATTAAGGTCTGCTGAATCCAAATCTGCTGTATGCCAAACTCAAAAATGGATGCTAAGCCCTCAAAATGGACCATTTAAAGATGGCGGCCACCATTATGCTGAAACATAATAAAACGCCTATATTTTTGAAGTGACATTTTTTATGTTTTTATATGTGGGGAATACAATTCAATATTCTGATTTGAAATCAAGTGTGAGGAAATTGCTTAAAATTCATACATATTGTGAAAATTGACATTTATTGGCGAATATCTTTCCAACCAACTTTATGCAATAATTGATGTTCCCAATAAGTATTTGTACATAACGTGTACAAGGTAACCAACTCCATAATACTTGTGAAGAAACTGCTTAAAAATAATATTGCATGCCTGTGGTATAAACTGATGGCCTAACTACAATATCAGCCACAAACAGCTTGCTGCTTCTCTATGAATGGTCCAGGCCCTTAAGGAGATAACATCAGTCTAATCACCAAAGTTTCCCCATATGTAGCCATGGTTGGACTAAGACACAAATTTGGCCCGGACATTTTCGCGGAATTTGGCCCAGACTGGCCCACCACAACCAGCGCGCAGATACTCTACTGACTTTTCAGGGGTCGAGGCCCATACAAATACTTGAAATACAAGCCCTTAACACCTCCACATTTAACAGTATACAACATAAATGATACACAACCAACAGACAACTAATTTAACATTTGGCCCAGACCGGCCAACCAGAGGGTCAGCCCACCGGGCACATGCCTGGTATGTGCTGTGGCCAATCCAGGCCTGGATGTAGCCCAGGGCATGCTCTAATGATTTAGTTAGGGCACCCAAGTCAGCGACCTTCGGGGTCACCACAGCAGCCAAATCCAATATGGCCACCACATATAAACGGTGTGGGCTGTAATGTTTAAACCAGATGATCAACATATGCAAACTTGTGTATTTCACATTTCCGAGATGGCAGATTTGTTATACCTAAATCTTCACACTCTTGGTAAACTTGGTGTATTATGATGATTCAATCTATCTAGACTAGAGCACTTTCATTTGCTTATTATTACCAATACGGTCACTATTCACCAAAATCTATTGGATTGGATATTACATTTTCGCCCAGATTGAGTTAAACTCAAAACAAACAACCTATGCAATTTTCAGATATTGAAACAATAACATAAGTAAGTAAGTAGTTTTGATACAGCTAACATATTAACATTGTTTAGAATTTAAACAATTATGTTTAATCAGACCAGCAATTAATCATTGATAATTTGCCACACGCACACATGCACGCACGCGATTGATGACAACATGTACAGTGTACACCTAATAATGTCTGGTACTTTCTTCTTCTAAGTAACTGTAGAAGCGACTTTTTGGGATTATCAGTGATGAGCTCATGGATGATGACATGTAGGGTTAACTGCTGCTTTGTAACAAGAAAAATGTGCTCTCAAACTAACCTGGATTCAATTTATCTGCACTACAGCTTTGAAACCATCCTGAAAAGGACACAAAAATTGTTCTGTACCTGGCCCATGCTGGGCCCAATGGCCATAAAGGCATTTGTCTCATCAATTGTAGTTCTTGCAATCCACTTATTTGAGACATTAAGCATCACACAGCTGGATTGGTTTTGGCTGCGGAAATAACTACTGGGACGTTCCTGTTCATGATATCTGCAATGCTCCTGGTCTCCAAAAGTCACTGGCTTTGCCTCTCTTCCATGTGCTAACAGGCTGTGAATAGGCAGTTTTGGAGGCAACACTGGATCTGACAGGCAACCTACAGTATAGTTGCCCTCACCTTGGAGCCTGTGCAGATCAACTCTGATGTCCATCGACTCCTTCATCTGCGTCTTCAGCTATCTCGATTCCCCATACAGTACATCTAGCGATTCTAGCCAGTTGTGTTTTCCACATCAACATCTTTCTTTAGCACATCCATGTGGTTGCAGTGGCTAATCACATCCCCCTGCTATTGTGTCTGCATGGTTGTCATATTCATGATTTCAGTATATGGGACTCCATAACAGTAAGTATAGTACAAGTAAGTAGGTCAAAGTGCCTTCTTATCAGAGTCGGAGGTGCCCAGGATCAAAGCCATGGCATAGTCATAGAGGGTATGCACAGGACATCATCATCATACCCGGAAGTTATGCGGGAACGCCTGAGTGGGAAAAATAAACACTTTCTGGCCTTGACAGCTCATACCTCCAAACAGAAATCTGATTGCATTAAACAACGTTAAACTCACTTTGCCACTCACTTTATGCATGCACATACTCTATTGTGGTTGAAAGGTGAGTGCTCTACTGAGTAACCAGGCCACCCTCATGTGAGGGTGCCTGCACCAATAATGAGGGTCTAGACGACAACATACAGTATAAGAACATTCCAATGTTTCTAATGCTAAAGAAAAAACATACAAATAGACACAAGTTTGCCAATATAGTGTGAAATGTTAAGGTACAACAAGGTATTTGTATATTGCCTCCATATTGGACATATGCAAATTAGGTGTCCAGACACACCCAATCATAAAGATAAGTATTCCAAAATGTCTCGTATCGTCAAACATCCTGAAATGGACACCAAGCATGTTCTAAATCATTAGAACATGCCCTGGACTACATCTGGGCCAAATATGGTGCTTTTAGACTGATTAGCACGACATATGCCTAAGGGCCTGGACTAAAGAGGACAATTGTCACTGTAGTAACAGCACATGACAAATAAAGCAATATCTAAATAGCAACAGTAACTGTTAATATCTTTTACCTGCTGATGTGAACAGGCTGACACCTCTCTCATTCAGACCAGCAGGACCCTTGAACTCCTCAATGGCTGCCTGCACATAATTGAAGGAGTCCTGAGCACCCAGCGTAACTCTCCGCACATGATGTCTGAGATGGTACTTGCTGATGTGGAGTCTGAGCATGTCCGCATCCGTCAGAGAGGCCAGAGCCGCAGGGTCCTTGGTTCTTGCTGCCTTGATGAGGAGGTCCAGATCTGCCCGGTTGTACGCCAGGACTGCACCTGCCAAGGCGGACTTGAAGGCGATGTACTTGGGGTGACTCTCTGTGCGCACAGCCGCGTCAAAGCGATGGTGCCAGTGGAAGATGTCCAGCCGAATCACCATGCCTTGGTCCACCCAGGACTGGAACAACTTCTCCGTCGTCGTTGGACCACTTTCTCTGCAACACCCCCGATAATCAAGGCAGGATTTCTGAGATTGTGCTTATTTAAAGTGCTGAAGGCAAATCGTGTTAATTTATGGCATACATGTTTTCTAGGGGTATTAAGGTCTGCTGAATCCAAATCTGCTGTATGCCAAACTCAAAAATGGATGCTAAGCCCTCAAAATGGACCATTTAAAGATGGCGGCCACCATTATGCTGAAACATAATAAAACGCCTATATTTTTGAAGTGACATTTTTTATGTTTTTATATGTGGGGAATACAATTCAATATTCTGATTTGAAATCAAGTGTGAGGAAATTGCTTAAAATTCATACATATTGTGAAAATTGACATTTATTGGCGAATATCTTTCCAACCAACTTTATGCAATAATTGATGTTCCCAATAAGTATTTGTACATAACGTGTACAAGGTAACCAACTCCATAATACTTGTGAAGAAACTGCTTAAAAATAATATTGCATGCCTGTGGTATAAACTGATGGCCTAACTACAATATCAGCCACAAACAGCTTGCTGCTTCTCTATGAATGGTCCAGGCCCTTAAGGAGATAACATCAGTCTAATCACCAAAGTTTCCCCATATGTAGCCATGGTTGGACTAAGACACAAATTTGGCCCGGACATTTTCGCGGAATTTGGCCCAGACTGGCCCACCACAACCAGCGCGCAGATACTCTACTGACTTTTCAGGGGTCGAGGCCCATACAAATACTTGAAATACAAGCCCTTAACACCTCCACATTTAACAGTATACAACATAAATGATACACAACCAACAGACAACTAATTTAACATTTGGCCCAGACCGGCCAACCAGAGGGTCAGCCCACCGGGCACATGCCTGGTATGTGCTGTGGCCAATCCAGGCCTGGATGTAGCCCAGGGCATGCTCTAATGATTTAGTTAGGGCACCCAAGTCAGCGACCTTCGGGGTCACCACAGCAGCCAAATCCAATATGGCCACCACATATAAACGGTGTGGGCTGTAATGTTTAAACCAGATGATCAACATATGCAAACTTGTGTATTTCACATTTCCGAGATGGCAGATTTGTTATACCTAAATCTTCACACTCTTGGTAAACTTGGTGTATTATGATGATTCAATCTATCTAGACTAGAGCACTTTCATTTGCTTATTATTACCAATACGGTCACTATTCACCAAAATCTATTGGATTGGATATTACATTTTCGCCCAGATTGAGTTAAACTCAAAACAAACAACCTATGCAATTTTCAGATATTGAAACAATAACATAAGTAAGTAAGTAGTTTTGATACAGCTAACATATTAACATTGTTTAGAATTTAAACAATTATGTTTAATCAGACCAGCAATTAATCATTGATAATTTGCCACACGCACACATGCACGCACGCGATTGATGACAACATGTACAGTGTACACCTAATAATGTCTGGTACTTTCTTCTTCTAAGTAACTGTAGAAGCGACTTTTTGGGATTATCAGTGATGGATGATGACATGTAGGGTTAACTGCTGCTTTGTAACAAGAAAAATGTGCTCTCAAACTAACCTGGATTCAATTTATCTGCACTACAGCTTTGAAACCATCCTGAAAAGGACACAAAAATTGTTCTGTACCTGGCCCATGCTGGGCCCAATGGCCATAAAGGCATTTGTCTCATCAATTGTAGTTCTTGCAATCCACTTATTTGAGACATTAAGCATCACACAGCTGGATTGGTTTTGGCTGCGGAAATAACTACTGGGACGTTCCTGTTCATGATATCTGCAATGCTCCTGGTCTCCAAAAGTCACTGGCTTTGCCTCTCTTCCATGTGCTAACAGGCTGTGAATAGGCAGTTTTGGAGGCAACACTGGATCTGACAGGCAACCTACAGTATAGTTGCCCTCACCTTGGAGCCTGTGCAGATCAACTCTGATGTCCATCGACTCCTTCATCTGCGTCTTCAGCTATCTCGATTCCCCATACAGTACATCTAGCGATTCTAGCCAGTTGTGTTTTCCACATCAACATCTTTCTTTAGCACATCCATGTGGTTGCAGTGGCTAATCACATCCCCCTGCTATTGTGTCTGCATGGTTGTCATATTCATGATTTCAGTATATGGGACTCCATAACAGTAAGTATAGTACAAGTAAGTAGGTCAAAGTGCCTTCTTATCAGAGTCGGAGGTGCCCAGGATCAAAGCCATGGCATAGTCATAGAGGGTATGCACAGGACATCATCATCATACCCGGAAGTTATGCGGGAACGCCTGAGTGGGAAAAATAAACACTTTCTGGCCTTGACAGCTCATACCTCCAAACAGAAATCTGATTGCATTAAACAACGTTAAACTCACTTTGCCACTCACTTTATGCATGCACATACTCTATTGTGGTTGAAAGGTGAGTGCTCTACTGAGTAACCAGGCCACCCTCATGTGAGGGTGCCTGCACCAATAATGAGGGTCTAGACGACAACATACAGTATAAGAACATTCCAATGTTTCTAATGCTAAAGAAAAAACATACAAATAGACACAAGTTTGCCAATATAGTGTGAAATGTTAAGGTACAACAAGGTATTTGTATATTGCCTCCATATTGGACATATGCAAATTAGGTGTCCAGACACACCCAATCATAAAGATAAGTATTCCAAAATGTCTCGTATCGTCAAACATCCTGAAATGGACACCAAGCATGTTCTAAATCATTAGAACATGCCCTGGACTACATCTGGGCCAAATATGGTGCTTTTAGACTGATTAGCACGACATATGCCTAAGGGCCTGGACTAAAGAGGACAATTGTCACTATAAATTATATAAAACTGGTTTCTTCACAATTGATCTTAATTCAGAATATTTCATTGTATTCCCCATATATGAAAACATAGAAGAGGACATTTCAGTCTATTTTCTACCATGTTTAGTCAAACATAATGTGTTTTATTATGTTTCAGCATAGTGGTGGCCACCATCTTTAAACGATCCATTTTGAGGGCTTAGCATCCATTTTTGAGCTTGGCATACAGCAGATTTGGATTCAGCAGACCTTAATACCCCTAGAAAACATGTATGCCATAAATTAACACGATTTGCCTTCGGAGTTCATATATTTGGGAAAGTGACCCAGACTACGATCGACGTACAGGATCTTGGGCACGGGCTGATTGGCCTGCTTGAACCTGTCCATTAGCCCCTCAGTCATAGACCTGACCGCCACGTAGGACTCTTCGTGGGTCAGTAGGCTACGAAGGTGAGCAGCTGAGAATACTCATTGCCAACACTGGTGAACCACTCAGCTGTGCCCTTGCCCTCGCCCGACATCTTCTTCACCACCTGGAATATGTTCATAACACGTGAAAAATGTTTAAAAAATGTTTGTGAATAGACCTGATGTTTCTATGTCAGTCGTACTCAAACATTTTCAAGTCAAGGAGTCGGGACCCCCAAAAATATATGTAACTGGCTGTCAACCCCCATTTGAATTGATTTTACATGTCTGCGCTGAAAGAATATGTAATCAAAGATGTGCGCCACATTTTGAAGATTTTTAAAAAGCTTGTAGCTTGGCACCGCGCTATGAGCTTGTAGATCTGCTATTGTTCAATAACTAAAGTAGAAGACAATGCATAAAACACAAAGAGGAGTTTCCGTAATGAATGGGTTAAGTCAGCACAAAAATAAAACCTAGATAGATGATTGCAAAGTAAAATGTTGTACACACCTTCTTGGTGGAGTCGTTTTTCAGGAACGTCCCAAAGGTGGAGAGGATCTGGGTCCTGTAGTCCTGGACGTGTTCGGCTTCTTCTAGGAGGAAGGCATGGCGAAGCAGCCGAGCAGAGGGCACCTCTCTCTGCGGAGGTGGCGCTGTGAAGGTGCGGCCTCCAAATGCAGTCACAATGGTGCCTGGTCTTGCCATGTCGATAAGGATTGTGGTGTACAGATCCTTTCTCTGTAGGTAGTCCTCTGCGTGGTTCTCTTGGACCTGTCGCCACACCTTCACCATCGTGTTCCCCTCAGTGCGGTCCCGTAGTAGACGCACCACGTTCTTGTCCACACCGCGTCTGTGATAATACAATCAATACATGAATATGATTAAAGCATTGCATTGCATTACATTACATTACATTACATTACATTACATTACATTACATTAACGCATACATATTTACATTGTAAAATCATGCTGGTAAGTTCCACCACAGACAGAATACTTACTTTGCGGTCAGGACAGCGGGAAACTGGGCTTGGTGAGCCGCACTGAGTTGAGAGAGGATTGTATCGTCCCACGCTAGCCAACGAGATTTGCCACCATCTTTCCTAGCTAATTTATGACATGATGGACAGGTCAACACCTCTGTCATCATGCTGTACCAGCCAGACACATCGCAGATGTGACGTACCTGCAATATAATTAAAAAAATAAAGTTGTGTGCAAATATAGCATACTTGTTTGTATATTAAAGTTTAACATTGTGTATTTTCAACAGTTGTCAGTGACATTCCATTCACAAAACAACAACACATACCCTGTGATGGTAGCCATATCTTGTAAGGCCCTTCTCCCCTTTGCCCTCGCATGAGTCACCGCGAGGACACTTTAAGGTGCACTTCCACACACCTACAGGACGCCACAGAAACATTCGGCTCCTGAAGAAGACAAATCCCGGGGGTTCTGGAGGGTAGAACCACATTCGGTCCTGTTTAAGTAACCGCCGCCTTTTGGTTTGACCTTTATGGTCCACAAACAACTCTATGGGCTTAAACAGGCCTCTTTCTTCATCCTCCTTTAGCTACGAGATGTCAGCAGTCGCCTTTTTCTTCCCACATCCGCACCCACCCCTCCAGCTCAACCTGAAAAACAAGTCCAAACATAAACGCATGTAGTATCAAATAAAATCCAGACACATAAAGTATGAAAGTAGTATGAAATATATTCTCATTTATAAAAAATAATTGATTATTACTTACAGGGGAGTCGAGGGGTAAGGTGAGCCATGAGGAGGCCGGTGGCTGTGACGGGGCTGAGGAAGAGGAGGCAGGTGGCTGTGACGGGGCTGAGGAAGAGGCAGGTGGCTGTGTGCGTGTGGCTGAGGAAGAGGATGCAGGTGGCTGTGGGGTTGATGAGGCAGGTAGCTGTGTGCGTGTGGTTGAGGAAGAGGATGCAGGTGGCTGTGGGGTTGATGAGGCAGGTAGCTGTGTGCGTGTGGTTGAGGAAGAGGATGCAGGTGGCTGTGGGGTTGATGAGGCAGGTGGCTTTGATGTTGTTGCCGTATGGGTGGCAGGAGGTAGTGACGCTGCCGAGGAGGCTGTGATGACGGACACTGTAGCTGTGGATGGCACAGGAGAGAAAAAGAAAGTTTTGATATTTCATCAATAATAAGCAAAACATATGTAGGTATACTACTATACTATATTAACACATTCATGACGGGAAATCCTTTTGGTGTTTAAGGATTATGTTATACTTTTGCTATAGAAAAATAGCAGATGTACAAGCTCATAGCGCGGCACTGAGTGTCGCGCTACAAGCTTGTAGATCTGCTTTTTTGTTTTTAAATCGAGTCCCTGGAACAACATATTTTCAGATGGGGGTCGGCGGCCAATTACAGATAATTCTGGGGGTCCTTGACATGAAAAAGGTTGAGAACCATTGACATAGGAACATGGGATTTTCAGAAAACTGTTTTTAGAATATCCTCAAGTCTAAATGGGTTAAGTATAGGCCTAAACTATATTAATTGTCTTATTGCGTGCATTTACCTTCCTCTGGTAAATCGATAGACAAAAACAGGTCATCGTCGATCCATGCGGCTTCTGGCACTGAACATGCAGGATCTGACGGCGGTGACCTTGTTGAGGTCGAGGCAGAGGCAGAGGAGACAGGTGGCTGGGGTCTGGTAGATGCAGGTGCAGGCTGCCGGGGTCTGGTAGATATTCTCGATGCTGACGAGCCAGGTGCCTGGGCAGGTGGAGGAGGGGCGTTGTGTTCCTAAATAACAAAGTCAATGTTAACATCTGGACTAGATACTTGTATATTATACTTGACATAAAACATTATACCTTGAGTCACTGCAAATATGTTGTGTGTGCGACTTACTTCCTTGATCTTGCCAGTTATGTACTGTTGGAACCTCTTCATCTGTTTGCTGCTGATGCTGTTTATCCTCGTATTCAGCCACCGCTGTACAGAGAGGAACGCCTGACCGCTTCTGGCCTTCTCATCCTTACTGTAGTCCTCTGGCCTATCTTTGTGTGTTGTGTGCAGCCTGTACAAGTTCCACATTTCGGAGTATGTTGCGGTCTCGAAACCTTTCTGGCCATAGATGCACCTGTCAGCATTGTGATGAAGGGTGTTTGCCACCTGTGGGAAACCTTCAGCGTATTCTAGCAGATAGTCCTTGAGCCACCTCAAGTGTATGTTTGGCTTTGGGCCTGCTTTGGTTTCTACCACGTGCTTGTCCAAAAAACTGTAAACAGTGTAAAAAATATGTAACGTTAACATTAATAACGAATTGCAGTATTGCTGTGTTATTGTTACCTTTGCATAGACATTTCTATAGAGATGATAACCATACATATAATTGTATCTAGAACCAATCTAATTTGAAAGACACTAAGCACTTATTTGTATTTGAAATAAAATGTACACTCACAACTGAATGTATCCCACGTCGTTCTCAACAAGCCAGTGGAAGGAGGCGTGAATGTACTGTCCGACTGGAAGCACCATCTTCCCCAGGCATTGCAGGCGTGTGGGTGCTGTGATGCCTTCAGCCTGGAGACGTTGCACAGCATAGGGGATGGCTGTGGACTCCAGCAGCAGCTCTGGCGGAGGTTTGGGAAAGGATGCTGGTTTTTTCCGGTCCCTGTACTGCTGGCAGTCCCTTGGAAGGATGTAAAATGGCCTCTTAGCGACTCAAAGGTGCATCACTGTTCACCACCCGGATGACTGGCATCGACATGATGTGTGACTGTGACAACAAACACATAAATGAATTATTACTTCCATATGAAATCTAACTTGTTATACATTTATGTAGAAGGTGAGGAGAAAACAGGTCACAATGCACACAGAGAAGAAATGGATGCACTGTCTTAGCTGCTTCTAACACAAATGACTGCCTTAACTAATGTCACAGCGACCTGTTCTCATTAATAGAGCCATTTCATTAAGGATACTTCTGTCTTTCAAAATCAAACCATTGTAGATATCATAACAGCATCCAATTTGAATCACATTATAAGACAAGAAACCAATCTACAAGCTCACAACCCTGTGTTGTAGGGTTTCTTGAAAAGTTATTTCAGAGCATCGATTCATTCTTTCTTTTTAAAACAACACTGAGCTGACTTTTCATTTACTGATAAACATCTGCATAATTTAATTTACAAAATGTTTAAACAATTGGAGAGAAGTAGAAGAACAATTAGTATAGCCTACTGTATGACCTAATTATTTTGACAAAATAAAATCATGTAGTATTATGAATCAGGATCTGTTCACAATTTAACTTAAGGCTAAACAGCAAATTGCGCTTACCTGTGTATGGTAGTCAAGATTTTAACAAGCAGACTTGATCCTCCTGTGTAGTAATGCTGTTGAAGTTGATCCTGTGCAGTAATGCTGTTGCAGTGTCTGACTTTCATTTAAAATGATGTGCACTACTGGCTACTGGCCTGAGTACCTGGCCTTATACTCACCTTACAGGATGGGTTGTCGTTGAGCTGGGGGGGGGGGGGGGTCAGCCCTCCTTACTAAAGCACGGGATAAGTTCATGATCAAGGCCCATTGGTGTGGGGGTGGACCAAGCCCTCTTTTGCTCCACATGAGGATGAGCAGGACAGTAGGTGACAGTAGGTGAGAGAGGGAGGGATGAAGGGATGGAAGATTGGATTAGACAATTCCATCAATATCACACCTCTGCAGGAGGTGTGGGACTAGACATCAACACAAGGAAGGGAAGTATTGATGAAGATTTGCCAATGTGAACAATATATAAAAATATGAATACATTAAAGTTTCAAATCACAACAGTTTACTCAAGACACTTTAGATGTAGAGCAGACACCCTGACAGTCCCACCCTGAAAGAGAGAGACAGAGTGAAAGATGGGGAGACACAAGCAAATACAAGTAGCAGCAACAACAATAACTCTTATAATATAACATAGTATTAGTATTAGTGTGTAATATAATATTTGTTTTTATTGTTGTTATTGGAATAACGTTTAGCACTCTGAGCTGGAGTGGAACCCCCATCTCCACCCGAGAACAACACTAAAGCATTTGGAGAAACAGGCTAAATTAAGTGCACACTTCACCTTGAGGGACTTCACACCATAGTGTGAAGTCAATGTGGCTTTTGGGGATGTCCTTCCTGGCGTGCGCGCGCGCGTGCGTGCGTGTGTGCGTGCGTGTGTGTGTGATAAACAAGAATGTATAAACACATAGCAAAATAGACTGGTTTGATCACAATGACACACAAGTCAATTCACTACAAGATATTCCAAATACTCCAGATATCATGTTCATCAATGAAATTAGAAAAAACTTAGGCTGCCAATTTT
Organism: Protomyctophum parallelum; assembly: GCF_964188405.1. Taxonomy (NCBI): domain Eukaryota; kingdom Metazoa; phylum Chordata; class Actinopteri; order Myctophiformes; family Myctophidae; genus Protomyctophum; species Protomyctophum parallelum. Next base: position 1,748,136 of record NC_139704.1, on the reverse strand, counting down.
ATTTGTATCTAGTATATATTTGTAAAAGTCTAGTAGTGTCAAGTAATAGTATGTCATCAAATCTTTGCTGGTTGGACCATATAATGTCACCTAATTCTGATCAGTGTGTTGGTCTATTGTATTGCGCCTCTTGTGCAGAGAGAGAGAGAGAGAGAGAGAGAGAGAGAGTGAGTGAGTGAGTATACAAGTTTCCAAAAGGAGCTTATCTGCATGCACTGTATATTGACTGTATAATTGCCACGTACACAATTCTGAAATAAATACCATTAATTATAACACAGAGATTGTATTTTTACTTTACCTATCCATGTCAACACGTATTGGCCCAATGATTCTCAATAAGGGAAAGCTGTTTAACACTACGAAGTCTGAAAAAATTTCACTACTACTCAGTCGGCTGAACGGTCAGGGGGACCGTGTTTTTGGTGCGATTTGATTGGCCACTCTCTCCCCCACTCGTCCCTCTCCAGCTGGAGAAGACATTGTTCAAGCCTGCATCCCATTTCCAACGAATTAAATCATATGTTTCTTAACACATGTTTTCACTCCTAAAATGTATAAAACTAATAATACATGTGAAAAATATATATTTTGCCGTTGCCCGTTAGTACTATATTGCAACATAGCCATGGAAGAGTGTCGCGTTGCTGCCTTTTGTTGTTCTTTTTTTCCTTCCAAAAGAGCAAGATCACTTGTCTTTTCTTGTGTGTTATCGATGTAATTAATATATGTGACCCCACGCGATGTACAGACTGCTTGACTAGGCATGTAAACATGACATAATTGTATTAATGTTTAAGTGTAATGATGTTATTGACCGGATTGTCCGTAGTCCTCCAGCCGTTAGCTTACAGTTGCTAATATTATAAGCTAACAACATTACTAAAGCCAGTGTATTGCATTAAATGCGGCCTGTCCGCAGTAAATTACTTATACAAGTGAGTCGCGTTATATTTACCTAAATTACCAGCCAAAGTACATTCCAAATAAACAATTATTAGCCACGTTATGTTGTTATATCAGTTTAATTAATAAAAAACATCGCATTTGTCGTTCAAATAAAAATAAAAATTCAACATCCGGTGAGGAGAGGATACGGATCGTGTATGTATTGTGTATGGAAATCAGCCCATACAGTGGGTGGGCTTTAGACAGGATGTAAGCCTTGCACACTAAATAGACATTTACATGCTTCCCTGAGAGGGAGAGAGAGAGAAAAAGGAAAGTTCCACGGGTCTGGTCGCTTGCAGAAAAGTTTACAGATAAAGGACGGACAGGCTGAAGTCTTTTGACTGACAAAGAGCTGGCGATATTGAGCCTATATGCCAGAACAAATTAATCCACAGCAGCAGGCCTACATACGTTCCACGTCGCTTGCAGAAAGAACTGTTCAACACTTTTTATTTTGTATCGCGCATCGGCAAGCGTTCTCGCTTCATGGAAAGTAAATGTCGGGTCGAGTCTAACCGAGCATTCAATAATAATAATAATAATAATAACAATGATAATAATCATTGTATTCATATTCCTATTATCTTATCAAAATAATAAACAAATTCCAAGTTAATTAACCAGCCAAACGTATATGATTTAATTCGTTGGACATGGAATGCAGGCTTGAACAACAACAATGCCGTCTCCAGCTGTCTGTTTGTGTGTTCTCCACCCCTTTTCTTTCAATCATAACTCGCTAATTTTTTGCTCATTTAAAAAAATTCAAAATACCATGTAAACTATGGAATTGGGGCTTTCATTTGGTATATGAATCGGTTGTGTAGGCGCTCTCTAAAACGATATCAAGTGAAAAGGAAATGTCGGGGAATCACCATTAACACCATTATCAAGCAGCGCAAACAAAAGACGAGTGGGGGAGAAAGGGGGACGGCGGTCGATTGGGCCGATTATAGTCAGACTGAGTAAGAGATATATGCCTAAAATCATATTTACAAAACGTTTCAAATGGAAAAAAAAACAGAGATGATTTCAATCGAATATTTAGACAAAGTCATGCAAGGGGAACTTTCTCTGGACTCCATGGGCTAAGAAAATAAACGTTGAAATTTCAAATTCGGTCAGAACGGCTGCTCAGACTTCCTAGTGTTAATCTAGTTGATGTGTCAATTTGATCATGGCAAAATAAATATAAAATATTCGTTTTTGGCTTTTCTACATAGATAGATAGATAGATAGATAGATAGATAGATAGATAGATAGATAGCCAGGCTGAGTTGAGCCTCAGGGGCCACCATGCAATGCATGCACTGTCACTTCCTCATTGGCAATCAAAGTGAGTATTTAAAGGCCCTGTAGCCAGTCTACCAAACATAGGCTGTTGTTGTCGCCATTGTTTTGGTCTGTCGTTCCCTGACAAGGTGAGCAACATTGATGCATGGTTGTTTTTGATAATTGTATTGAGTAGTATTTTAATCATTATTTTGTTACTCCCAGGTCAACCTGTCAAACATCAGGTAGCACCACCAGGTGACTTCAGGTCAACCATTCAAGTATGTATAATGCTGTTTATCCCCGGGAAGTCCCTAATGGGCTGAGGGACGCATCAATAATAAGCTTAACATGAAGCGCATAATGCAAAACATATGTAGGTAGACTACTATACTATATTAACACATTCATGACGGGAAATCCTTTTGGTGTTTTATGGATTAGGTTATACTTTTGCTATGTACAAGCTCATAGCGCGGCTGAGGGACGCGAGGGACACGGAGGTGCAACGTCCAGATGACGTCCCAGCTGGCGAGACCCCCTCCCCTGAATCGTCGGCACCACGAAGGTCTTCCCGGGAGACAGCAGGAACCCACTCAAACCCACACCACCTACCAGTGACTATGGTGCGTGGGACTCGACAGGTGGCTGGTAGCACCTCCACCACTGCAATGATCTTTAGGCCTTGGATGTAATCTTTGTTTTCTACTGCATGCTTTGTTTTAGTGAGTTTGTTTTATTGTTTTTATATGGCATGCTTTGTTCTTAAATGTAAGTCGCTCTGGATCAAGAGCATCTGATGCATGCCTACATTGTATTGTGAATATATTGTTATATATTAGGAGGTTTTTACATTCAATTAACTTGTACATTGTGGCTTTTGTAATGTTATATTGCACAAGCTTTTAATTAGGAAATAGAATAAATATAAAGTGTTTCACTTTAAGGTTAATAAAACACCTCCTTGTGGTTGGGGGAACTTTCTCAAGCCCTTGTCTCGAACTTGTTTTTGTATGTGGGGACATATGTAAAGTTAACATACAGGACAAAATGTGAAACATTAAGCACACACTGCAGGGACTCGAACCCTGTTCCCGCGGCAGAACACCAGGAGTACCGTTACCAGTGTTTTTGCCATGTTGACACAATATGTCCTCAATAATAAAATAAGCTAAGTTATATTTATAGTAATATGGAGTCTGCAGATCGGTTCCCCACTGAGCTTTTTACTGCGTTGCCAAGGCGCTAATTCAGTTAGCAAGATAAACATCTGACGATTTAAACGTGCAATGTTAATGTGATTAATAGTTACTGGCTTCTGTTGGCATTAAAAAAGGCACTTTACAACAGTGCTGTATGCTTCGGTCTGCTCACTCTGCTGTGCTGTCTGCTGTCATCACCACCACCACCGCTGTGTGAAAAGCAGTGAGACAGATACAAATCCAAGCCATAATGTAATCAAATAAAAATAAAAACATAAACATCGGGATGTTGTCGGGGCCCGACCTACACATTGACACCGTGATTATTTTATCAAAGTGCCGGTAAATTAATTCCCAAACCTGCTGCTGTGATGCTGTAGTTGTTTCCGTCCGCCCGTCCATAATTTCGTCCAAACTTATAAAACATAAAAATCGGGATGTTGTTGGGACCCCACCGACACATCTATACCGTAATTATTTATCAAAGTGCTTGTAAATTAATTCCCAAAGTATTATTGTTCTCAACGCAGCTTCTCCGGACTGACAGGGCAACAAGCAATGGCCACCGTTCTGTTTCTGAGAGCTGGGGAGGGGGGCGGGAACCTGCTCTCCCCGCATAATGAGATGAGGGGTGAGGATCGAGGGGGCGAACGGAGACTGAGAATGCATTGGAGTCAATGAGGGTAGCTGAACGGAGACTCGAGGGGGAGGGCCCGGCGAGCGGAGACCGAGCGGAGACAGGAGCTTCAGAATGGGAGCGGATGGGGCCGACCGGAGACTGTGGGCGTGGTCCCGAACGGAGACCGAGCGGAGACTCTTTGCACGACCGTAGACTCCACTAGAATAAACACCACAGCAGGGCATTGTAATTCTCCCTTCCTTGTATGTGCGGCGTGGGGCCGCTGTCAGCTATAAAAGACCGATGGGCCCAACTTCTGTTGCTTACGGCCATACCACCCTGAACACGCCCGATCTCGGAAGCTAAGCAGGGTCGGGCCTGGTTAGTACTTGGATGGGAGACCGCCTGGGAATACCAGTTGCTGTAAGATTTTGGTAGCACTTTACAATAATGACCCGTTATAAAGCATTTATAAACGTTTATAAGCAGTTTGTAGACTATTAACAAATCATTATTAACCTGTTTGTTGACATTCGTAAATGATTCTTAAAACCGTTATAACTATGGTTACAAATCATTTATAAGGTATTAGTAAGTAGTAAACTATTCATTAATAAGCCATTTATATACATCTGTAAATGATTATTAAATAATTTGTAATGACCCCATGATAAAGCATTTATAAACGTTTATAAGCAGTTTGTAGACTATTAACAAATCATTAACAACCTGCTTGTTTACATTTGTAAATGATTACTAAAACCTTTATAACAAATTTACAAATAATTTATAAAGTATTAGTAAGTAGTAAAACTATTCATGAATAAGCCATGTATAATACATCTGTAAATGATTATTAAATCATTTGTAACTGATGTTATATAATATATACAAGCTATTTGTATATTTGGGAAATGTGTTTGTTCATGTTTAACATATACTTTGTAAAACATTCCTAAAATATCTATAAATCCTTAGTACATGTTATTAAGTGGAGGAGGACAGTCATACTCGGATACGAGTGACCGCCGATGATGATGAAAGTGACGACAGTTCATCATTTACAACTGTCTGTTAATGTTTGTTCATGTTTAACATATGCTTTGTAAAACATTCCTAAAACATATATAAATCCTTAGTACATGTTATTAAGGTCCCTATAGTAAAGTGACGACAGTTCATAATTTACAACTGTCTGTTAATGTTTGTTCATGTTTAACATATGCTTTGTAAAACATTCCTAAAACGTATATAAATCCTTAGTACATGTTATTAAGGTCCCTATAGTAAAGTGACGACAGTTCATAATTTACAACTGTCTGTTAATGTTTGTTCATGTTTAACATATGCTTTGTAAAACATTCCTAAAACATATATAAATCCTTAGTACATGTTATTAAGGTCCCTATAGTAAAGTGACGACAGTTCATAATTTACAACTGTCTGTTAATGTTTGTTCATGTTTAACATATGCTTTGTAAAACATTCCTAAAACATATATAAATCCTTAGTACATGTTATTAAGGTCCCTATAGTAAAGTGACGACAGTTCATAATTTACAACTGTCTGTTAATGTTTGTTCATGTTTAACATATGCTTTGTAAAACATTCCTAAAACGTATATAAATCCTTAGTACATGTTATTAAGGTCCCTATAGTAAAGTGATGACAGTTCATCATTTACAACTGTCTGTTAATGTTTGTTCATGTTTAACCCTACATCATTTTATGTTGAAGATGTTGTGTTGCATTGTGGGTAATCCTCAGTACAGAGGAACTCCATACTGAGGGTAAGATGGTCTCCTGTTTGCTCAGGCACAAACAAATTAATTACAAACATCTAAGCTTCATATAAGTGGCCAGATATGCACTCATGTTTACATAGTGTTATTCAGTAACATTTGTTTTTGTATGACATGGTATCATATGACATTGTTTATTCAATTGTTTGAAAAACGGTTAGCATGTTAGCTAGCTGTTAGCACAGCTGTTAGCTGTGCTGTGTAGCCTGTGTTACATGATAATTCACTGACACTCCATGTAAGTGAATTTTCAAAAACGAATGTTACTGAATAACACTATGTAAACATGAGTGCATATCTGGCCACTTATATGAAGCATAGATGTTTGTAATTAATTTGTTTGTGCCTGAGCAAACAGGAGACCATCTTACCCTCAGTATGGAGTTCCTCTGTACTGAGGATTACCCACAATGCAACACAACATCTTCAACATAAAATGATGTAGGGTTCATCATTTACAACTGTCTGTTAATGTTTGTTCATGTTTAACCCTACATAATGTTATGTTGAAGATGTTGTGTTGCATTGTGGGTAATCCTCAGTACAGAGGAACTCCATACTGAGGGTAAGATGGTCTCCTGTTTGCTCAGGCACAAACAAATTAATTACAAACATCTATGCTTCATATAAGTGGCCAGATATGCACTCATGTTTACATAGTGTTATTCAGTAACATTCGTTTTTGAGAATTCACTTACATGGAGTGTCAGTGAATTCTCATGTAACACAGGCTACACAGCACAGCTAACAGCTAGCTAACATGCTAACTGTTTTCCAAACAATTAAATAAACAATGTCATATGATACCATGTCATACTAAAACGAATGTTACTGAATAACACTATGTAAACATGAGTGCATATCTGGCCACTTATATGAAGCTTAGATGTTTGTAATTAATTTGTTTGTGCCTGAGCAAACAGGAGACCATCTTACCCTCAGTATGGAGTTCCTCTGTACTGAGGATTACCCACAATGCAACACAACATCTTCAACATAAAATGATGTAGGGTTAAACATGAACAAACACATTAACAGACAGTTGTAAATTATGAACTGTCGTCACTTTACTATAGGCACCTTAATAACATGTACTAAGGATTTATAGATATTTTAGGAATGTTTTACAAAGCATATGTTAAACATGAACAAACATTAACAGACAGTTGTAAATTATGAACTGTCGTCACTTTACTATAGGGACCTTAATAACATGTACTAAGGATTTATATATGTTTTAGGAATGTTTTACAAAGCATATGTTAAACATGAACAAACATTAACAGACAGTTGTAAATTATGAACTGTCGTCACTTTACTATAGGGACCTTAATAACATGTACTAAGGATTTATATATGTTTTAGGAATGTTTTACAAAGCATATGTTAAACATGAACAAACATTAACAGACAGTTGTAAATGATGAACTGTCGTCACTTTCATCATCATCGGCGGTCACTCGTATCCGAGTATGACTGTCCTCCTCCACTTAATAACATGTACTAAGGATTTATAGATATTTTAGGAATGTTTTACAAAGTATATGTTAAACATGAACAAACACATTTCCCAAATATACAAATAGCTTGTATATATTATATAACATCAGTTACAAATGATTTAATAATAATTTACAAATGTATTATACATGGCTTATTCATGAATAGTTTTACTACTTACTAATACTTTATAAATTATTTGTAAATTTGTTATAAAGGTTTTAGTAATCATTTACAAATGTAAACAAGCAGGTTGTTAATGATTTGTTAATAGTCTACAAACTGCTTATAAACGTTTATAAATGCTTTATCATGGGGTCATTACAAATTATTTAATAATCATTTACAGATGTATATAAATGGCTTATTAATGAATAGTTTACTACTTACTAATACCTTATAAATGATTTGTAACCATAGTTATAACGGTTTTAATAATCATTTACGAATGTCAACAAACAGGTTAATAATGATTTGTTAATAGTCTACAAACTGCTTATAAACGTTTATAAATGCTTTATAACGGGTCATTATTGTAAAGTGCTACCAAGCTTTTTCCTTTGCCACACTAAATGAGAAACTGCCATTTTTGGCCATGAAACAATATTACTAGATTGTGTGCAGCACTAACTTGGGTACTGCTGACAAATGCCACTTCTAACCTTTAGCAGGCCAGCCCAACTAGAATAAACACCACAGCAGGGCATTGTAATTCTCCCTTCCTTGTGTGTGCGGCGCGGGGCCGCTGTCAGCTATAAAAGACCGATGGGCCCAACTTCTGTTGCTTACGGCCATACCACCCTGAACACGCCCCTTGAGGAAGTGCAGCAGAGTGTGGCCAGTGTGTTTAGTTGAGAGGCTTGTTGTTTGGTTTTGATGCGCTCCAGACAAAGAAATCTTTGACCAACTGACAGTTTGAACAGCGACTGCTACCCCCCCAGCAGCTCTGCTGTCTGGGGGAGCCAGAAAAAGGAAAAGAAAAAAGAAAAGACCAACAATGGCACAGAAAACAGCACAGGCTGGAGAAGACAACATGGCTGCCAGTGGCATGGGTCATCCCTTTGAGAGAAAACTGACAGTTGGAGTGGAGATTATTGGAGATGAATTCATAACAACAATGATCTACTGAGAGGCCTAAAAGTGGCATGTTGAAATGTGATTGGATGTCGCTTCAAGGCACAGAAGAAATATGAAATCACCATGGCATCAGAAAAAGGTAAACAGAGACTCATGGATGGCTTTAAGATAAAAAAGAGCAGAATAATGGCAAAAGAACTGTCCAGTGATGAAATGGTTGTATCATTTATGAGTCTCCCAACCTACATTGAAGATGAGAAAATCATAAACAAACTGACTGAGTGCGGGGTAACTGCTGTCTCACCCATAAAAAGAAAGCTCTGGAAGGGAACAGACATTGCAGATGGCACAAGATTTGTGAAAGTGAAGTTCAATGAATATGTGAAACCTTTGCCGTACTCCACAAAATTTGAGACACTGGAGGGGGAAGAATATTTCCGCTGCATACATGACAGACAGGTCAAAGTATGTAGGCTATACATACAGCCAGGACATATTCTGACCGAGTGACAGGAATTTAAATGCCACAAATGTAGGAGGCAAGGCCACTACGCGAGAGAGTGCCCCCAATCAGGTCGTTGCCAGCAATGCAAAGAAATAAGAGCTTTCTGCAAATGCAACGAGGAGGCAAATGGCGACCCCTCTGACCCTGGAGATGAAATGGAAGAGGAGGAGGATGAAGAGAAAGAGGAGGAAGGAGATGAAGATGAGGACGACGCGGGAAAGGAGGATACGACAAATCACACCCAGGTGAATGCAGAGAGGGAGCAGGACAACATCGGGTGCAGCCTTGATGACGCAGTCATGTTGAGAGAAGTGTCTGACGGGGGGAAGAGTGGAAACGGCGTGGGAGCATGTGCCCAGCGGGTGCATCCACCAGGCCGAGACCACTTGAAGACCCCGGAGGGCACGAAACATCGAGGAGGCAGCAAAGAGAGGAGAGATGGAGAGGCCGCTGTCGGGGCCGATGGAGAGGGCAAAGAGAGAAGCACTGGGTCGGAGGAGACAGAGCCCCCCAAGACATCGACATCGACATGGGACATCGACATGGGAGACACTGACCCAGACGAAACACAAAGAGACAGCGGAGACGAAGAGGCTGCCAGTGGAATCGACAACATGAGCCCGAAAGAACTGAAAGAAGCGATCTCTGCGGTTGAAAGGAGAAAGAATAAAGGGAAGAAGAGGAAAGATAACAGGAGACAGAAGGTATGAAAGTCTGGGTGCACACACTAACGCTCCTAAGCCTAATGTTGAAGGTAACATCTTTTAATACAAATGGGTTGAGGAGCAGTTTGAACAGGTGGTGGCGCTATGCAACTCTGATATCATATGTCTGCAAGAGACTAATTGGGATAAAGAAATCATGGAGAAATGTAAAAAACAATGGAAAGGGGTGATGTATGCCAATAATGGGACGAATGTGTCATGTGGTGTTGCTGTTTTGGTAAAAGATGGAAGTGTGGACAACATCAGGCACATTCCCAATGCCACAAATGGGAGAATTATTATTTTGGAATTTGAATACATGAAAGTGACATTTAAGTTGATTAACATATACGCGCCAAATGTGGAAAATGATAGGAGGGCTTTCTTTAACCAATTGAAGCCATTATGTACAGGAAACTGCATAATTATAGGAGATTACAATGTCTGGTGTGACAGACTAGATGCCTCAAGCAGCGCCAGGTTTAGACATGACTCATCAAGGAAAGTTCTATTAGAAAATATGGCAGAAAACAAGCTCATAGATCTATGGAGAGCAGAACATCCCCAAGAAAGAGAGTTTTCCAGAAGACAAGTAGTATTAGGAGAAATGAGACAAAGCAGGATAGACAGGTGTCTAGTAAAAGAAAGCATTGTGGAATACAGTAGAAATGCAAAGTATAAATACACAACTGTGAGTGACCATGCAGTCTTCTCCTTTTCACTGGACATGGGTACAGGGGGGAGGGGGGGAGGACTATGGTATCTGAATACCAGTCTGTTAAAAGAGGAAAGATACAAGTACGTGATTATGAAATATGTAAAAGGGAGGATGTCTGAACATTTAATGGAAGAGGATGTGGGGCGGTGGTGGGAGTCAGTAAAAGGAAACATAAAGGCGATCAGTATTAAATACTCGAAGCAGAGGAAGTTTATGAGGGAGAGAAAAGAAGAAGAACTTAGGGAAAAAATTGAAAAGGAGCTTGAAAAGATAGAAAGGGACCCACAACATAACCTGGGGTTTTTTTTTAAGCTACAGAATGAAATGTATGAACATGAAAAAATGAAGTGTCAAGGGGCAATTATAAGAAGCAAAGCACAATATGCAATAGAAGGAGAGAAATGCACCTCCTTTTTGAGCATGGAAAAACAAAAGCAGCAAAGGAATTATATAGATGAACTAGAAAATGAAAAAGGTGAACGGGTTAATGACCTGGTTGGAGTACTAGAGACGGCTGAAACTTTTTACAGGAATTTATTCAAAAAAGAAGAAATGGACAGTGAATGTGTCAAAAAAGTGATAGAGGGAGTCAAGGTTAAAATATCTGAAAGTGAGAAGACAACATGTGAGGAAGACATTTCAATAACAGAAATTAAAGATGCGATAAAAAGCAGTAAATCAAATAAGAGTCCAGGGTCTGATGGACTGCCTAGTGAATTCTATAAAGCTTTTGAAGACACCCTAGCACCCATCTTACTAAAAGTGTATAAGTGCATAGAAAAAGAACAAGTAGTTCCTGAATCAATGTCTATGGGTGTGGTGACTATATTATACAAAAAATGTGGAAGTAAATTGAGGTTGGAAAATTATAGACCTTTAAGCCTGTTGAATACAGACTATACAATCATTGCAAAAGTGTTGGCAAACAGGATAAAGAAGGTACTGGGAGGTATTATTGCACCTACACAAGCGTATAGTGTCCCAGGAAGAGATATAACTGATACAGTTTGTACAATTAGAGATGTGGTACACCATAGGAAAATGATGAAATAGGGGGAATTGCTCTGAACCTGGATTTAAACAAGGCATTCGATAGAGTAAACCACGCATTTTTATTTAAAACAATGGAGAGGTTTGGGTTTGGGAAAAGAATGGTATCATGGATAGAGCTGCTATACAAAAACGCCAAAAGCTGTGTAAAATGCAATGGAGTGCTGACCAACACCTTTCCACTGGAAAGATCAGTGAGGCAAGGCTGCCCCCTATCGGCCATTCTATATAGTATTTCTGTGGAGCCTCTGTCTGCTCTAATTAAGGGGGACAAAAGAATAAGAGGCATAGAGGGGGATTAAGTGTAATACATCAATACGCGGACGACACAACAGTCACAGTGAGGGACATTGAAAGTGTGAAAATAATAATGGAATACCTAGATATGTATGGGAAGGCAGCAGGTGCAAAAATAAATGTGGATAAGTCAGAAATCATGTATGTGGGAAATATGAAAAACAGTTCTTGTGAAATTCCATTTAAAGTAGCTGAGGGTTCAGTAAAAATCCTCAGGGTAAATATTGGTACAAATGGGACAGACGCAAGAGATATGACATGGACTGGGGTGTTGAATAAACTAAAGCAAACGCTCAATTTTTGGAAGCAGAGAAGGCTTATTTAGAATAAAAGGGAAAGTTATTGTGGTCAATGCATTAATAATGTCAAGGTTGGTGTATGTTATAGGAACATTGGACATGCCAGAATGGGTATTTAAAGGAATACAAAGGGCAGTGTCAGACTTTTTATGGGAGGGGAAGGGCGTCAGAATAGCTCATCAAACCCTGATAGCCAAGTATAGTGAAGGAGGATTACAGTTAATAGATTTAAAGGTAAAAATCAAAGCAATCAGATTAAAATTAATCCAGAAGTATTTATATGATCGTGTAGAGCATGGGTGGAAATACTTCCTCAAGGAGCACTTGTATAAAACTGGGAGATGTGGGGAATATGGTATTTTGATTGGGTTTAAGAAAAGCATGTATGAAGATGTGCCTCACTTCTATAAAGAGGTCTTTGAAGCGTGGACAAGGTTCCTACCGCAGATCACATATGAATGTACGAACATCGATATGATTTTGAACCAACCTGTCTTTTTAAATAAAGGTAAAGGTAAAACACAAAGGGACTTGGCTTTATAACAGAATATTTATGAAGGCTGGGTTAAACCAAGTCAAGGATTATGTATATGAGGTCATACCAGGTTTTTTACCCAAGAGAGCAATATTAGATGGAATACAGGAATATGATGAGGATGTCAGTAAAGCAACAATACTGAATATGTACGAAAAGGTTAAAGAAAGCATGCCTAGAGAATGGGTGGAAGGAATCAACAGTGAGGATATAGGAAAGGGAATAGACACAATGCCTGAATTGAAAGCCGAAAAGAATGGAAAGAAAATTGAGCTGTGTAAAATGAAAGTAAAAGACTTCTATCAACTCATGAAAAGTGTGGACAGGGGTATTTCCAGAAATTAATGTAAAAAAGATATGGAGGAATTTAAATGTGAAGTACAACAGCATTGAATGTGAAGACAATGACTTCATGCTTAGACACAATAGGATTTTTACAAATGTTGTTCTTCGTCAGATTGATCGATCAGTAAAGAGGGAATGTGATGTGTGTGAATCAAATCCAGAAACCTTCCTGCATTTATTTCTAGAATGTAAGGGACTGAAGGTCTTCTACAGCAAACTGAAAGATTTCTTACTAAAAAACTGGAAACATGAGTCTATTGAAGGTTTTAAATGGAGGGAACTGATGTTGTTTGGGGCATGTGAATATAAAGGGAAGGTGAATACCAACCTACTGAACTTTGTGCTGAGCCATGCGAGGTATGCGATCAGGGCTAGGAGGAATTTAGCTCATTTTGAAAGGAAGAAGGTGAATGTGTGGCCTATTTTTGAATCCATTGTGAAGAAAGATGTATCATATGTGTTCAAATATGACAGAGGGGAATTTGATAGATTCTTTCAAGTGTACACTTAAACTGTATGTTGGCTTGTTTACTGTTGAGTGAGAGACCCACAGTGGGTTATAAATATTGATATGACAATTAAAATTGCATTTCAATATATCACACACATTATGTTGTTGTATTACTGTTGTATGGTAGACAATATATTTGCGTTTCAAGTGTGGTAATCTGAACACAGCGTCTTTACACTCTAGTGAAATAGTGCATTTCATATTTAATGTAAACATACAACAGGACTAAGGTGATCGCAGTCAGCAGGTCACAGCGCTGTAGGGCTTCGAACCCTATATCCAGGCAGAAGCTTGGATAGTACACTATACCAGTGCTTTTTTGCTTTGCAACACCATGCCTTTACTTGCATGTGAATTATTTTGTTATGACTGTACTTATACTGTTCTAATAACTTTGCATTGTGAATACAACATATTAACCACAGTGTGGTTGCAGTGTAATGCTAAAGATTTAATCACAGGGCTGTCTGCTTCATGTATTATAATTAAAAGTGCATTCTGGTATTGTGAATAAATTTTCATTAAATGAAAGCACCAACTTCAGTGTTTACTGACTGACACTGACCTATAATAACAATAGCCTATAGCCTCCAATAGCACAGTGATCAGACTGGGGTCCGGGGACCCCAGGGATGCCCAGATTTTGCCACTATAAAGCCTATACACATCGGCTATTTGAAACTAGGCGATCTGCGAGCTTGTTGATCAGCAATTTTCAACAAGTGAGTTGTAATTTTGTCTGCTGGTTGCTACGCAGGGTTCAGCCCCATTTACAGTAACAGTCAGCACAGTACACAATTAACAGATCCCTGATCGATCTAAAAACGAATCCACTACATTCACCAAAACACCAAGACAGCTAAATAAAACGTTTCCTTTGACAAGTCAGAAAGTGATCTGTCCGTGCCCCATTGAGCCATTGAGTCTGTTTACGATGATGCTAACACGCTAATTCGATTAGCATCCCTTCCTTTGTCAAAGTATACACATTATGTTACACGTCTTTATCAGCTTTTCTATGGTCAAGACAATGCATTTTACCTACCCACCTGTCACTGCTGTCAGTTAACATAAAAAACGCAGAGAGAGACATAAATCCAGGCATTAATCTCGTCCAAAAATATATAAAACTTAAACGCCAAAATCGCGAAAGTATTCCACGGACCTCGATGTGATCGTTAGCTGCGATAAAGTAACAAAAAGCTGATGACTTGAGCAGGAAAAAAATATCATATCATATCATAACACAGGAACTCAGAGAAACGAGAGAAGAAGAACAGTCAGTGACATTCAGAACAGCGCCACGGCCCATCCACACCCACTCTGTGGCCAGATATATATTACATCTGTAGCGAAGTTTAGGACAGCGCCACGGCCTATCCACACCCACTCTGCGGCCAGACATATATTACATCGGTAGCGAAGTTTAGGACAGCGCCACGGCCCGTCCGCACCAACGTTGCGGCCGGAAAGGGTACTGCGCCCGTAGTGAATTTTCACTACCATAGAGAATGCATTGGGAGCTGTTTAGGGCCGTTTAGCTAAACAATACGCGGCGGCCTGCGCGAGGCCAGGAGCATCAAGCCTTTCAGTATTTTACCACCCTGTTGGAACAGACTAACAGCAGCCGGGAATGTGGGATGGGACGGGAGGGAAGCCTCTCCCCCGTGGGGGCGAGGCTTCCCTCCTCGTCACCTCCATAGAGTAAATATATATACTCTAAGGTCACCTAAGGTCACCCCTCCCTGTGTGCAACCGGAACTGCCGCACACACAATCGCAATGCATTATGGGCTGTATGAAAAGTGTGAATATAGCCAAAGAACAGAACAGGAATTCATCAAAATTGGCCAAAAAAAATGGCATTTCTATCTCTGGGACCCCAATTTATATTGTAAAATGTATATTTAGCTGGGGACCCCCTGGAACTCCCTCAAGGACCCCTGGAGGTCCCCGGTATGGAGCCATTTCAGGGCCAAAAGTTTTGATCATTTATTGATCATTTATAACAGTTGACGAAAAAACATTTAAATTGAAGTGGAAAAAAAAGAATTGAAACCGAAAGTCTCACATTTGTATCTTGAACTTTGAAAAATAAAAAAACGTTTTTTTCAGTTCAAATGTATTTTTGATTTCTTATTTTTACGAATTCAAATCTTATTTTTACGGATTCAAATCTTTTTTTTACGGATTCAAATCTTTTTTTTTCGGCTTCAGATTTTGTTTTCTTTTTCGCCTCTAACTTTTTTCACTTTCAGGTCGAAAACTTTTACGTCTTGTTTTGGCCCTGAAGTTGCCTGGGGGAGCGGCCTCTACTCTGTATTGCACCATGATGCTACCCAGCGTTGGGCAGAGGCCTCTACTCTCTGTGTTGCACCATGACGCCACCCAGCGTTGGGCAGAGGCCTCTACTCTGTGTTGCACCATGCCACCCAGCGTTGGGCAGAGGCCTCTACTCTCTGTGTTGCACCATGCCACCCAGCATTGGGCAGAGGCCTCTACTCTGTGTTGCACCATGCCACCCAGCGTTGGGCAGAGGCCTCTACTCTGTGTTGCACCATGCCACCCAGCGTTGGGCAGAGGCCTCTACTCTGTGTTGCACCATGCCACCCAGCGTTGGGCAGAGGCCTCTACTCTCTGTGTTGCTCCATGATGCCACCCAGCGTTGGGCAGAGGCCTCTACACTCTACACAGGGGGGGGGGGGACCTGTCAATCAGGATTCCACACCCCTCTCGGTAGAGGCCTCTGCCCAACGCTGGGTGGCATCATGGTGCAACACAGAGAGTAGAGGCCTCTGCCCAACGCTGGGTGGCATCATGGTGCAACACAGAGAGTAGAGGCCTCTGCCCAACGCTGGGTGGCATGGAGCAACACAGAGAGTAGAGGCCTCTGCCCAATGCTGGGTGGCATGGTGCAACACAGATAGTAGAGGCCTCTGCCCAACGCTGGGTGGCATCATGGTGCAACACAGATAGTAGAGGCCTCTGCCCAACGCTGGGTGGCATAGTGCAACACAGAGAGTAGAGGCCTCTGCCCAACACTGGGTGGCATCATGGTGCAACACAGAGAGTAGAGGTCTCTGCCCAACGCTGGGTGGCATCATAGTGCAACACAGAGAGTAGAGGCCTCTGCCCAATGCTGGGTGGCATGGAGCAACACAGAGAGTAGAGGCCTCTGCCCAACGCTGGGTGGCATGGAGCAACACAGAGAGTAGAGGCCTCTGCCCAACGCTGGGTGGCATGGTGCAACACAGAGAGTAGAGGCCTCTACACTCTACACAGGGGGGGGACCTGTCAATCAGGATTCCACGCCCCTCTCGCTTGAGGCCGCTCCCCCAGGCAACTTCAGGGCCAAAACAAGACGTAAAAGTTT
Organism: Protomyctophum parallelum; assembly: GCF_964188405.1. Lineage (NCBI taxonomy): Eukaryota > Metazoa > Chordata > Actinopteri > Myctophiformes > Myctophidae > Protomyctophum > Protomyctophum parallelum. The sequence goes on along the minus strand of NC_139704.1, from coordinate 1,731,376 downwards.
TCGACCTGAAAGTGAAAAAAGTTAGAGGCGAAAAAGAAAACAAAATCTGAAGCCGAAAAAAAAAGATTTGAATCCGTAAAAATAAGATTTGAATCCGTAAAAATAAGATCTGAAACTGAAAAAAAATAATTTACTCAAAAACCAAAATATATTTTGATTCAAATCAAAAATACATTTGAACTGAAAAAAAACTTTTGAATACGTTTTTCAAGATACAAATGTGAGACTTTCGGTTTCAATTCTTATTTTTCCACTTATTTTTCCACCAATTTAAATGTTTTTTCGTCAACTGTTTTTAATAAATGATCAAAACTTTTGGCCCTGAAATGGCTCCATACCCCGGACCCCACTTTGGGAATCACTGCCTTAAATCACCTGATCTACAGTATGTGAAAACTTGAAACAATTAAATTCAAATTCTTATTGGCATGAGAAAACATACGTTTACATTGCCAAAGCAGAAAGAACAATACAACAATACAGCAAACACTCTGTCGCTCCTCGTCATGAATAACGGACCCCCCCCCCCCCCCCACACACACACACACACACACCGCAAACCTCCCCCCGCTTGCCCTTTTTCACACAGAAGTGACTTAATTATGTTGTGACGTTGTGACTAGCGATGGTTCATAACACTGATAAGCCAACAGAGCAAAGGACAATTGAAAACAAAACAATAACTGTTTCTTCTTACATCTTCCATGGTGTGAACACGTACTGCCCCCTAGGGAAACAATACTGAACTGTTGTGGAATTCTCCGTGTGTGAGTGTTTTTTGATTGATTGATTGAAAAACTTACAGTACATTTCAAGCACAAACTCAATACAAAGACTGTTAACTGTGAGTGGACGACCCAATTAAGCATTACACTTGTTTACAACAGGGTCCACATTGTTCAATTCATCAAAACATTTAGAGACATACAAATAGACATTTCTATGTAGCTAAAGAACAGAACAGGAATTCATCATATAGGAAGCAAAAAGGGAAAAGATACATATACAGTGAGGGGAAAGGGGGGGGGGTGGGGTGGGGGGGATGCAGATCTTACAGAGGCCAGTTTCGAATTGCAGCCATCCGTAGGTGCCCTTTGAGAGCGGTTTTGAAGGAGTCAAGGGATTCACATGTCTTAATGACTGTTGGTAGGGCGTTCCACATTTTGGTGGCATAGGAGCGAAAATAATTTAGTCCCTTGTTTGTGCCGAATCTGGGTTGTACATGGTTTGTTGCACTCCCTCTGGTGTTGTGGGTGTGGACTTCGTTTACATTAAGGAAGTATTTAGACAGGTACATGGGTATCTTAGTGGTGTATCAAATCTTGTGGACCAGACCCATTGCAAGATGCTGTACTCTGTCGTTGACCCTAAGCCATCCCAGCCTGTCAAAGTGGGCAGGGGTGAGGTGGGTTCGGGGGGTGAGGCCAAGTAGGAGCCTGACCAGTTTGTTTTGGGAGGTCTGGAGCCTTGTTTTAAGGGCCTTTGAGGTGCTGTGGTACCAAGAGGTGGATGCATAGTCAAAGAAACCTTGTACGAGGGCTCCTGTTAAGGTCTTCAAGGTGTTTTTGCTGACCAGTGAGGAGATCCTGTAAAGGAATCTTGTTCTTTGATTGACTTTTTGTGTGTGTGTGTGTGTGTGTGTGTGTGTGTGTGTGTGTGTGTGTGTGTGTGTGTGTGTGTGTGTGTGTGTGTGTGTGTGTGTGTGTGTGTGTGTGTGTGTGTGTGTGTGTGTGTGTGTGTGACTCACCTCTTCATCACTGCTGGAGGAAGAGGAAGATGAGGATGATGAAGATGACTCATGTCCGTCCTCGTGTTGTTTGTGTCCGTCTTTGTCCTTCTTCTTCTTCTTGTGTTCCTTGTACTTGGATTGGACAGACAGACAGACAGACAGACAGACAGACAGAAGGCTGGGGGTAAAATTAACCAATGTCCGGGGGTAAATTGAGTCAATGGGAATCACTATTCATATATCTTTTATTAAGTCTTTGCTCCTCAAATTATACTGAATGACCTTTAATTTGCATGTACATACTCATTTAAGAGAAGTTTCAATATTGTATTAACAATATTGCAAATATAAGGTTCTGAATAACAAACTTTATTTAATTGTCTTAATATTGTTTAAATAATAAATAATCGGATAGATAAGGCTATTTGCAAAAGGGAAAACTGTTATTATCGATAAGTGAATACATTATCTGTTCAAGTTTAAGCTTTTAAAATTCAAACTCGACTTGGATCAACTCACCCCTTACCTGGGGCAAATTGAGCCACCTTACCACTTTTTGAAAAAGAAAAGGTCATATTTTCATGGCCCTTTGTCATAGATGCTTACTCATCATTTAAATTTATAGAAAACATCCTGAAATATGTGTAGATCATTAGATTTTACTGCCATCTTATTTTGCCTTGCTTCCAGGACAACTTAAGCAAAAAGTGGTTAATCTTACCCCGTTCTCCCCTATATACCGTGTGCGTGTGCGTGTGTGTGTGTGTGTGTGTGTGTGTGTGTGTGTGTGTGTGTGTGCTCGCGTGCGTGCGTGTGTGCTCTAAGAGGCGCGTTGATGGTCTGTTGTGCCTTAACTTTGAGGTCTTTACATTTCCAACTCTGTGTTAAGGAGCCGAGCTCTGTGTGAACCAATATTGTTCATTTCTACAGCTTTATAAGTATAAAGTTGTGTTCCTGCAGGTCACAGGACATCTGAGACGCTGAACTTGGGGATATGAGGTGAGGGAGGGGAAAGGGGGTGTCTAGCCTCTCTCTCTCTCTTTCCTTTCTTACAGCTGGCTCTGTAAGAGCCTGCCCCTTTATATTAGATCTGCCCTGTCTATAAATGTTTTTAAGTCTCACCTTAAGACTTTTCTCCCTGACTTTTAATCCCTCTTGAGTCCATTTAATGTTTGTTTTATTTTAGCATTTTTTTGTTTGTTTTAACCTTTCATGCTTTTATTTGCTCCATGCATCATGTCAACATTTCTGATTGTGATTCTTGTTTGCATTGTGTGTTTTCTTGCTTGCATCTTTTTTGCCACTGATCTGTGCAGCACTTTGGTTGTTTTAAAACGTGCTTTATATAAAGTTTGATTTGATTTGATTTCCTTCAGTTACAAAGTAATCCACAAAGAAAAGTACCACAATTTAAAAAGTAGAGGGTTACTTTCAGTTACTTTTGGATTACTTTTAAGCAAATTTTATTTAATTAGATAAAACACGTTTTACCATTGATAACCAGACAAGAATGTAGAGCTTATGAAATTAAGACAATAAATCTGGTTAAATCAGTGGTTCTCAAACATTGAACAAGCAGAACCTCCTCAGAAAATATTTGGCTCTCAATTTCCAACCTTATTCATGTTAAAATACAGTCCTATTCGGCTAGGCAAGGCACGTGTTCACACACAAGGCTAATTCATTCCAAATCATAATAATATATACGAATATAAAGAATATAGGCACTAGCCAAAGTCATGCTGTAGGGCACTGTAGACTACAAAATTATATTGATAAAAAAAAAATCAACGGACGGGCAGGTGGACGGACGGACGGACGGACGGACAGACAGACAGACAGACGTGTGTGCGCACACACACACACACACACACACACACACAGAGTCACACACAGACGCAGACACACAGCTTTCGCAGCTTTTCGCAGTGGGGCTGGAGGTGGTGCTGGTGGTGGGGCTGGTGGTGGGGCTGGAGGTGGGGCTGGAGGTGGGGCTAGAGGTGGTGATGGTGGTGGGGCTGGAGGTGGTGATGGTGGTGGGGCTGGAGGTGGTGATGGTGGTGGGGCTGGAGGTGGGGCTGGAGGTGGTGATGGTGGTGGGGCTAGAGGTGGTGCTGGTGGTGGGGCTAGAGGTGGTGCTGGTGGTGGGGCTAGAGGTGGTGCTGGTGGTGGGGCTAGAGGTGGTGCTGGTGGTGGGGCTAGAGGTGGTGCTGGTGGTGGGGCTAGAGGTGGTGCTGGTGGTGGGGCTAGAGGTGGTGCTGGTGGTGGGGCTGGAGGTGGTGATGGTGGTGGGGCTGAAGGTGGTGATGGTGGTGGGGCTGGAGGTGGTGATGGTGGTGGGGCTGGAGGTGGTGATGGTGGTGGGGCTGGAGGTGGGGCTGGAGGTGGTGATGGTGGTGGGGCGCGGTGGGGCCTGTGGTGACGGCCTCCTCCGATCTCTGCTGTTGCATGCGCTCGTCTGGACGGTGCGGTCCTCGTGCCCTGACTTCATCATTTCATTTCAAATAATATTCCAAATATTATTTCACTTTTTCTTTTCAATTTATTTTGGAAGATAGATATAAATGTAGTGGAGTAAAAGTATTGGACATTGTAAATACCGGTATTCAAGTACAAATGCCTCAAGATTGTACTGGGGCACAGTACTTATAGTTTCCACCGTTAGAATCATGTACAGTGAGTGCACTAGTGTTTTTAGTTGTTTCTCAAGTCTAAAGGGTACGTGGTGGTGAGTGACGAGATCCCAGAACGAGATGACACTGCAGGCAGTATGTATCACACGACAAGTTTATGTCGTGTTGTCGTGTTGTTCATCCCCGTGTGCTGGCTGTGATACATTATGTTCATCTCATGTTGTTCTTCCTCGTGTGCTGGCTGTGATACATTATGTTCATCTCATGTTGTTCTTCCTCGTGTGCTGGCTGTGATACATTATATGATGTAAGATCCAAGATGTCTCTCTAAGGCCTGATAGCTATTGTTTGTTTACGGTACAGCTTGTCCTTGTAGTATTCCTTGTGCTCATGGCAGAACGACTGTACCACAGGCCTGTCTGTATTCCATCTACTGTACCACAGGCCTGTCTGTATTCCATCTACTGTACCACAGGCCTGTCTGTATTCCATCTACTCCTTGGCCACTCATTAAAGCATGTGGTTCTCAACCTGTGTGACCACATTTCTTTTTTTTTCTTTTTGGGGGGGGGGGGGGGGGGGGGGGTCGCCCTGCAGATGACAGTGACAACTTAAGGAATTTGAATAACTTTGTAATACCAACTAAAAACTGGTCAGAAATGGGCCAAAATGCAAGGTACAAGCTCACGACGCAACCAGTGAGTTTATTTATCTGTGGAACCAAGTCAAAGTCTAAATCTAATGCCTCAACTCCTACAATTCCAAATGATTCAGTAGCACTTAGCACTTATTAATACAATTAGCCTAGTTGTGCAGCGTGCACACAGTATGCTCTCTGAAACCATTTGTTAAGTTTCACCTAAACGGCACATTTCATTTACAGGCCCATCATTCTCACTCTGGTTCGGTCCAAATGCACGCATAGTTGCACGTCATAAAAAATATTTTTCCCCTGCAGTGTCTTCATGTCCTGAGGCCTGCACAAGACGACTGACACAGGGTAGGCTCTGGTCGGCATCCTGACCTGGAGATCTGCACTCCAAGGAGCACACTTTAGTACAAACTGCCATCTTACAATAAAATGCACCACGTACGTACGTCTCTCTCTCTCTGTGTGTGTGTGTGTGTGTGTGTGTGTGTGTGTGTGTGTGTGTGTGTGTGTGTGTGTGTGTGTGTGTGTGTGTGTGTGTGTGTGTGTGTGTGTGTGCACATGCACGTCTGTAATCCAGGTAACTCGAGAACCGTTTGACGCACCGACTTCAAATTCGACACACGCGTTCCACAACCTCACAGGGAGTGTAGTGCCCGGTGTCGAGTCCGTTGGATAGCCGGTTGTCCAGAACCAGCACCAGCACCAGCCTCTGCCCGGGCTCTACCAGTGGACTAATGAGCCTAATGTCACATTTAACCAAACTGGCAGACCCAAATGCAGACACGACAAGGAGGGCAAAGTCCAAGGGTGTTTATTCAAAACAAAAGATGAGCTTGTAGAAAGGCAACTGTCCAGGGTGAGCTTGTAGATTGGCTACTTTCCAGCAAGCTAGCAGGAGCTGGCTAGCAGGAGCTGGCTAGCAGGTAGGCTGGCAGGCAAACAGGCAGGCAACTGAGGCAGAAGGAAAAAACCAAAGTCAAAAACCAAAAAACACTGGAACAAAGCAAAGTAGAGCAAAAACACTAGGGGTAATTATCACTGGGAAACACTAAGAGATAACAGCTAGAAGCATTACCGCACGGAAAACTGTGGGACGATCTGGCAGCTCGCGGCGGGGAAACCAGGGCTTTTATGGAGTGGTGGTGATGGGAAGATGGCAGGCAGGTGAGTGAGATTGGATGATCAGAGCCAGGTGTGCCAATCTGGAAAACCAGGAACCAAGCCTACGCCCACACATGCTCACACACAGACAGACAGACTAACACAAATAGACACAGACAGGACACTGGCAGGGGCCGTGACACCTAAGTCCCCTCACCTGTAGAATTCCCAGCCTCTGCCTCAGCCAATTGATTGCCATGGCAACCCCACACCTGCCATTTGATGACTTTTCAGTCAGTTTGCACTCTTCAGACACTGCAGGCAGACAGATACAGAGATCTCCATATATGGGCACAAAAGGGACACAGACGGTTAAAACGGGTGCTATAACAACGGGTATTGCATACTAAGTTCCCAACTTGCATCGTTCCCAAGTAGTCCGGTGGCCGAAGGGCACAGGTCTAGTCCGTATATCAATATATGATTTGGATAATTTCACTGACACTGCCATTGTTTGTTTGGGGGTATTTTGCACTAGTATGGCACTAGTATTTGACCCAATATGTGTAAGTGGTGCTTTGCTGCTGAAGTACCAGAAGTGCCATCTATTAGTGTTGTTTTCGTCGACTAAACTATGACAAAAAATGTTCGTCAACTACCTTTTTTCACTGAAGAAAACTAAATGGAAACTTATGGTGACTAAAACCATCACTAAATATACTGTCGATTTTGTCAACAAATAAAAACAAATAAAAAAAGGCACGCCAAGATACATTTTAGTCAACTAAATGAACTGTAGATTTTGTCGCCAAAAATCTTATGATAGTCGACTAAAACTAGACTAAACACTAAAACATTCCAGGTGACTAAAATGTTACTAAAACTAAATGAAAACATTTCAAGAGAATATGACAAAAACTAAAATAGAAATGTGCTGCTAAAAACAACACTGACACCTAGTATATGTTTACTGTTTGATTATGATGCTGCTAATGTCGCAGCTGCAGGGCTCACCTCACCGCCATGCTGGCTTGTTGTGGACATTTTTATCAAAATTCCAATTGTGCCACGGACGTACAAAATTACTAGACAATAGTATTAAGGGCTAGCCCTGAATGACCATAACACGTCTGTAACTCTCTCCATGTGTACACTCTCAGAGTTAGGGGGTGTCCTTGCAAATAAAACATTAGAGAACCAGTAGTACTATTCAATTCTCACGCACTGGTGTTCTATTTGGTTTGTAGGGATCAATGAGATCTTTGAGATATTGTGGTGCCTGACCATTGAGAGCTTTGTAGGTGAGGAGAAGAATTTTGAACTCTATTCTGTGTTTGACCGGGAGCCAGTGTAGGGAGGCCAGTGAAGGAGTGATATGGTCTCTTCTTCTGGTACCTGTCAGCACACGCGCCGCAGCATTTTGAACTAGCTGTAGGCTTTTCAGAGACTTACCTGGGCAGCCTGATAATAGCGAGTTGCAGTAGTCCAGCCTTGAGGTAACAAATGTGTTCTCAAGTTCTCATCGGCTAGCTTGTCTCTTAGGGGCTTAGGGCCGATCACGATAACTTCCGTTTTGTCAGAGTTGAGGAGTAGGTAATTACGGGTCATCCAACTCTTTATGTCTTTAAGACATGCTTGAAGTTTGACTAATTGGTCCGTTTCGTTCGGTTTCATCGATAGATATAGTTGAGTGTCGTCCGCGTAACAATGGAAATGTATAGAGTGTTCCCTGATGATGTTACCCAGAGGGAGCATATATAAGGAGAAAAGTATTGGTCCAAGCACGGAGCCTTGTGGGACTCCGTATTTGACCTTTTCACGTGTTGAGGAGCCATCATTGACATTTACAAACTGAAATCGATCAGACAGATAGGACTCAAACCATTTCAGTGTGGCACCCCTGATGCCAACCAGATGCTCCAGTCTCTGTAGCAGAATGTGGTGGTCAATAGTGTTAAATGCAGCACTAAGGTCCAGCAACACCAGCACGGAGAGGAGGTTATTATCTGCTGCAGTCAGGAGGTCATTTGTAACTCTCAGCAATGCCGTCTCAGTGCTATGGAGCTAAAAATTAGTATGGCTCTATTAAATGTCAGGTCCATGATCAATAAAACTTTCATCCTGAAGGACTTTTTCACGTCCCACAAACTGGATATTATGTTCCTTACAGAGACCTGGCAGCCTGTAGGTGACCTCTCAGATTTCTCAGAACTCCTCCCCTCTGACTGTTCCTTTTTCAGTTCCCCTCGAACCACTAGCACTGGTGGGGGCCTAGCGACAGTTTTTAACTCAAACTTAGATTGTCAACTGAATATACCTGCTCGTCATTACCCTAGCTTTGAGCTCCAGCAATTCCGTATAAACCTGTCCTCTCATATATTCTGTGCTGTGATTTATCGCCCTCCAAAATACAACGCAGGTTTCATCCAGGACTTTGGTGACTTCCTATCGGAAGTCATGGTCAACTATGATCATATTGTGATTTCTGCTGATTTTAATGTGCTTGTCTGTTGTGAATCCAAACCCCTAGTAAAGGACTTTCTTAATCTCCTCGATGCTTTTAACCTAACACAATCAGTTACCGGTCCTACCCATGATAAGGAGCACACCCTCGATCTTATTTTGTCTCATGGTCTATCTATCACTGTCACTGACATTTGCACGTCCTTTTGTATCTCCGATCATTTCCCCATCCTATTCACTGCCGTAATTCCCTGTTCCAAATGTTGCAATTTGGGCCCTTGATCACACTAGCACTCTGAGTGCGGAGGAACTCCTCTCCATGTTTAACCATACATGCACTAGCACTTTAAATTCCGTTGCGCCCTTTAAGCCCAAATTAAAAGCACAAAAGCACTTTCCGAGCCATGGCTTAATGTTAACACTCGCGATCTCAGACGAGCCTGCAGACGTGCTGAGAGGAAGTGGCAAAAAGACAGACTTCATGTCTCACTAGAGATCCTACGAAACTGCTTCAGGGACTACCAGAGAGCTGCTGTAGCTGCAAAAAAGAACTATATTTCCAACCTTGTGTCTCAAAACAGTAACAAGCCACAGGTCCTTTTCAATGTCCTTAACTCCATTATAAATCCCCGTGATACATCCCCTGTTGTGCCCTCACTTACTCTTTGTGACAAACTTCCTTAATTTCTTTCTAGATAAAATTACTACACTCAGATCTGCCCACTCACCTTCCCTGGTGCCTGCCCTATATCCACACCCACTGCTACCCTCACTCATTTCAAGCCTGTCTCCCTAACCGCACTCACTGATATTGTCAACGCTCTGCGACCAACTAATAGCCCCTCGGACAGCATCCCCTCATCTTTATTGAAAGATGTCTTCAGTTCAGTTGGCCCCACCATTATTGTAATCATAAACTCCTGCCTGAAGTTGGGTACTGTCCCGGCTAATTTTAAACACGCTACTATCAAACCTCTTCTTAAAAATAATAATTTAGACCCCTCCGTCCTCGCTAATTTTCGACCTATTTCCCAGCTCCCATTTTTATCAAAAGTTTTAGAAAAAGTAGTTTACATTCAGCTTCAAGTATTTTTAACTACTCATGGTATCCACGATACATTTCAGTCTGGTTTTAAACCTGGTCATAGTACCGAAACGGCCCTACTTAGAGTTTTTAATGACCTGAGTTTAACCGCTGACTCAGGTAGTCCGGCCGCCCTGGTCCTCCTGGACCTGACTGCCGCTTTTGATACCGTGGATCACAGCATCCTGCTCTCCAGGTTAGAGCATTGTGTAGGTATCACTGGTACTGCTCTACTGTGGTTTAGATCCTACCTGACTGAGGAGTCTTGCTGTCAGGCTCGGGGAATACTCCTCACGCACCGCCCCCCTGTCCTGCGGAGTTCCCCAGGGCTCTATCTTAGGCCCCATTTTATTTTTATTATATATGCTGCCCCTAGGAAGCATAATTAAGAAGCATAATGTCTCTTTTCATTTCTATGCGGATGATGTGCAGCTCTATCTACCTCTAAACACCAATAGTCTGCTCACAGACCCCTTCCAGCCACTCCTCGATTGCATCTCCGACATCAAAAGTTGGATGCTAAATAACTTTCTCACTCTCAACGAAAGTAAGACGGAGGTTATCATTTTTGGCCAACAATCAGCCCCGTCCCTTGCCACCTTGGGACCCCTCAGTGCCAATATCCACTCATCAGTGAAAAATCTGGGTGTGTTGTTTGACAACAACCTTAAATTTGATAAACAGATTAGCTCCGTGGTAAAAGCAAGTTTCTATCAACTCAGGCTAGTGGCCAGGATCAAGGGCTACCTTTCCCAACCTGACCTTCAGAGAGTTATCCACGCCTTTATCTCATCGCGGCTCGATTATTGCAATGCGCTATATGTAGGCATGGACCAGTCCACTCTCAGACGTCTGCAGCTTGTCCAAAATGCCGCTGCGCGCCTACTAACTGGCACGAGGAGGCGTGATCATATCACTCCGGTTCTTGCCTCCCTCCACTGGCTTCCCGTTAAATTTAGAATTGATTTTAAGATTCTATTATTTGTTTTTAAATCCCTAAACGGTTTGGCCCCCCTGTATTTATCGGCACTCATGGTCCCTTACACCCCATCCAGGGCCCTGAGGTCAGCTGACCAGCGGCTCCTGACTGTGCCCAATTCCAATTACAGGTCCAGAGGTGACCGTGCCTTTTCGGTGGCCGGCCCCAAACTCTGGAACTGTCTGCCCCTTCATATTAAGTCTGCTCCCTCCTTAGAGACCTTTAAGTCTTTACTCAAAACCCATTTCTTCTCCCTGGCTTTCAATGTTTGACCTAATTAACCTGTGTACTGTTTGTGTTGCTTTGATTTTGTTTTACTATGTCACTTGTGTCATGTTTCCTGTACAGCACTTTGGTTGGCCTCCTGGTCTTTGAAAATGTGCTCTATAAATAAAATTTGATTTGATTTGATTTGATGGTTAGCTCTGAAGCCTGACTGAAAGCCTTCTAATAAATTGTTGTTATGTAAAAAGTCACATAACTGTTTGGCGACTGCTTTCTCGAGAATTTTGGAGAGAAATGGAAGGTTCGATATAGGTCAATAGTTAGCTAGAATGCCTGCATCAAGAGTAGGCTTTTTGAGTAGAGGTTTGATTACCGCTACCTTAAAAGATTGTGTCACGTAGCCTGTCACCAAGGACATATTGATCATATTGAGTAGGCATGTACCAACCGTCCAACCGGAGGCAGGACCTCTTTGAGTAATCTAGTCGGAACTGGATCCAGGGTACATGTCGTTGATTTTGAGGAAGATATCATTGAAGTGAAATCAGAGAGCTCGATTGGAGAGAAACTATCCATATATTTGGGTGTGCGGCCATCTCTGATATAATATATCAGAGATGGCCGCACACCCAAATATATATATAATATTATTATATATATACCATATTTGGGGGCAGTCCAGTGGGAGCCGAGAGTAGTTGTAGATCAATTTGATCTCTGATAGTTTCTATTTTGCCATTGAAGAACCTCGTGAAATCGTTACTATTGAGAGTTGTAGGAATACGTGGATCAGTGGAATCACGGCTTTTTGTCAGTTTTGCCAAAGTATCAAAAATAAACTTTGGGTTACTTTTGTTTTCCTCTATTAGGGATGAATAATAGGTGGCTCTGGCCGTGTTGAGAGCCTTTTTGTATATTTTGAGGCTATTCTGCCAGACTATATATGATTCTTTCTGTTTGGTTGAGCGCCATTTTTTTTCAAGTTTGCGAGACGTTCGCTTGAGGTTTCTAGTTTCCGAGTTGTACCATGGGGCTAGCCTTTGTTGCTTTATTACCTTCCTTTTCAGGGGAGCAACAGAGTCAAGTGTAATTTGAAATGAGCATGTGACACTATCAACAAGTTGATAGAGTTGAGGAGGACTATATGTGTGGAGGTCCTCTATTTTGTTGAAATATACACTATAAATAAAAACCCAGCAGCAGACCCAGGTCTCGAGACCCTCGGCAGCGTTTCTTTGGCAGATTACATGGCCTTTAAATAGTCACCTGATTGTCAATGAGGAAGTGGACTGTCCCTATGGTGGCTCCTGAGGCTCAACTCCACCTGGCCACATAAAGTTTGTAGTTTGTTTGTCCATACACAAGCCAACAAGTGTGCACCCTTGATGAGCATGTACAGCACGAATCACTTGGAAACTGGTTCCTTTTCGTGTCTCACTGACTGACAAAAATGTACGATTTCATAGTAAATGCGACAACTACGCCTATACTACTTGCTTTATGTGACAAAATCAAAACAGTTTTCTGTAGATTTGTTAAACAACATGAATGTAATTATTTTTTGCAGTAGCCTATTGTTAACATAATTCAAGTGTTCATCATTATTACTGTTACCAGATGAAGCTGTGTTTTCTGATCTGCGTGATCTCCATGCTGGCTGTGGCAGTTCTGTCCTACAGCTACCCATACTCCTACCCATACTACCCCTACCTAGACTACCCAGACTGCTACGGATCGACGACAGGTAGGCCCATTAAGATCAGGAAAGCTGTGTCATTTTAGAATGTAACCACTTCAACCGTTATTTTTATGCTTTAGTGATTCAAAAATAGCAGATATACAAGATTCCTCTAGTCTACAGGATCCTACTGGTCAATAAAAACACCTTGAAGACCCTAACAGGGCTCAGGAGCCCTTGTACAAGGTTTATTTGACATATGCATGGACCTCGCAGCCAAATATGCACGCGAAACATTGTTTATTAGGTTGAAATAAAGAGGACGGGGAGCAGACGTATATCGTATGCGGACATTCAAAAATGTCTTAATTTAATCTGTTATTTCAACACATTCTCTCTTATTTGAAACTAGTAATGAAATCTGTGTTTGGATTTATACTGAACTCTAGCTACTTCTGCTTTTGCAACAAATCACCTTAATGTCTCTTTGCTGTGGACTTTTAACAGTTAGCAGATCATTAACCATTATTATTTTACTGTCTCTCTAGATGAATGTCTAGATGTTGAAATATGTTCGTCGTGGACTTGGATTCTTTGGAAGTTATTGCAAGTATTGTTGTGAAGGTACGTATGTACACACATGACTACTGAGTACTGACAACTTACTAGTACATCACATATACTGTACACAGAATGACTAACAACTACTACATTAAATGCACACATGAATGACTACAACCGAAGGTCACGCTTACTATGAAACGCTACATTTCCTGTCAGTCCGTTAAGGCTCATTCATAGTCTGGTGAGGTGACCACCGGAGCTGTCTTCAAAAAAAACACTGAGGTCATGCTGGGTCACAACGCACAGTCAATTCAATTAAAGCACTGGCACAACTCAGACCCTGATGAGGCTGCTTTTGAAAACGTCTTTCAAAAAGTAACCTCTACCAGTCATCTCTTTGTAAACAGAGTCAAGCTGCAGACATACAATGGTAACAATCAAGTGGGGAAATCCGACCAGTGGCTAGTAGTGATGGCGAAGAATAGAGTTCTCAACAGGGCCGGGAATTAAGGTCTGGCTCTGCCTAACTGGGGTGGCCCGAGGCCCCGTCTGAACTTAATAACTAGCTGTATTTTACACCCTACCCGGCCCGAAAACGTAAAAGAAACGTGATTTTAAAAAAAGGAAAAAAGGTCCATATAATATTTGGACCTTTTTTCTTTTCTTTTGCCTTTGCCTTATTATGGGCATTCCCAGACGATGTGCTAATACAATCCCTAATTTGCCCATATATGGAGATCCCTGATTTCATCAATATTAAGCCCATATAACATTATAACTTTAACTTTCAGGTCAAGTATTTAAAACCTTTAATCTTGATGATTATGGCATACAGCTCATGAAAAGCAAAATATCTTATCTCAAAATATTAGAATATTTTACGAGACCACTAATCGAAAAATGTCCCTAAAGCAAACCTGGGCTTCCATAACGAATTTGAAGTCGGTGGGGCGAACGGTTCTTGAGTTACAGGATTACACACAGACAGACGTACAGAGACTTGGTGCATTTATAGATAGATTAGGGAAGAAAATTTACTTTTACACTATTCTAATGTTTTGAGAAGGAGCTGTATGAGCCGGCCAGCAACTCTACATCTGAACTCACTGACACCAGATTAATAATTTAACTCCTGGTTCTCAACCGTGCCGTATTAAGAAGCTCTGTTGTTTCAGCACAGCTTCTCAGGCATCTTACTGGTACTTCAAATACTGTGTACAAAATTCTTTCTTTATTGCTGGTCTCAGTTGAGCCTTTCTATTATAACTCCAACTCTTCATTCTGTTCTCAGGTTAGGCCAGGCAGGCCTGCTAAATAAACAGGGCCAGGCGGGCCTGCTACTTATTACAGGTACTTAGGGCCGATTCATACTCCTATTTTAGAGCCGAATAAAAGTCGGTTCGGCGCTGTAGAGCCTACAATTTGACGTCATTTGAGGTTCGGGGGGGCGGGTACCATCCTAAAGTCGGCTCTTCGGTGCTACTGAAAATTTCTGACGAGCCAAAATCATTTTGGCACTACAGCGCCGAAACAGCGGTAAAATAGGAGTATGAATCAGCCCTTAGGTGAGTCAAATATGTTCTGCTGTTCAGATAAAACTTGTACTCCAATGTATACACAATCACTATTAAACTAGTACAATGTATACACAATCAATATTAAAGTAGTACAATGTTAGCTATCACACAAAAGGATGTCATTCAGTACAATGTCAGTCAATGTCAGTACAATGTCAATGTCAATGTGAGCTTGTAGATCGGCTATTTTCAAATGGCCGAAAGGTTTAGTTTAGTGTAGTGTATGTTTTGTAATAATAATCTAGATCTAGTCTACAGAGTATCTATATAGTAACTAACGTTTTCAAATTATTGTAGTGGAGTAAAAGTACAATATTTAAGTAAAAGTAGGCTGAAATTTGGAAATATACTCCTGTAAAGTAAGAAAATCCTCAAAAGTGAATTTAAGTACTATTCTGTACTGGCCATATATGGAGTGTGTCTTGAGTGTACAGGGTTTGATGAGGTCTGGCCATATATGGAGTGTGTCTTGAGTGTACAGAGTTTGATGACGTCAGATCAACATGGAATGTCAGGTCAGCTGTTCAGCTCCATATATGGATATCTAAGGGAAGATCTATAAGCTCTTGCACCTGCAACGGTCTGTGAGCTTGTAGATCAGATATTTTCAGTACACGACACCATTGTACGACAAAGTATAATCAGTGCTGCTCCTGAGCTGCAGGCAGCAAAGTATTACTGTACTGTACTGTACTGTACTGTACTGTACTGTACTGTACTGTACTGTACTGTACTGTACTGTACTGTACTGTACTGTACTGTACTGTACTTATACTTATACTGTACTTGTAAAGTAACTACGTACATTTACCGCACTGTACTTAAAGACACTTTTGAGGATTTTCTTACTTTACAGGATAATTTCCAAATAAAATTGGTCCAAAATCCTACTTTTACTTCTACTCCATTACATCTCAGAGGAAAATATTGTACTTTTACTCCACTACAAAAAGTTGATAACTTTACTTACTACAGTTATTTTGTAGATTTTGATCATTACTAATACAAAACATGCATTAACTCTTCAGCCCTTTATATTTGGCCATTTGAAAATAGCAGATCTACAAGCTCACAATGCGTCATATTGTGATGCATTGTGACCTAGATATGCTTTGTCCTAAACATTTTTATACGTTGCATACATTTGAGAACTTGAGAAGAAATGTAACGTTCTGTATACTGAGTACTTTGTACTTTTGGTACTTCTACCTATTTTACTCATACATTTAGATTTCTGGACTTTCACTTGTGACTGAGCATTTCTACATGTTTTACTATTAAGTAAAAAAATCACACCTGTGTGAAGTGATGGGTGCTCTTATAACTGAATTGATGTAAATGTTATCATTAAAATGTTCTGTCAAGACAGCTTAATACATTGATCTAAATGTTATCATTAAAATATTCTGTCAAGACGGCTTAATACATTTAAATAAGCTTCAAGTTCACAGAAGATCTCTTTTTCTTTATTTTTTCTAGTTTTTAGGTATAGTGTAGTCAATTAACAATGCCAACTAACACTCCTATAGTTAACACAAAACCCTGGACATTAAAATTTTAATTGTTTAAAATGTTCTGCCAATGTTCTGCTTCATAAATTGAAATAAGCTTCAGTTTCACGGGAGATAGTGTAGGTATAGTGTGTCAATTAACAATGTTGAGTAACAACACTACTGATAACGAAAAACCCTGGATGTAAAAAATGTAGTCATTTAACAGTTGGGAGTTTTTCCAGTTGTTGGTTCTTCAGTTTGAGGATTCCTTCATGTTAAAATGTCTGAGAAACACTGGTATTATGACTGTCTTCCTCTGTCTAACCTCCCTTTTATAAATGGTTTGTTCAGTTGTTAAATGTCATACGCAGTGCTTTATGCCACAGACCAGGCCAATGTATGCCACAGACACACCCTGTGCCAACATATACCACAGACACACCCTGTGCCAACATATACCACAGACACACCCTGTGCCAACGTATGCCACATACACACCCTGTGCCAACATATACCACAGACACACCCGTGCCAACATATGCTACAGACATTATGCCACTACAACTCCATAACTACACATCAGCCATGTGGGCAGAGGCAGACGTACATACAGTACGTTAGCAATGCTTTCATATCAAAATAATGTGTCCTGTAATGTGTCAACAACACTATCTCACCTGGGACTACACTATATTCACCCACTGTAGCACATGAAATACAGTATGGATTCTAGAAAATGATTAAAGGGATAGTTCAGATTTCTTTAACTTGAGTTGTATGAAATACTTGCCATTAATATAGTGGTTGCAACTGTATTAATTGATTGCCAGAGTCCTGTGGTGGGAGTTCTGCTCTGGTTTTGGTGAAATATCAAGTAGTTCCGGTCATTTTGTGGGGGGCACTGGGGGCCACGCAGTAAAGGTAAATGAATCCACAAAACTAACGTTATTTGTATTGTTGACCTATTTCTAAAATATGAGTGCAACTTTCGTTATTTTTTTTACCCCTCCATCACACAGAGCTATGTTTTTTGTGTCCATATCACTACGCCCAAAAAATAGTTCCATGTGATAGAGGGGTCAAAGTTGAACGAAAGTCGCGCTAATATTTTAGAAATAGGTCAACAATACAAATTACGTTCGTTTTGTGGATTCATTTACTTTTACTGCGTGGCCCCAGTACCCCCCACAAAATGACCGGAACTACTTAATATTGACCAAAACCAGAGCAGAACTCCCACCACGGGACTCGGGCATTTAATTAATACAGTTGCAACCACTATATTAATGGCAAGTATTTCATACAACTTAAGTTAAAAAAATCTGAACTATCCCTTTAATAATAATAATAATAATAATAATGACCATCACATGTATGATGTGGCCTTGATGTTTGTTTGATATTCTAGCTAATAGTGTATTTCCTCTTTGAGGGCACAGTTCCAATATCATCTGTTTCTGCAGCAAACACACTTTATTTCTGTCATTCACTCTTTTGTCCACTAGGTGGTAGTATTGTACCTGGCCCTATTGGGCCTCTCCAGTCAGAACCTTCTTTTAGAGCAGTGGTTTCCAACCACTGCTCACAGTTAAATGATGGAGAGTTGGTAACCAAATTGAACCTTAATTGATCCTTAACTCGTGAGAGTGTAGAATGAAACCAAATGGACCAGGGACGGATGAACCCCCACAAGGGCCCCTGGGCAGGTATTATTTTGGGGGGCCCCCATAGTGTGCGCGCGCACGAAAAGTTCGTGTTTTTATCATCTTTTTACCTAAATTTAACAAAATCAACGGCCAATGAAGGGCCTCAAACCCAGTACCGTGCGGCCCAATTTCCCCAGAGGGCCCCTGAGAAGAAGAAGAAGAAGAAAAATGCTTTCTGGTAAATCAAGTTTACCCTGGGTAACTGGACTAAGCATCAGATACTTGTTTATCATGTGCATCATGTCAACATTTCTGATTGTGATTCTTGTTTGCATTGTGTGTTTTCTTGCTTGTCTATGTTTTGCCACTGATCTGTGCAGCACTTTGGTCAACCTTGGTTGTTTTAAAACGTGCTTTATATAAAGATTGATTTTATTTGATTCGATTTCCTTCTCCCTCCTTCCTTCCCTCCCTCTCTCTCTCAATTTGAATAAAACGGAAGAACCACATCCTACTACTCTGTTGTGTCTGCAACTGCATGTGTTCGTTGTTTTTGGCCAATAGGTACTAGTAGGCCTAATCACTTATCACGTGCAAATGTGATAAGTTAGCTCATGAATGAAAACAGCACTGTATGTCTTGAAGGTTACAGTAGCCTATGTGTCAGCATATAGGTTCGGAGCAATCAGGATATATAATATTGAAATAGAAACAGTTGGCTAAAACTATAATATTATGCCGCAGGGGGAAATCACTCGCCCAGAGGAGCAGCAGTTAAGATTACAACTTATGTAAAGCTCGTTCGCCGCTTGCCTCTGCGTCTAACAACAAGACAAGGGTTTGCATAAATAACTGGAAGACAGTTCAACATGAATTAAAAGCTTGTTTATACTGTTCCAATATGAAGCAAGCTAGCCCTCCAAGCAGAACCCAATGGTACTGAAGTTTCTGACTTTTTGACGACACAGACCATGGGGTCCTGTTCCAGCAGTACCATGCCACCTGGTACGCGGCCATACATAAAACATAAACAACGTGTTTACGGCCTGTCTGTGCTCTTTGACGACTTTTTTTTGTGTGAGGGCTTCTGAATCTGTGAAGTATAAGTACCTATACATGCCGCTGCGAATATCTCCTGTGGCGCGGAAGTCGTTAAGTATTTGTAATCTTTGTTTGACCGATTTGGTCGCTTTGATTCTTCTCTTCCTTCCTTGTTTATTGACACCTCATTGTACCGCCTATCTGGCTAGCTAGTGGCGCGGTCAAACATAGATTAAAAATACTTAACGGCTTCCGCGCCACAGGAGATATTCGCAGCGGGATGTATAGGTACTTATAGTTCACGAATTCAGAATAACAAAAAAAAGCCGTCAAACGCCGCAGATACGATCTTAGCGAGCATATTTATTGCCACGTTCCAAAATTCCCATACGAAAATATAGTTATGAACAGGGACCCCACATAAAACTCATCAAAATTTCAGAAAAGCTTTATGGAGGGTTCCGGCTAGAAGCAAGCCTACCTTGGTTTCTCTGAACTACTGTACACACACACACTGACAGGGCTGTCGCTAACTCAGAGCTCCACAGTTTCTGACAAAGAAAAAGAAACATAAATAAACCGGAGGTTGTTGACATATCAATCTAGGGACAGGTAACCCTATATTAGTAAAACCAAGAGCTTACCTCGATGCTACGAGCACAAACAAACACCACTCAACAGCCTGACTGGAACAGGAAACAACCTGGGTAAAACACCGCCTATTCCCTATGCCTGGCCGGCTACCTTATATGCTGAGCTGAGGGGGGGTGGTGCTATGACACCTATTGGTTCAGTCCCACTGATTACATTCGCCCCCCCCCCAACATTGAATCGGCGTCCCGACGATATGGCCCCTGAGAAGCAGGCCCCCATTCCCCCCCATTGTGCTGGTGACATACTGTTTGACGGTATGGCAGCCGGTGAGGGTTGGGGTGGCAACCAGCATTCCTTCGACTGCTACGGCGCAGACCAGGGGAAGGTGGCGATAGATGTTCTTCTGAGCCTTCAATGGATCCCGGGCTACTTCCCTGGTCTTGTCCCGGATGCAGTGGGCTCCCTTGATCCTCCGGTTCTGGTGTTCGTATGCCTGGATCTCTTCTCACCTCATCCTCCAGGACCATAACGATCGATTCCTCCGAGTCACTTAGGGCATGACCTGGAGTTGTACGGTCCAGAGTGACAGGTACTGGATTTACCGGTTGGACATCAGGTCCCTCCCTCTCTGGTGCACTCCGCAGCTCTGTTCGGTGTAGTCGCAAGGCAGGGCCATCCTGGTGGACAGGGGCGACGGTATATACCATCTCCTGGTCATGGGATATGTTCACCACTCGATAAAGGCAGGAATGCCAGCGGTCTTGGATCTTGTTCCTCCCTCTCACCTGGTGATTCCTCTTGTAAACGAACTGGCCCACTTCTAGACCAGGACTAGTCACCTGCTGGTTATGTCGTCTGTTCCGTTGCTCTGCTTTGGCATGGAGTTGTTGCCGTACGTGGTCGTACACTGTCCTTAGGGACTCTTGGTGTTTTCGTACCCATTCCTCTGGTGCCTCCTCACCTGGGTCTTCTCAACCCCAAGGAGAAAATCGACAGGGAGCTGGGGTTCGCGGCCAAACATGATATAGTGGGGAGCTAAACCAGTAGTGTGATGTGCAGTAGTATTGTAAGAGTAGGTTAGTTGGGACAGGTGCTGAGGCCAGCGTCTTTTTTGCTCTGATGGTAGAGTACGGAGGAGGTCGTGGAGCGTCCTATTGAACCGCTCGCACTGGCCATTTCCCTCAGGATGGTATGGGGTCGTCCGAGTTTTTTTGATGCCGTAGGTGGCACACAGCTGCTTTATTATTTTGCTTTCAAAGTTTCGCCCTTGGTCAGAATGAATGCGGCTGGGGGCCCCGAACAGGTGGAACCAGTGTTTCACCAATATATCTGCCACAGTGCTCGCCCGCTGGTCTCTTGTTGGTATTGCCTGTGTGAACTTGGAGAAAACATCTGTGATCACTAGAACATTTTCTCGTCCATCACTGGCTGGTTCTAGTAGAGTAAAATCCATAGCTAGTAGCTCATTAGGTCGAGATGCCTGGAGGCTTCCTCTGTATGCCCTTATTCTAGGGCCTTCCTTTGCTAGGATGCATCTCCCGCAGTTACGGCACCACTTTTCAATGTCCTTTGACATACCTGGCCAGTACCCCCGATCCCGTGTCAATTGTAAGGTGCGGTCTACACCCTGGTGTCCATGGCCATCGTGCACACTCTGGAAAACCTTTTCCCTCAGACACTGGGGTAATAGTATTTGGAGAAGTTCTTTACCCCCACCTGGAGGGTAGATCTTTCGGTACAGGGCCAATGACTGGATCTTGCTTCTGTAGCGATGACAATTCCAGCAGTGACAAACTAGGCATGGCAGCCATCTCACGAATGTGAGTTTCATGGGAGACAGGCGAGGCAGGCTGAGAGTGGTGTAAAGCCGCCGGAACTTCCACCCCAGGGGTGAACCGGTCCAGATACTGTCTCGATAAAGCATCAGCATTGCCATTACTACGACCTGGACGATATTCCAAGGTGTAGTCGAAGGAAGCCAATTGGGAAGCCCATCGCTGCTCCAGTGCTCCCAGCTTAGCGGTTTGGAGGTGTCGGAGGGGGTTGTTGTCGGTGTAGATCGTTACTTTATTGCCCAAGAGGTATTCTCTAAATTTTTCTGTAACGGCCCATTTAACACAAAGAATGCTGGAAACGTATCCATACGCTTTATTAATATCGAACGCCGTACGCGCGAAGCGTATCTATACGTTTTATACGTTTTTTTAATGATTACTGTACATCAACTTCCTATGCGCCCGGACAACAAAGAAAGTAACACCGATCGTCTCTGGGAAGGTCCGGTATGTGATCCGGGAGTTAAAAGCCCCCCCCTCCTGAAAAGAGGTCTGGTCTATGGCCAAGCTTCCTCCTCCAATGCCTCCATTACGACGTACTGGAGTCTGCACGGCAACGGCATAAACCAACGCAGATGTCGGGATCTAAAATGGAGTTACCCATACTCTAGTGTGTGTGAATACACTCGATTCCCCCTCCCCTCCTGTTTCTACATGGTTTCTCCCGAGGCAGCGATGGAGTGAGGGGCGATCGCATTACAGTTTCATTCCCCCCCGCACTCAACATCCACACAGATCCACTGGCTGGCTGTGTGTGTCTCCATTCCGCCGCCTCGTCCTCTCATTCTCGGAAATATAAACCCGTATATAAACCAAGAATAATCTGCAACGTTCGATCGCCATTTCACGCACACGGACAGGTATACGCGAAACGAATGACGTATTCTCGAAGGACCGCCATAGGAGAAGCAGTATAGATATGATCAACTGTCTTTTTTTCGCCGTCGCGTCAGCCATGTTTGGACAAAGAAGCAGTATACTAGCATATATCACAGCCGTGGAACCCCCCCCACTGCGAGTTGCGATCGATCGCTTTGCAGTTTGCATCTCTCTCATTCTCGGAAAAAAGATTCTCGGCAGTTGATCACCATAATCGCCATTAGCCATAGCGCCTTCGCCAGCCAATTGCAGTGATAAGACCGCAATGCAGGCGTCTGGGACGTAATCGACCCGTTTGTAATGGATAACGAATACACATAGTTCATCCTAAACTGCGGAAGCCATCGAGTTGTCTGTCATTTTGTCGAAATCACAGCCAGCCGGGATTATTGTCTCTCGCTTATCGCTCCTGTGGTTCATGTCCAGACATGTCCAGGCATGTCAACCTCTCAAGTCACCGTTATGCTATCGTTCTGAAACGAAACGATCTGTGGAAGGTATCCTACACTGGTAGCTTACACTGATCAAGTTGATTTTGTTTACTGAGACAATGATCACATATGTGCACATAATCATCATCATCATCATGAAGTTATCATAGCGAGTTATAAAGGTTTAAAGTCACAGAGATTGACAGGCAGATATAAACATAAATAAATTATTATCATATACATACTACACACTGAATGAAAGCCCTAAATGTCTAATTTTAGGAGGAAAACAAATAAAATACACATTGATCCCATATACAGTTTGTCAGTAGGCTATTGAATCCAGTTCAGGTATAAAATTCTCTTTTTCAGAGAGAACTTTAGAGAAAGCATGGACCTATAGAACTATTATTCACAAAATAAGGCCTATAGCGAAATGTACATACTATATACCGTATGAAACAGAAGACTCTCTGCTTTCATAAGAAAAAAACTAATACTGTAATAATAATAAAAATCACACCCATGTGAAGTGAGCAGTGCAATGTTGTGAAGTGAGCAGTGCAACATTGCACTGCTCACTTCAAAGGGGTGTGATTTTTATTATTATTACAGTAGAAGTATTTTTCTTATGAAAGCAGAGAGTCTTATGTTTCATACGGTATATAGTATGTACATGTCGCTATAGGCCTTATTTTGTGAATATTTAGTTGTCGGGTCCATGTCTTGTCTAAAATACGAGAGGATTTCAGAAAATGCATGGACCTGAACTGCTCAATATTCACAAAATAAGGCCTATAGCGACATATACATACTATATACCGTATGAAACATAAGACTCTCTGCTTTCATAAGAAAAATACTTCTACTGTAATAATAATAAAAATCACACCCCTGTGAAGTGAGTAGTGCAACATTGCACTGCTCACTTCACAGGGGTGTGATTTTTATTATGGTGGGCACAAGCTGAATTCAATGACCAATTACTGTCAAACTGTATATGTGTACAATGTGTACTGTTTTCCTCCTAAAAGTAGACATTCAGGGATTTCATTCGGTGTATGGTATGTATAGGATAGTATTTGTGCTCATATTTATATCGGTCTGTCGGTCTGAAAAAACTGAACTGAAATGTCTGTCAACTTCAACCTTCCATATCTCTGCTGTTTTTTCAAGCGAGCAGCGTGCCTTCAAAAGCAGGTGTTAGAAAAAGGTCAATATCTCCAGAATGGAAGATGGTAGAATAATTTTTTTTTTTTAATTGAAGTGGACATGTTTGGCCTACTTTTGATTTATGCGATGTGATTCTCGCTATAAGAGGCCCCTCGCTGTGGGCCCCTAAAAAGTTCAAAAGTCCAATGTTAATCGCTTAGCACCAGCAAGCCTGAGCAAATAGAAAACTCTAGCATACAATGTGTTAAGGGCAAGGAACTCAAGCTTCATGGAGCTGTAATTCTCCATGTTTCTCTCAGTTGGTTTAAGGCCTCGACTAGCAAAAGCTATCGGCCTGCGCTTCCCGTCATGGTCTTGAGAAAGAACTGCCCCCAAACCACCATGGCTGGCGTCGGTCTCAAGGATGAAGGGCTTCTGAAAGTCGGCATAAGCTAGGACTGGGGCTGTCGTCAAGCCTTCTCTCAGCACCATGAATGCCTGTTCACAGTGTTCGTCCCAGAAGGTGGACAAGGGGGTTTTAGGGGTCTTACCCTTTTTGTTGGGTCCACTCACACGTGCCACCAGGTGATGGAGAGGGGCTGCTAGCTTGGCGAAATTCTCCACAAAGATACTTGACTTTCTTTTGGAAGAAATGGCATTTGGATAGCTTTGCCTTCAGACCTTGTTGATCAAGACGGGAAAAGTCCTCTTCTAGACGTTGCAAGTGTTGTTGTACAGTAGAGGAGTACACTATAGTAACAGTACACCCCATTCACTCCCATTCAGTCCCATTCACTCCCATCGTATCATCCCATAGTAACAGTACCTCCCATTCAGTCCCATTCACTCCCATGCACTCCCATAGTATCAGTCCCATAGTAACAGTACCTCCCATTCACTCCCATTCAGTCCCATGCACTCCCATAGTATCAGTCCCATAGTAACAGTACCTCCCTTTCACTCCCATTCAGTCCCATTCACTCCCATTCTATCAGTCCCATAGTAACAGTACCTCCCATTCACTCCCATTCACTCCCATTTTGAAAGGTGTGTTAAAATGGCCTAAGTCACATTTTATTATGACTTAGGCAAAATAATATGGCCTAAGTCTCCCTCTTGACATAGGCCATTGTTTTAATAGGGTGTAACGGAAGGCCTTTTACATTAGGGCTTGGGCGATTTTACCAGAGGTGGCCAGCATCACCAGGTGGTGATTTAGGCCAAAAGATTACTTAGGCCATTAGTTTAATAAGGTGACGATATGATATATATGATATGGTACTTTATTGTCAGTTCACACTGAAATTTATCTTGCAACACAGCAGCCAAGTATGCAGAACACATATACACGCAAACACAAACAACACAATTGATATATATAAAGACATGAAGACAAGAGCAATATCCACCGCTTAGATTATCCTGTGGCTACTACAACTCCTGATTAAACCCTTTTCTATTTATTAAAGAGCTGGAGAGACAGGAATATTCCTGTTACTGAACACTTAACACTGTTACTGAACACACACTATAGCAATTTTTACGGTGGTGGCGGCGGTGGCTCAGGGGTAGAGTGCCTGGATGGTAACCGTAAGGTTGCCAGTTCGAACCCGGGCTCCCCCAGAGTTACTGTCGAAGTGTCCTTGAGCAAGACACTGAACCCCTAATTGCTCCCGATGTGCTAGTTGGTGCCTTGCATGGTTTCCGCTGCCATCGGTGTATGAATGTGTGTGAATGGGTGAATGTAATGCACAATCTCTGTAAAGCGCCTTGGATAAAGGCCCTATATAAATGCACCATTTAACATTTATTACTGTCACAATAACTTTGTAATGCTACTGATGTTATGTTAGACTATATTTACATCAATATGTCTGGGTCCCCACCTACTCGCTCAGGGTTGACGTGTCACACCTGCAGTGATGGGAGGGGCACAAAATGTGGTGTTTTGATTGGTTAATGGGGGCACTCACTTAGTATAAAAGTGTATGTTTTGTGTACACATGACCTGATGAAGATCGAAACGTTGTCAGTATTTCAATAAAGAACATCTTTCTTATACCTGTGGTGTGCGGGCTCCATCCAATACCTACACCAGTTGTGATGCAACAGAGTTTGCTGTGACCATTGTGAATTATGGGTGGTGTGGTCTTTGCCAAGACGGTGGATTGTGGCCCATGCCTTCCTGCTGTTATTTGTCATGTTGGTGTTCTCTATATCTTTTCGTCCTGGGCATGACGTTAAACTGTTCCGTTCGAGAGGACCGGCGAATGTCGAATGTATAGTTGGGTTTTTGATGGGTTGGGTTTCAGGTGGTTGTATTGTAGTAGCTTGACGACTGTGGATCAGGAGGTAGAGCAGGTCGTCCAATGATCCATGGGTCGGCGGTTCGAATCCCGGCTCCTCCTGTCTACATGTCGAAGTGTCCTTGGGCAAGACTCTGAACCCCAAATTGCTCCCGATGTGCTGGTTGGTACCTTGCATGGCTTCCGCCGCAATCGGTGTATGAATGGGTGAATGTAATGCACATGAATGTAATGCACAATCTATGTAAAGCGCCTTGGATAAAGGCGCTATATAAATGCACCATTTACCATTTACTTGACATTTCTTGGAGGGCACTTTCAAGGACAGACTCAATCTTCTGGAAGTCTGCTTGTTGGGTCGTAATGCAGAGGTCGTCGGCGTAGATGAAACACTGGCATTAGGCATTGGGTAGTGGCTGGTCGTTTGTGTAGATATTGAAAAGGAGGGGTGGCGAGCACGCTACCTTGTGGGAGGCCGTTCTTTTGGGCTTTCCATTTACTCCTCTGGTCATTTAACTGGACATAGAAGCGCCTGTTGTTGAGGAGGCTTTTCCTGACCATTGTGCGGTGTTGGACAGTGTCGTAGGCAGCAGAGAGATCTCTGAATGCTGCTCCAGTTATTTGTTTTCCCTCAAACCCATCCTCAATGTGTTGGGTGAGGTTGAGCTATGTCCAGCACAGGAGCGGCCGGGACGGAAACCAGCTTGGTCTTTAGTCAGCTTGGTATCTATGAGTGGCAACGAGGTGTTGGAGTAGCAGCCTCTCATAGAGCTTGTAGGTGATGCAGAGGAGGGAAATGGGTCGGTAGCTCTTTGGGGATAATGGGTCTTTGCCAGGTTTAGGGATTGCAACCACTTTGGCCTTTTTCCAGACAGAAGGGATGGTATTCTGTGCTATGCATGTGTTCAGCATCCCCACAAGCCAGGTCTTTGCGTTAGGTCCCAGGTGCTGTATCATTACTGCCAGTATGTCATCAATCCCTGCTGCTTTTCCGGGTTTCAAATTTCCCATTGCAGTTTCAAGTTCTTCTAGGTCGAAGGGTTTGGTTTGAGGGCTGGCTGATTGTGGTTGGTCTGATACCACTGTGCGATGGTATTCTCCTGTGGGTCGGTGGCGGTGTTGGTCACAACTGGTGGCCAACAGTCGCAACCAACATCGCCACCAACCCACATAGAATCAGTTATTTTTTCGCGTCTCGGAAGCTGCATAGTTGGGTTTGTGTGTGTCTTTCTTTTTCTGTCTTTCTTTCTTAGGACGGAGATCAAGGTAGACGCCGTTGGAAGGCTCAACACAAGCCGATGCCCCTAGAGATCCATCCCAAAGCTTCCCTCAGGGAGCCCAGCAAGCCAACTAGCCAGCAAGCCTGCCCAGTCAGCCAACGCAGCCAGTCAGCTCCGCCAGTCATCCAGTGTAGAAAGTCAGGCTGCCAAGCCAGAGCATATCAGCCCTTGCAGTCAGCCATTGCAGCCATACCAGCCTTGCTCAGTCAGCTCAGCCAGGCCTCTCTCGAGGCCTGGCTCTCTGTCTGCCTGGCCCGGTCTGCCCTGCCCTGCAGCGCAGCAACAGAACCAGCCTTTCTGGCAAGCCAGCCAGCTCAGAATGCGAGCTGAGCAAGCCAGTGCAGCAACAAGCCCAGACTAGGTTACTGCAGCCTTACTGTGCAGCCACAGCCACTCAGCCCAGACCAGCAGGAGCAAGCCAGGCTCCAACCCTTGCAGTGCAGCCTTAGGCCGGATAGTCCCCCTGCCTGCACTTTGTTGCCTTCCTGGCCTGTCTGCCTGCCTAGGCGCCTCGGTCTTCCTGTCTGTCTGCCCTGGCCTGCCAGTCTGAAACTGGTTTAGACTAACTGCGTGCTTGCCAGCTGTGCTGGCTTGCTGAGCTCGTATTCTGAGCTGGCTGGCTTGCCAGCAAGGCTGGTTCTGTTGCTGCAAGGCAGGGCGGAGCAGACCGGGCCAGGCAGACAGAGAGCCAGGCCTCGACAGAGGCCTGGCTGAGCTGACTGAGCAAGGCTGGTATGGCTACAATGGTTGACTGCAAGGGCTGCAAGGGCACAAACTCAACTACGCAGCTTCCACATGAGGAAGGCAGGCAGGAAGGCAGGCAGGCAGGCAGGCACAAGCTGCCTGCGTGCTTGCTTCGCCCTCCAGTTGCTGCTCCAGTTATTTGTTTTCCCTCAAACCCATCCTCAATGTGTTGCGTGAGGTTGAGCTCTGTCCAGCACAGTAGCGGCCGGGATGGAAACCAGCTTGGTCTTTAGTCAGCTTGGTGTCTATGAGTGGCATGAGGCGTTGGAGTAGCAGCCTCTCTTGTAGGTGATGCAGAGGAGGGAAATGGGTCGGTAGCTCTTTGGGGATGATGGGTCTTTGCCAGGTTTGGGGATTGCAACCACTTTGGCCTTTCTCCAGACAGAAGGGATGATTTTCTGTGCCATGCATGTATTCAGCATCCCCACGAGCCAGGTCTTTGCGTTAGGTTCCAGGTGCTGTATAATTTCTGCCAGTATGTCATCAATCCCTGATGCTTTTCCGGGTTTCAACTTTCCCATTGCAATTTCGAGTTCTTCTAGGTTGAAGGGTTTGGTTTGAGGGTTGGCTGATTGTGGTTGGTCTGATACCACTGTGCGATGGTATTCTCCTGTGGGTCGGCGGCGGTGTTGGTTACGACTGTTGGCCACCAGTTGTGATGCAACAGAGTTCGCTGTGACCGTTGTGAATTATGGGTGGCTCCCAGAGGTCCTTGATCCCCATGGGGTCCAACAGTGGTCATTGAAGCGTGCACACACAAATGCACATATGCACCTACACACGCACAGGCGCAACAGTCGTATACTGGTCGCGGTCATTTATACTGGTGAAGGTCATTTATACTGGTCAAGGTCATTTACTAGTCTTATTGAAGGTCATTTATACTGCTCAAGGTCATTGATATTGGTCAAGGTCATTAAGTGGCATGCTATAGTGCGCAATTCTTCATCATTGTTTAGGATTTGAAAAAAGGTGAAATCGCGGAAAAGCGAAAGGCTATAGTCCATGGTCACGGAGGGCATACTATAGTATGTTGTTTTTCACAATTTCGGAGGATTTGAAAAAAAGGTGAAAATCACGGAAAAGCGAAAGGCTATAGTCCATAGTCTCGGAGGGCATACAAAAATATGTGGTGCTATACAGGCCGTCCTAGGAAATTTGGGGCAGAGGTTCATCGTTGGCATCCAGGGAGTGTGTGTGCATAATTTGGCATCGACCGGGTTAATGGTGCTGGAGATTAGCTGTTAACAAACTGACGGACACACACACACACACTCAGAGTGCAAAACATACTCTCTCCCCATGGCTTTGGCCTGGTGCCATACCGTTATTAATTATTGCCTACAATGTAAATTGTGAAATTACTTTACCGTTGAAATGCAAAATTTACATTTCAACGAATGGACCTCGTAAAACAAAACAAAAACCAAGGCACTGTTTGTGGTACTTCTGGTTTACCGGAATGGGGTTCAACTCCCTGCAGTGCTCTGCTCAATTTGTTGTATTTACATGGTTACATTTTTTTTCCTGTTCATTGTGTTGCCTTTTCATAGATAGCCCCCAGGTTCTTTACTGTGTTTGCACTCCCTACAGTTGGGTTACCAACTATTTATTTATTATTTATGTTCACTAGAACTAGAACCAATTGATGGAACCTTACAGGTCTGTAACTCTGAGAGTACATAATGGCCGACGGGCACGTACAGGACTTTTACACGGCTGCCATATTGCCAGCAAGGTGCTACCTAGGTGCAACTCCCCAGCTTACTGTGGAGACACATGCTGGAAAGTTTTACTTTGAAATGTTTTATAGTTTCTGAGTTAAACGCCCAATGCATTCTCTATGGCAATAGCACAAACTTTGGCATGCTACTAGTCCTACATACTTAAACCTACCAACCCCATTCAAATTTACTTTCACCGAGAAACTCCATTCACACTTTTTATTATTCAGCTTACTGTGGAGACACATGCTGGAACTTTTTTATTTTGAAATGTTTTGTAGTTTATGAGTTATTTAAATTAAACGCCAAATGCATTATCTACGGCAATAGCACAAACTTTGGCATGCTACTAGTCCTACATACAAAATGATGAAAAACGAGGATAAAAAAAAAATCAAAAATTCAAAAAACTATGGGCTATAACCCATCGTTTTTTGTTTTTGTTTTTTTTTTCAAATCCACAAAAATGATGAAAAACGAGTTTGAATTTTTGAAAAATATATATATCCTCGTTTTTCATCATTTTTGACCATGGGCTATAGCCCATATCGTACGGCATACTATAGCACGCCGTTTTTCATCATTTTTGAGGATTTGAAAAAAATGAAAAAACGATAGTTTTATGAATTTTTGAAAAAACAAATATCCTCGTTTTTCATCATTTTTGAAAATGATGAAAAATGGCGTGCTATAGTATGCCGTACGATATGGGCTATAACCCATCGTTTTTTTAATTTTTTCCAAATCCTCAAAAATGATGAAAAACGGCGTGCCGTATGCCGTATGGTATGGGCTATAGCCCATGGTCAAAAATGATGAAAAATGAGGATAATCTTTTTCAAAAATTCAAAAAACGGTGGGCTATAACCCGTTTTTTGATTTTTTTTCAAATCCTCAAAAATTATGACAAACGGCGTGCTACAATATGCCGTACGATATGGGCTATTAGACGAGCGTCTAAAAATGGGATAAAAAAGGTCTAAAAATAGACGTCTAAAACACGTCTAAAAATAGACGTGTTTTAGACGTCTATTTCTAGACGTTTTTTATCCCATTTTTAGACGCACGTCTAATAGCCGGCTATTGCTCAGTGGGATGGTCAAAAATGATGAAAAAGGAGGATTAAAAAAACAATGGGCTATTTTTTTTTTTTCAAATCCTCAAAAATGATGAAAAACGTCGTACGATATGGGCTATTGGACGAGCGTCTAAAAATGGGATAAAAAAACGTCTAAAAAGTAGACGTCTAAAACACGTCTATTTTTAGACATGATTTAGACGTCTATTTATAGACGTTTTTTAGACGTCTATTCTTAGACGTTTTCTATCCCATTTTTAGACGCACGACTAATAGCTGGCTATTGCTCAGTGGGATGGTCAAAAATGATGATAAACGAGAATTCATTTCTTTTTCAAAAAATCAAAAAACGATAACCCATCGTTAAAAAAAGAATTCATTGTTTTCAAATCCTCAAAAATGATGAAAAAAAGCGTGCTACAGTATGCCGTACGATATGGGCTATTAGACAAGCGTCTAAAAATGGGATAAAAAACGGATATTGCTCAGTGGGATGGTCAAAAATGATGAAAAACGAGGATTCAAAAAAAATAAAAATAAACGATGGGCTGTAACCCATCGTTCTTTTTTTTTTTTCTTTTTTTTCAAATCCTCAAAAATGATGAAAAACTGCGTGCTATTGTATGCCGTACGGTATGGGCTATAGCCCATGGTCAAAAATTATGAAAACGAGGATATTTCTTTTTTTCAAAATTTCAAAAAACGATGGGCTATAACCCAAGTTTTTTTTTCTCCATTTTTTTCAAAACCTCAGAAATGATGAAAAACGAAATAAAAATCTAAATTTCAAAAAGCGATGGGCTATAACCCATGTTTTTTTTTGTTTGTTTTTTCAAAACATCAAAAATGATGAAAAACGGCGCGCTACAGTATGCCGTACGGTATGGGCTATTAGACGAGTCTAAAAATGGGATAAAAAACGTCTATAAATAGACGTCTAAAACACGTCTAAAAATAGACGTCTTTTAGACGTCTATTTTTAGACGTTTTATAGACGTCTATTTTTGGACGTTTTTTATCCCATTTTTAGACGCACATCTAATAGCAGGCTATTGCTCAGTGGGATGGTCAAAAATGATGAGAAACGAGGATTTAAAAAAAAATCAAAAAACGATGGGCTATAACCCATGTTTTTTTTCCTTTTTTTCATTTTTTAAAAATCCTCAAAAATGATGAAAAACGGCGTGCTATAGTATGCCGTACGGTATGGGCTATAGCACATGGTCAAAAATGATGAAAAACGAGGATTACATTTTTTTTCAAATTTTCAAAAAACGATGGGCTATACCCCATGTATTTTTTTTGTTTTTTTTTCAAATCCTCAAAAATGATGAAAAACTGCGTGCTATTGTATGCCGTACGGTATGGGCTATAGCCCATGTTCAAAAATGATGAAAAACGAGGTAATTTTCTTTTTCAAAAATTCAAAAAACGATGTGCTATAACCCATGTTGTTTTTTTTCATTTTTTTCAAATCCTCAAAAATGATGAAAAACGGCGTGCAATAGTATTCTGTACGGTATGGGCTATAGCCCATGTTAAAAAATGATGAAAAACGAGGTTAATTGTTTTTTTCAAAAATTCAAAAAACGATGTGCTATAACCCATGTTGTTTTTTTTCATTTTTTTCAAATCCTCAAAAATGATGAAGAACGGCGTGCTATAGCATGCCGTACGGTATGGGCTATAGCCCATGGTCAAAAATGATGAAAAATGAGGATAATCTTTTTCAAAAATTCAAAAAACGGTGGGCTATAACCCGTTTTTTGATTTTTTTTCAAATCCTCAAAAATTATGACAAACGGCGTGCTACAATATGCCGTACGATATGGGCTATTAGACGAGCGTCTAAAAATGGGATAAAAAAGGTCTAAAAATAGACGTCTAAAACACGTCTAAAAATAGACGTGTTTTAGACGTCTATTTCTAGACGTTTTTTATCCCATTTTTAGACGCACGTCTAATAGCCGGCTATTGCTCAGTGGGATGGTCAAAAATGATGAAAAAGGAGGATTAAAAAAACAATGGGCTATTTTTTTTTTTCAAATCCTCAAAAATGATGAAAAACGGCGTACAATATGGGCTATTGGACGAGCGTCTAAAAATGGGATAAAAAAACGTCTAAAAAGTAGACGTCTAAAACACGTCTATTTTTAGACATGTTTTAGACGTCTATTTATAGACGTTTTTTAGACGTCTATTCTTAGACGTTTTCTATCCCATTTTTAGACGCACGACTAATAGCTGGCTATTGCTCAGTGGGATGGTCAAAAATGATGATAAACGAGAATTCATTTCTTTTTCAAAAAATCAAAAAACGATAACCCATCGTTAAAAAAAGAATTCATTGTTTTCAAATCCTCAAAAATGATGAAAAAAAGCGTGCTACAGTATGCCGTACGATATGGGCTATTAGACAAGCGTCTAAAAATGGGATAAAAAACGGATATTGCTCAGTGGGATGGTCAAAAATGATGAAAAACGAGGATTCAAAAAAAATAAAAATAAACGATGGGCTGTAACCCATCGTTCTTTTTTTTTTTTCTTTTTTTTCAAATCCTCAAAAATGATGAAAAACTGCGTGCTATTGTATGCCGTACGGTATGGGCTATAGCCCATGGTCAAAAATTATGAAAACGAGGATATTTCTTTTTTTCAAAATTTCAAAAAACGATGGGCTATAACCCAAGTTTTTTTTTCTCCATTTTTTTCAAAACCTCAGAAATGATGAAAAACGAAATAAAAATCTAAATTTCAAAAAGCGATGGGCTATAACCCATGTTTTTTTTTGTTTGTTTTTTCAAAACATCAAAAATGATGAAAAACGGCGCGCTACAGTATGCCGTACGGTATGGGCTATTAGACGAGTCTAAAAATGGGATAAAAAACGTCTATAAATAGACGTCTAAAACACGTCTAAAAATAGACGTCTTTTAGACGTCTATTTTTAGACGTTTTATAGACGTCTATTTTTGGACGTTTTTTATCCCATTTTTAGACGCACATCTAATAGCAGGCTATTGCTCAGTGGGATGGTCAAAAATGATGAGAAACGAGGATTTAAAAAAAAATCAAAAAACGATGGGCTATAACCCATGTTTTTTTTCCTTTTTTTCATTTTTTTAAAATCCTCAAAAATGATGAAAAACGGCGTGCTATAGTATGCCGTACGGTATGGGCTATAGCACATGGTCAAAAATGATGAAAAACGAGGATTACATTTTTTTTCAAATTTTCAAAAAACGATGGGCTATACCCCATGTATTTTTTTTGTTTTTTTTTCAAATCCTCAAAAATGATGAAAAACTGCGTGCTATTGTATGCCGTACGGTATGGGCTATAGCCCATGTTCAAAAATGATGAAAAACGAGGTAATTTTCTTTTTCAAAAATTCAAAAAACGATGTGCTATAACCCATGTTGTTTTTTTTCATTTTTTTCAAATCCTCAAAAATGATGAAAAACGGCGTGCAATAGTATTCTGTACGGTATGGGCTATAGCCCATGTTAAAAAATGATGAAAAACGAGGTTAATTGTTTTTTTCAAAAATTCAAAAAACGATGTGCTATAACCCATGTTGTTTTTTTTCATTTTTTTCAAATCCTCAAAAATGATGAAAAACGGCGTGCTATAGTATGCCGTACGGTATGGGCTATAGCCCATGGTCAAAAATGATGAAAAACGAGGATTAAAAAAAAAAAAAACCTTAAAAGTGATGAAAAACGGCGTGCTATAGTATGCTGTACGGTATGGGCTATAGCCCATGTTAAAAAATGATGAAAAACGAGGTTAATTTCTTTTTTCAAAAATTCAAAAAACGATGGGCTATAACCCATGTTTTTTTTTTTTTTTTTTTTTTTTTTTATCCTCAAAAATGATGAAAAACGGCGTGCAATAGTATTCTGTACGGTATGGGCTATAGCCCATGTTAAAAAATGATGAAAAACGAGGTTAATTTCTTTTTTCAAAAATTCAAAAAACGATGGGCTATAACCCATGTTTTTTTTGTTTTTTTTGTTTTTTTTCAAATCCTCAAAAATGATGAAAAACGGCGTGCTATAGTATGCCGTACGGTATGGGCTATAGCCCATGGTCAAAAATGATGAAAAACGAGGATTAAAAAATAAATAAAAATAAAAAAAACGATGGGCTATAACCCATGTTTTTCTTTTTTTTCTTTTTTTTCCAAACCTTAAAAGTGATGAAAAACGGCGTGCTATAGTATGCTGTACGGTATGGGCTATAGCCCATGTTAAAAAATGATGAAAAACGAGGTTAATTTTGTTTTTTCAAAAATTCAAAAAACGATGGGCTATAACCCATGTTTTTTTTTTTTTTTTTTTTTTTTTCAAATCCTCAAAAATTATGAAAAACGGCGTGCTATAGTATGCTGTACGGTATGGGCTATATCCCATGTTCAAAAATGATGAAAAACGAGGTTATTTTCTTTTTTCAAAAATTCAAAAAACGATGGGCTATAACCCATGTTTTTTTTGTTTTTTGTTTTTTTTTAATCCTCAAAAATGATGAAAAACGGCGTGCAATAGTATTCTGTACGGTATGGGCTATAGCCCATGTTAAAAAATGATGAAAAACGAGGTTAATTTCTTTTTTCAAAAATTCAAAAAACGATGGGCTATAACCCATGTTTTTTTTGTTTTTTTTGTTTTTTTTCAAATCCTCAAAAATGATGAAAAACGGCGTGCTATAGTATGCCGTACGGTATGGGGTATAGCCCATGGTCAAAAATGATGAAAAACGAGGATTAAAAAATAAATAAAAATAAAAAAAACGATGGGCTATAACCCATGTTTTTCTTTTTTTTCTTTTCTTTCCAAACCTTAAAAGTGATGAAAAACGGCGTGCTATAGTATGCTGTACGGTATGGGCTATAGCCCATGTTAAAAAATGATGAAAAACGAGGTTAATTTCTTTTTTCAAAAATTCAAAAAACGATGGGCTATAACCCATGTTTTGTTTTTTTTAATTTTTTTCAAAACCTCAAAAATGATGAAAAACGGCGTGCTGTAGTATGCCGTACGGTATGGGCTATAGCCCATGGTCAAAAATGATAAAAAACGAGAAAAAAAAAAAAAAAAAAACGATGGGCTATAACCCAAGTTTTTAATTTTTTTCAAAACCTCAAAAATGATGAAAAACGCCGTACGGTATGGTCAAAAATGATGAAAAACGAGGTTAATCTTTTTTTACAAAATTTCAAAAAACGATGGGCTATAACCCATGTTTTTTCTTTTTTTTTCTTTTTTCAAATCCTCAAAAATGATGAAAAACGGCGTGCTATAGTATGCCGTACGGTATGGGCTATAGCCCATGTTCAAAAATGATGAAAAACGAGGTATTATTTTTTTCAAAATTTCAAAAAACGATGGGCTATAACCCATGTTTTTTTTTATTTTTCTTTTTTTTTAAATCCTCAAAAATGATGAAAAACGGCGTGCTATAGTATGCTGTACGGTATGGGCTATAGCCCATGTTCAAAAATTCAAAAAACGAGGTTAATTGTTTTTTTCAAAAATTCAAAAAACGATGTGCTATAACCCATGTTGTTTTTTTTCATTTGTTTCAAATCCTCAAAAATTATGAAAAACGGCGTGCAATAGTATGCTGTACGGTATGGGCTATATCCCATGTTCAAAAATGATGAAAAACGAGGTTATTTTCTTTTTTCAAAAATTCAAAAAACGATGGGCTATAACCCATGTTTTTTTTTTTTTTTTTTTTTTTTTTAATCCTCAAAAATGATGAAAAACGGCGTGCAATAGTATTCTGTACGGTATGGGCTATAGCCCATGTTAAAAAATGATGAAAAACGAGGTTAATTTCTTTTTTCAAAAATTCAAAAAACGATGGGCTATAACCCATGTTTTTTTTGTTTTTTTTGTTTTTTTTCAAATCCTCAAAAATGATGAAAAACGGCGTGCTATAGTATGCCGTACGGTATGGGCTATAGCCCATGGTCAAAAATGATGAAAAACGAGGATTAAAAAATAAAAAAAAATAAAAAAAACGATGGGCTATAACCCATGTTTTTCTTTTTTTTCTTTTTTTTCCAAACCTTAAAAGTGATGAAAAACGGCGTGCTATAGTATGCTGTACGGTATGGGCTATAGCCCATGTTAAAAAATGATGAAAAACGAAGTTAATTTCTTTTTTCAAAAATTCAAAAAACGATGGGCTATAACCCATGTTTTTTTTTTTTTTTTTTTTTTTTTTATCCTCAAAAATGATGAAAAACGGCGTGCAATAGTATTCTGTACGGTATGGGCTATAGCCCATGTTAAAAAATGATGAAAAACGAGGTTAATTTCTTTTTTCAAAAATTCAAAAAACGATGGGCTATAACCCATGTTTTTTTTGTTTTTTTTGTTTTTTTTCAAATCCTCAAAAATGATGAAAAACGGCGTGCTATAGTATGCCGTACGGTATGGGCTATAGCCCATGGTCAAAAATGATGAAAAACGAGGATTAAAAAATAAAATAAAATAAAAAAAACGATGGGCTATAACCCATGTTTTTCTTTTTTTTCTTTTTTTTCCAAACCTTAAAAGTGATGAAAAACGGCGTGCTATAGTATGCTGTACGGTATGGGCTATAGCCCATGTTAAAAAATGATGAAAAACGAGGTTAATTTTGTTTTTTCAAAAATTCAAAAAACGATGGGCTATAACCCATGTTTTTTTTTTTTTTTTTTTTTTTTTTCAAATCCTCAAAAATTATGAAAAACGGCGTGCTATAGTATGCTGTACGGTATGGGCTATATCCCATGTTCAAAAATGATGAAAAACGAGGTTATTTTCTTTTTTCAAAAATTCAAAAAACGATGGGCTATAACCCATGTTTTTTTTTTTTTTTCTTTTTTTTTTTATCCTCAAAAATGATGAAAAACGGCGTGCAATAGTATTCTGTACGGTATGGGCTATAGCCCATGTTAAAAAATGATGAAAAACGAGGTTAATTTCTTTTTTCAAAAATTCAAAAAACGATGGGCTATAACCCATGTTTTTTTTGTTTTTTTTGTTTTTTTTCAAATCCTCAAAAATGATGAAAAACGGCGTGCTATAGTATGCCGTACGGTATGGGCTATAGCCCATGGTCAAAAATGATGAAAAACGAGGATTAAAAAATAAATAAAAATAAAAAAAACGATGGGCTATAACCCATGTTTTTCTTTTTTTTCCAAACCTTAAAAGTGATGAAAAACGGCGTGCTATAGTATGCTGTACGGTATGGGCTATAGCCCATGTTAAAAAATGATGAAAAACGAGGTTAATTTCTTTTTTCAAAAATTCAAAAAACGATGGGCTATAACCCATGTTTTGTTTTTTTTATTTTTTTTCAAAACCTCAAAAATGATGAAAAACGGCGTGCTGTAGTATGCCGTACGGTATGGGCTATAGCCCATGGTCAAAAATGATAAAAAACGAGAATTAAAAAAAAAAAAAAAACGATGGGCTATAACCCAAGTTTTTAATTTTTTTCAAAACCTCAAAAATGATGAAAAACGCCGTACGGTATGGTCAAAAATGATGAAAAACGAGGTTAATCTTTTTTTACAAAATTTCAAAAAACGATGGGCTATAACCCATGTTTTTTCTTTTTTTTTCTTTTTTCAAATCCTCAAAAATGATGAAAAACGGCGTGCTATAGTATGCCGTACGGTATGGGCTATAGCCCATGTTCAAAAATGATGAAAAACGAGGTATTATTTTTTTCAAAATTTCAAAAAACGATGGGCTATAACCCATGTTTTTTTTTTTTTTTCTTTTTTTTTAAATCCTCAAAAATGATGAAAAACGGCGTGCTATAGTATGCTGTACGGTATGGGCTATAGCCCATGTTAAAAAATTCAAAAAACGAGGTTAATTGTTTTTTTCAAAAATTCAAAAAACGATGTGCTATAACCCATGTTGTTTTTTTTCATTTGTTTCAAATCCTCAAAAATTATGAAAAACGGCGTGCAATAGTATGCTGTACGGTATGGGCTATATCCCATGTTCAAAAATGATGAAAAACGAGGTTATTTTCTTTTTTCAAAAATTCAAAAAACGATGGGCTATAACCCATGTTTTTTTTTTTTTTTTTTTTTTTTTTAATCCTCAAAAATGATGAAAAACGGCGTGCAATAGTATTCTGTACGGTATGGGCTATAGCCCATGTTAAAAAATGATGAAAAACGAGGTTAATTTCTTTTTTCAAAAATTCAAAAAACGATGGGCTATAACCCATGTTTTTTTTGTTTTTTTTGTTTTTTTTCAAATCCTCAAAAATGATGAAAAACGGCGTGCTATAGTATGCCGTACGGTATGGGCTATAGCCCATGGTCAAAAATGATGAAAAACGAGGATTAAAAAATAAATAAAAATAAAAAAAACGATGGGCTATAACCCATGTTTTTCTTTTTTTTCTTTTTTTTCCAAACCTTAAAAGTGATGAAAAACGGCGTGCTATAGTATGCTGTACGGTATGGGCTATAGCCCATGTTAAAAAATGATGAAAAACGAGGTTAATTTCTTTTTTCAAAAATTCAAAAAACGATGGGCTATAACCCATGTTTTGTTTTTTTTATTTTTTTTCAAAACCTCAAAAATGATGAAAAACGGCGTGCTGTAGTATGCCGTACGGTATGGGCTATAGCCCATGGTCAAAAATGATAAAAAACGAGAATTAAAAAAAAAAAAAAAACGATGGGCTATAACCCAAGTTTTTAATTTTTTTCAAAACCTCAAAAATGATGAAAAACGCCGTACGGTATGGTCAAAAATGATGAAAAACGAGGTTAATCTTTTTTTACAAAATTTCAAAAAACGATGGGCTATAACCCATGTTTTTTCTTTTTTTTTCTTTTTTCAAATCCTCAAAAATGATGAAAAACGGCGTGCTATAGTATGCCGTACGGTATGGGCTATAGCCCATGTTCAAAAATGATGAAAAACGAGGTATTATTTTTTTCAAAATTTCAAAAAACGATGGGCTATAACCCATGTTTTTTTTTTTTTTTCTTTTTTTTTAAATCCTCAAAAATGATGAAAAACGGCGTGCTATAGTATGCTGTACGGTATGGGCTATAGCCCATGTTCAAAAATTCAAAAAACGAGGTTAATTGTTTTTTTCAAAAATTCAAAAAACGATGTGCTATAACCCATGTTGTTTTTTTTCATTTGTTTCAAATCCTCAAAAATGATGAAAAACGGCGTGCAATAGTATGCTGTACGGTATGGGCTATAGCCCATGTTCAAAAATGATGAAAAACAAGGTTATTTCTTTTTTTCTCAAAATTTCAAAAAACGATGGGCTATAACCCATGTTTTGTTTTTTTTTTCATTTTTTTCAAATCCTCAAAAATGATGAAAAACGGCGTTCTATAGTATTCCGTACGGTATGGGCTATAGCCCATGTTCAAAAATGATGAAAAACGAGGTTAATTTCCTTTTTCAAAATTTCAAAAAACGATGGGCTATAACCCATGTTTTTTTTTTTTTTTTTTTTTTCAAAACCTCAAAAATGATGAAAAACGGCGTGCTATAGTATGCCGTACGGTATGGGCTATAGCCCATGTTCAAAAATGATAAAAAACGAGGATTAAAAAATAAAAAAAAATAAAAAAAAAACGATGGGCTATAACCCATGTTTTGTTTGTTTTTTTCATTTTTTTTTAAATCCTCAAAAATGATGAAAAACGGCGTGCAATAGTATGCTGTACGGTATGGGTTATAGCCCATGTTCAAAAATGATGAAAAACAAGGTTATTTTTTTTTTCTCAAAATTTCAAAAAACGATGGGCTATAACCCATGTTTTGTTTTTTTTTCCATTTTTTTCAAATCCTCAAAAATGATGAAAAACGGCGTGCTATAGTATGCTGTACGGTATGGGCTATAGCCCATGTTCAAAAATGATGAAAAACGAGGTTAATCTTTTTTTTTTAAACGATGGGCTATAACCCATGTTTTTTTTTTGTTGTTTTTTTTCAAATCCTCAAAAATGATGAAAAACGGCGTGCTATAGCATGCCGTACGGTATGGGCTATAGCCCATGTTCAAAAATGATGAAAAACGAGGGAGGTTATTTATTTTTTTCAAAAATTCGAAAAACGATGGGCTATAACCCATGTTTTGTTTTGTTTTTAATTTTTTTCAAATCCTCAAAAATGATGAAAAACGGCGTGTTATAGTATGCCGTACGGTATGGGCTATAGCCCATGTTCAAAAATGATGAAAAACGAGGGAGGTTATATATTTTTTTCAAAAATAAAAAAAACGATGGGCTATAACCCATGTTTTGTTTGTTTTTTTCATTTTTTTTTAAATCCTCAAAAATGATGAAAAACGGCGTGCAATAGTATGCTGTACGGTATGGGTTATAGCCCATGTTCAAAAATGATGAAAAACAAGGTTATTTTTTTTTCTCAAAATTTCAAAAAACGATGGGCTATAACCCATGTTTTGTTTTTTTTTCCATTTTTTTCAAATCCTCAAAAATGATGAAAAACGGCGTGCTATAGTATGCTGTACGGTATGGGCTATAGCCCATGTTCAAAAATGATGAAAAACGAGGTTAATCTTTTTTTTTTAAACGATGGGCTATAACCCATGTTTTTTTTTTGTTTGTTTTTTTTCAAATCCTCAAAAATGATGAAAAACGGCGTGCTATAGCATGCCGTACGGTATGGGCTATAGCCCATGTTCAAAAATGATGAAAAAGGAGGGAGGTTATTTATTTTTTTCAAAAATTCGAAAAACGATGGGCTATAACCCATGTTTTGTTTTGTTTTTAATTTTTTTCAAATCCTCAAAAATGATGAAAAACGGCGTGTTATAGTATGCCGTACGGTATGGGCTATAGCCCATGTTCAAAAATGATAAAAAACGAGGATTAAAAAATAAAAAAAAATAAAAAAAAACGATGGGCTATAACCCATGTTTTGTTTGTTTTTTTCATTTTTTTTTAAATCCTCAAAAATGATGAAAAACGGCGTGCAATAGTATGCTGTACGGTATGGGTTATAGCCCATGTTCAAAAATGATGAAAAACAAGGTTATTTTTTTTTCTCAAAATTTCAAAAAACGATGGGCTATAACCCATGTTTTGTTTTTTTTTCCATTTTTTTCAAATCCTCAAAAATGATGAAAAACGGCGTGCTATAGTATGCTGTACGGTATGGGCTATAGCCCATGTTCAAAAATGATGAAAAACGAGGTTAATCTTTTTTTTTTAAACGATGGGCTATAACCCATGTTTTTTTTTTGTTTGTTTTTTTTCAAATCCTCAAAAATGATGAAAAACGGCGTGCTATAGCATGCCGTACGGTATGGGCTATAGCCCATGTTCAAAAATGATGAAAAACGAGGGAGGTTATTTATTTTTTTCAAAAATTCGAAAAACGATGGGCTATAACCCATGTTTTGTTTTGTTTTTAATTTTTTTCAAATCCTCAAAAATGATGAAAAACGGCGTGTTATAGTATGCCGTACGGTATGGGCTATAGCCCATGTTCAAAAATGATGAAAAACGAGGGAGGTTATATATTTTTTTCAAAAATAAAAAAAACGATGGGCTATAACCCATGTTTTGTTTGTTTTTTTCATTTTTTTTTAAATCCTCAAAAATGATGAAAAACGGCGTGCAATAGTATGCTGTACGGTATGGGTTATAGCCCATGTTCAAAAATGATGAAAAACAAGGTTATTTTGTTTTTCTCAAAATTTCAAAAAACGATGGGCTATAACCCATGTTTTGTTTTTTTTTCCATTTTTTTCAAATCCTCAAAAATGATGAAAAACGGCGTGCTATAGTATGCTGTACGGTATGGGCTATAGCCCATGTTCAAAAATGATGAAAAACGAGGTTAATCTTTTTTTTTTAAACGATGGGCTATAACCCATGTTTTTTTTTTTTTTTTTTTTTTCAAATCCTCAACAATGATGAAAAACGGCGTGCTATAGCATGCCGTACGGTATGGGCTATAGCCCATGTTCAAAAATGATGAAAAAGGAGGGAGGTTATTTATTTTTTTCAAAAATTCGAAAAACGATGGGCTATAACCCATGTTTTGTTTTGTTTTTAATTTTTTTCAAATCCTCAAAAATGATGAAAAACGGCGTGTTATAGTATGCCGTACGGTATGGGCTATAGCCCATGTTCAAAAATGATGAAAAACGAGGGAGGTTATATATTTTTTTCAAAAATTAAAAAAACGATGGGCTATAACCCATGTTTTGTTTTGTTTTTAATTTTTTTCAAATCCTCAAAAATGTTGAAAAACGGCGTGCTATAGTATGCCGTACGGTATGGTCAAAAATGTAGAAAAACGAGGTTAATCTTTTTTTACAAA
The DNA here is from genome assembly GCF_964188405.1 of Protomyctophum parallelum. Taxonomy (NCBI): domain Eukaryota; kingdom Metazoa; phylum Chordata; class Actinopteri; order Myctophiformes; family Myctophidae; genus Protomyctophum; species Protomyctophum parallelum. Next base: position 1,688,138 of record NC_139704.1, on the reverse strand, counting down.
ATTTCAAAAAACGATGGGCCCAAAACCCATGTTTTTTCTTTTTTTGTTTTTTTTCAAATCCTCAAAAATGATGAAAAACGGCGTGCTATAGTATTCCGTACGGTATGGGCTATAGCCCATGTTCAAAACTGATGAAAAAGGAGGTTAATCTTTTTTTTTCAAAATTCCAAAAACGATGGGTTTTCATTTTTTTCAAAACCTCAAAAATGATGAAAAACGGCGTGCTATAGTATGCCGTACGGTATGGGCTATAGCCCATGGTCAAAAATGATGAAAAACAAGGATTAATTTTTTTCTCCAAATTTCAAAAAACGATGGGCTATACCCCATGTTTTGTTTTGTTTTTTCATTTCTTTCAAATCCTCAAAAATGATAAAAAACGGCGTGCTATAGTATGCCGTACGGTACGGGCTATTAGACGAGCGTCTGAAAATGGGATAAAAAACGTCTATAAATAGACGTTTTATAGACGTCTATTTTTTGACGTTTTTTATCCTATTTTTAGACGCACATCTAATAGCCGGCTATTGCTCAGTGGGATGGTCAAAAATGATGAGAAACGAGGATTCAATTTTTTTTTCAAAAAATCTAAAAACGATGGGCTATAACCCATGTTTTTTTTTTTCATTTTCTGCTATAGTGCTATAGTATACCGTACTGTATTGGCTATAGCCCATGGTCAAAAATGATGAAAAACGAGGATTTATTTTTTTCAAAAATTCAAAAAACGATGTGCTATAACCCATGTTTTTTTTTCCATTTTTTTCAAATCCTCAAAAATGTTGAAAAACGGCGTGCTATAGTATGCCGTACAGTATGGGCTATAGCCCATGTTCAAAAATGATGAAAAACGAGGTTAATTTTTTTTTCAAATTTTCAAAAAACGATGGGCCATGTTTTTTTTTTTTTTTTTTTTTCAAAACCTCAAAAATGATGAAAAACGGCGTGCTATAGTATGCCGTACGGTATGGTCAAAAATGATGAAAAACGAGGTTAATCTTTTTTTTACAAAATTTAAAAAAACGATGGGCTATAACCCATGTTTTTTCTTTTTTTTTTTTTTTTTCAAATCCTCAAAAATGATGAAAAACGGCGTGCTATAGTATTCCGTACGGTATGGGCTATAGCCCATGTTCAAAACTGATGAAAAAGGAGGTTAATCTTTCTTTTTTTCAAAATTCCAAAAACGATGGGTTTTCATTTTTTTCAAAACCTCAAAAATGATGAAAAACGGCGTGCTATAGTATGCTGTACGGTATGGGCTATAGCCCATGGTCAAAAATGATGAAAAACAAGGATTAATTTTTTTCTCCAAATTTCAAAAAACGATGGGCTATACCCCATGTTTTGTTTTGTTTTTTCATTTTTTTCAAATCCTCAAAAATGTTGAAAAACGGCGTGCTATAGTATGCCGTACGGTATGGTCAAAAATGTAGAAAAACGAGGTTAATCTTTTTTTACAAAATTTCAAAAAACGATGGGCTATAACCCATGTTTTTTCTTTTTTTTTTTTTTTTCAAATCCTCAAAAATGATGAAAAACGGCGTGCTATAGTATTCCGTACGGTATGGGCTATAGCCCATGTTCAAAACTGATGAAAAAGGAGGTTAATCTTTTTTTTTCAAAATTCCAAAAACGATGGGTTTTCATTTTTTTCAAAACCTCAAAAATGATGAAAAACGGCGTGCTATAGTATGCCGTACGGTATGGGCTATAGCCCATGGTCAAAAATGATGAAAAACAAGGATTAATTTTTTTCTCCAAATTTCAATAAACGATGGGCTATACCCCATGTTTTGTTTTGTTTTTTCATTTTTTTCAAATCCTCAAAAATGATTAAAAACGGCGTGCTATAGTATGCCGTACGGTACGGGCTATTAGACGAGCGTCTGAAAATGGGATAAAAAACATCTATAAATAGACGTTTTATAGACGTCTATTTTTTGACGTTTTTTATCCTATTTTTAGACGCACATCTAATAGCCGGCTATTGCTCAGTGGGATGGTCAAAAATGATGAGAAACGAGGATTCAAAAAAAAATTCAAAAAATCTAAAAACGATGGGCTATAACCCATGTTTTTTTTTTTCATTTTCTGCTATAGTGCTATAGTATACCGTACTGTATTGGCTATAGCCCATGGTCAAAAATGATGAAAAACGAGGATTTTTTTTCCCCCATTTTTTTCAAATCCTCAAAAATGATGAAAAACGGCGTGCTATAGTATGCCGTACGGTATGGGCTATAGCCCATGGTCAAAAATTATGAAAAACGAGGATTTTTTTTTTTTTCAAAATTTCAAAAAACGATGGGATATAACCGATGTTTTTTTTTTTTTTTTTTTTTTAAACCTCAAAAATGATGAAAAACGGCGTGCTATAGTATGCCGTACGGTATGGGCTATAGCCCATGGTCAAAAATTATGAAAAACGAGGATTATATATTTTTTTTCAAAATTTCAAAAAACGATGGGATATAACCGATGTTTTTTTTTTTTTTTTTTTTTTCAAAACCTCAAAAATGATGAAAAACGGCGTGCTATAGTATGCCGTACGGTATGGTCAAAAATGATGAAAAACTAGGTTAATCTTTTTTTACAAAATTTCAAAAAACGATGGGCTATAACCCATGTTTTTTTTGTTTTTTTTATCCTCAAAAATGATGAAAAACGGCGTGCTATAGTATGCGGTACGGTATGGGCTATAGCCTATGTTCAAAAATGATGAAAAACGAGGTAATTTTTTTTTCAAAATTTCAAAAAACGATGGGCTATAACCCATGTTGTTTTTTTTCATTTTTTCAAATCCTCAAAAATGATGAAAAACGGCGTGCAATAGTATGCTGTACGGTATGGGCTATAGCCCATGTTAAAAAATGATGAAAAACGAGGTTAATTTCTTTTTCAAAATTTCAAAAAACGATGGGATATAACCCATGTTTTGTTTTTGTTTTTTTAATTTCAAAACCTCAAAAATGATGAAAAACCGCTTGCTATAGTATACCGTACGGTATTGGCTATAGCCCATGGTCAAAAATGATGAAAAACGAGGATTTTTTTTCTCCAAAAATTCAAAAAGCGATGGGCTATAACCCATGTTGTTTTTTTTCATTTTTTCAAATCCTCAAAAATGATGAAAAACGGCGTGCAATAGTATGCTGTACGGTATGGGCTATAGCCCATGTTAAAAAATGATGAAAAACGAGGTTAATTTCTTTTTCAAAATTTCAAAAAACGATGGGATATAACCCATGTTTTGTTTTTGTTTTTTTAATTTCAAATCCTCAAAAATGATGAAAAACGGCGTGCTATAGTATGCCGTACGGTATGGGCTATAGCCCATGTTCAAAAATGATGAAAAACGAGGTAATTTCTTTTTTTTTTTTTTTCAAAAAACGATGGGCTATAACCCATGTTTTGTTTTTTTTCTCATTTTTTTCAAATCCTCAAAAATGATGAAGAACGGCGTGCTATAGTATGCTGTACGGTATGGGCTATAGCCCATGTTCAAAAATGATGAAAAACGAGGTAATGTTTTTTTTTCAAAAATAAAAAAAACAATGGGCTATAACCCATGTTTTGTTTTGTTTTTCATTTTTTTCAAAACTTCAAAAATGATGAAAAACTACGTGCTATAGTATGCCGTACGGTATGGGCTATAGCCCATGTTCAAAAATGATGAAAAACGAGGTAATTTTTTTTTTTTTAATTTTCAAAAAACGATGGGCTATAACCCATGTTTTGTTTTTTTTCTCATTTTTTTCAAATCCTCAAAAATGATGAAGAACGGCGTGCTATAGTATGCTGTACGGTATGGGCTATAGCCCATGTTCAAAAATGATGAAAAACGAGGTAATGTTTTTTTTTCAAAAATAAAAAAAACAATGGGCTATAACCCATGTTTTGTTTTGTTTTTCATTTTTTTCAAATCCTCAAAAATGATGAAAAACGGCGTGCTATAGTATGCCGTACGGTATGGGCTATAGCCCATGTTCAAAAATGATGAAAAACGAGGTTAATTCTTTTTTTCAAAATTTCAAAAAACGATGGGCTATAACCCATGTTTTTTTTTTTCTTTTTTTTTTCAAAACCTCAAAAATGATGAAAAACGGCGCGCTATCATATGCCGTACGGTATGGTCAAAAATGATGAAAAACGAGGTTAATCTTTTTTTACAAAATTTCAAAAAACGATGGGCTATAACCCATGTTTTTTTTCTTTTTTTTTTTTTTCAAAAAAAAAAAATCAAAAAAAAAAAAAGCGATGGGCTATAACCCATGTTTTTTATTTTTTTATTTTTTTTCAAATCCTCAAAAATGATGAAAAACGGCGTGCTATAGTATCCCGTACGGTATGGGCTATAGCCCATGTTCAAAAATGATGAAAAACGAGGTAATTTTTTTTTTCAAATTTTCACAAAATGATGGGCTATAACCCATGTTTTGTTTTTTTTTCTCATTTTTTTCAAATCCTCAAAAATGATGAAGAACGGCGTGCTGTAGTATGCTGTACGGCAGGGGTAGGCAACCTCAGGCACAGGTGCCAACATTGGCACAGGGGAGGGTGGTCACTGGCACACTGGCATAAGTGTGTGAGAGACGTTTTTTTATTTTAATATTAAGTATTCAAAAAAAGTTTAGTCTGTGAAATGAAGTCCCCTCACATACACCCTGCACATAATTCTACATTCACTCAGACTCTGGGCTCTGAGTCTGTGCGAAAGAAAATAGGTGCACATAGAAAGGTTATGTACAGCCTATGGACAATCAAAATCAGATGGAAAGATTACATTTTCTTGTGGTGACATAATTAAACTGTATGTTGAATACGGCATACTGATTAACAAGAAAATTAAAACATGGCACTTCTTGTCAAAAAGGTTGCCGACCTCTGCTGTACGGTATGGGCTATAGCCCATGTTAAAAAATGATGAAAAACGAGGTAATTTTTTTTCCAAAAATAAAAAAAACTATGGGCTATAACCCATGTTTTGTTTTGTTTTTTGTTTTTTTCAAATCCTCAAAAATGATGAAAAACGGCGTGCTATAGTATGCCGTACGGTATGGGCTATAGCCCATGTTCAAAAATGATGAAAAACGAGGTTAATTCTTTTTTTCAAATTTTCAAAAAATGATGGGCTATAACCCATGTTTTGTTTTTTTTTCTTTTTTTTCAAATCCTCAAAAATGATGAAAAACGGCGTGCTATAGTATGCTGTACGGTATGGGCTATAGCCCATGTTCAGAAATTATGAAAAACGAGGTTAATTTTTTTTTCTTCAAAATTTCAAAAAACGATGGCTATAACCCATGTTTTGTTTTTTTTTTGTTTTTTTTTCAAAACCTCAAAAATTATGAAAAACGGCGTGCTATAGTATGCCGTACGGTATGGGCTATAGCCCATGTTCAAAAATGATGAAAAACGAGGTTAATCTTTTTTTTTTAAACGATGGGCTATAACCCATGTTTTTTTTTTGTTTGTTTTTTTTCAAATCCTCAAAAATGATGAAAAACGGCGTGCTATAGCATGCCGTACGGTATGGGCTATAGCCCATGTTCAAAAATGATGAAAAAGGAGGGAGGTTATTTATTTTTTTCAAAAATTCGAAAAACGATGGGCTATAACCCATGTTTTGTTTTGTTTTTAATTTTTTTCAAATCCTCAAAAATGATGAAAAACGGCGTGTTATAGTATGCCGTACGGTATGGGCTATAGCCCATGTTCAAAAATGATAAAAAACGAGGATTAAAAAATAAAAAAAAATAAAAAAAAACGATGGGCTATAACCCATGTTTTGTTTGTTTTTTTCATTTTTTTTTAAATCCTCAAAAATGATGAAAAACGGCGTGCAATAGTATGCTGTACGGTATGGGTTATAGCCCATGTTCAAAAATGATGAAAAACAAGGTTATTTTTTTTTTCTCAAAATTTCAAAAAACGATGGGCTATAACCCATGTTTTGTTTTTTTTTCCATTTTTTTCAAATCCTCAAAAATGATGAAAAACGGCGTGCTATAGTATGCTGTACGGTATGGGCTATAGCCCATGTTCAAAAATGATGAAAAACGAGGTTAATCTTTTTTTTTTAAACGATGGGCTATAACCCATGTTTTTTTTTTGTTTGTTTTTTTTCAAATCCTCAAAAATGATGAAAAACGGCGTGCTATAGCATGCCGTACGGTATGGGCTATAGCCCATGTTCAAAAATGATGAAAAACGAGGGAGGTTATTTATTTTTTTCAAAAATTCGAAAAACGATGGGCTATAACCCATGTTTTGTTTTGTTTTTAATTTTTTTCAAATCCTCAAAAATGATGAAAAACGGCGTGTTATAGTATGCCGTACGGTATGGGCTATAGCCCATGTTCAAAAATGATGAAAAACGAGGGAGGTTATATATTTTTTTCAAAAATAAAAAAAACGATGGGCTATAACCCATGTTTTGTTTGTTTTTTTCATTTTTTTTTAAATCCTCAAAAATGATGAAAAACGGCGTGCAATAGTATGCTGTACGGTATGGGTTATAGCCCATGTTCAAAAATGATGAAAAACAAGGTTATTTTGTTTTTCTCAAAATTTCAAAAAACGATGGGCTATAACCCATGTTTTGTTTTTTTTTCCATTTTTTTCAAATCCTCAAAAATGATGAAAAACGGCGTGCTATAGTATGCTGTACGGTATGGGCTATAGCCCATGTTCAAAAATGATGAAAAACGAGGTTAATCTTTTTTTTTTAAACGATGGGCTATAACCCATGTTTTTTTTTTTTTTTTTTTTTTCAAATCCTCAAAAATGATGAAAAACGGCGTGCTATAGCATGCCGTACGGTATGGGCTATAGCCCATGTTCAAAAATGATGAAAAAGGAGGGAGGTTATTTATTTTTTTCAAAAATTCGAAAAACGATGGGCTATAACCCATGTTTTGTTTTGTTTTTAATTTTTTTCAAATCCTCAAAAATGATGAAAAACGGCGTGTTATAGTATGCCGTACGGTATGGGCTATAGCCCATGTTCAAAAATGATGAAAAACGAGGGAGGTTATATATTTTTTTCAAAAATAAAAAAAACGATGGGCTATAACCCATGTTTTGTTTTGTTTTTAATTTTTTTCAAATCCTCAAAAATGTTGAAAAACGGCGTGCTATAGTATGCCGTACGGTATGGTCAAAAATGTAGAAAAACGAGGTTAATCTTTTTTTACAAAATTTCAAAAAACGATGGGCCCAAAACCCATGTTTTTTCTTTTTTTGTTTTTTTTCAAATCCTCAAAAATGATGAAAAACGGCGTGCTATAGTATTCCGTACGGTATGGGCTATAGCCCATGTTCAAAACTGATGAAAAAGGAGGTTAATCTTTTTTTTTCAAAATTCCAAAAACGATGGGTTTTCATTTTTTTCAAAACCTCAAAAATGATGAAAAACGGCGTGCTATAGTATGCCGTACGGTATGGGCTATAGCCCATGGTCAAAAATGATGAAAAACAAGGATTAATTTTTTTCTCCAAATTTCAAAAAACGATGGGCTATACCCCATGTTTTGTTTTGTTTTTTCATTTCTTTCAAATCCTCAAAAATGATAAAAAACGGCGTGCTATAGTATGCCGTACGGTACGGGCTATTAGACGAGCGTCTGAAAATGGGATAAAAAACGTCTATAAATAGACGTTTTATAGACGTCTATTTTTTGACGTTTTTTATCCTATTTTTAGACGCACATCTAATAGCCGGCTATTGCTCAGTGGGATGGTCAAAAATGATGAGAAACGAGGATTCAATTTTTTTTTCAAAAAATCTAAAAACGATGGGCTATAACCCATGTTTTTTTTTTTCATTTTCTGCTATAGTGCTATAGTATACCGTACTGTATTGGCTATAGCCCATGGTCAAAAATGATGAAAAACGAGGATTTATTTTTTTCAAAAATTCAAAAAACGATGTGCTATAACCCATGTTTTTTTTTCCATTTTTTTCAAATCCTCAAAAATGTTGAAAAACGGCGTGCTATAGTATGCCGTACAGTATGGGCTATAGCCCATGTTCAAAAATGATGAAAAACGAGGTTAATTCTTTTTTCAAATTTTCAAAAAACGATGGGCCATGTTTTTTTTTTTTTTTTTTTTTTCAAAACCTCAAAAATGATGAAAAACGGCGTGCTATAGTATGCCGTACGGTATGGTCAAAAATGATGAAAAACGAGGTTAATCTTTTTTTTACAAAATTTAAAAAAACGATGGGCTATAACCCATGTTTTTTCTTTTTTTTTTTTTTTTTCAAATCCTCAAAAATGATGAAAAACGGCGTGCTATAGTATTCCGTACGGTATGGGCTATAGCCCATGTTCAAAACTGATGAAAAAGGAGGTTAATCTTTCTTTTTTTCAAAATTCCAAAAACGATGGGTTTTCATTTTTTTCAAAACCTCAAAAATGATGAAAAACGGCGTGCTATAGTATGCTGTACGGTATGGGCTATAGCCCATGGTCAAAAATGATGAAAAACAAGGATTAATTTTTTTCTCCAAATTTCAAAAAACGATGGGCTATACCCCATGTTTTGTTTTGTTTTTTCATTTTTTTCAAATCCTCAAAAATGTTGAAAAACGGCGTGCTATAGTATGCCGTACGGTATGGTCAAAAATGTAGAAAAACGAGGTTAATCTTTTTTTACAAAATTTCAAAAAACGATGGGCTATAACCCATGTTTTTTCTTTTTTTTTTTTTTTTCAAATCCTCAAAAATGATGAAAAACGGCGTGCTATAGTATTCCGTACGGTATGGGCTATAGCCCATGTTCAAAACTGATGAAAAAGGAGGTTAATCTTTTTTTTTCAAAATTCCAAAAACGATGGGTTTTCATTTTTTTCAAAACCTCAAAAATGATGAAAAACGGCGTGCTATAGTATGCCGTACGGTATGGGCTATAGCCCATGGTCAAAAATGATGAAAAACAAGGATTAATTTTTTTCTCCAAATTTCAATAAACGATGGGCTATACCCCATGTTTTGTTTTGTTTTTTCATTTTTTTCAAATCCTCAAAAATGATTAAAAACGGCGTGCTATAGTATGCCGTACGGTACGGGCTATTAGACGAGCGTCTGAAAATGGGATAAAAAACATCTATAAATAGACGTTTTATAGACGTCTATTTTTTGACGTTTTTTATCCTATTTTTAGACGCACATCTAATAGCCGGCTATTGCTCAGTGGGATGGTCAAAAATGATGAGAAACGAGGATTCAAAAAAAAATTCAAAAAATCTAAAAACGATGGGCTATAACCCATGTTTTTTTTTTTCATTTTCTGCTATAGTGCTATAGTATACCGTACTGTATTGGCTATAGCCCATGGTCAAAAATGATGAAAAACGAGGATTTTTTTTCCCCCATTTTTTTCAAATCCTCAAAAATGATGAAAAACGGCGTGCTATAGTATGCCGTACGGTATGGGCTATAGCCCATGGTCAAAAATTATGAAAAACGAGGATTTTTTTTTTTTTCAAAATTTCAAAAAACGATGGGATATAACCGATGTTTTTTTTTTTTTTTTTTTTTTTAAACCTCAAAAATGATGAAAAACGGCGTGCTATAGTATGCCGTACGGTATGGGCTATAGCCCATGGTCAAAAATTATGAAAAACGAGGATTATATATTTTTTTTCAAAATTTCAAAAAACGATGGGATATAACCGATGTTTTTTTTTTTTTTTTTTTTTTCAAAACCTCAAAAATGATGAAAAACGGCGTGCTATAGTATGCCGTACGGTATGGTCAAAAATGATGAAAAACTAGGTTAATCTTTTTTTACAAAATTTCAAAAAACGATGGGCTATAACCCATGTTTTTTTTGTTTTTTTTATCCTCAAAAATGATGAAAAACGGCGTGCTATAGTATGCGGTACGGTATGGGCTATAGCCTATGTTCAAAAATGATGAAAAACGAGGTAATTTTTTTTTCAAAATTTCAAAAAACGATGGGCTATAACCCATGTTGTTTTTTTTCATTTTTTCAAATCCTCAAAAATGATGAAAAACGGCGTGCAATAGTATGCTGTACGGTATGGGCTATAGCCCATGTTAAAAAATGATGAAAAACGAGGTTAATTTCTTTTTCAAAATTTCAAAAAACGATGGGATATAACCCATGTTTTGTTTTTGTTTTTTTAATTTCAAAACCTCAAAAATGATGAAAAACCGCTTGCTATAGTATACCGTACGGTATTGGCTATAGCCCATGGTCAAAAATGATGAAAAACGAGGATTTTTTTTCTCCAAAAATTCAAAAAGCGATGGGCTATAACCCATGTTTTTTTTTTTTTTTTTTTTTTTTTCAAATCCTCAAAAATGATGAAAAACGGCGTGCTATAGTATGCCGTACGGTATGGGCTATAGCCCATGTTCAAAAATGATGAAAAACGAGGTAATTTCTTTTTTTTTTTTTTTCAAAAAACGATGGGCTATAACCCATGTTTTGTTTTTTTTCTCATTTTTTTCAAATCCTCAAAAATGATGAAGAACGGCGTGCTATAGTATGCTGTACGGTATGGGCTATAGCCCATGTTCAAAAATGATGAAAAACGAGGTAATGTTTTTTTTTCAAAAATAAAAAAAACAATGGGCTATAACCCATGTTTTGTTTTGTTTTTCATTTTTTTCAAAACTTCAAAAATGATGAAAAACTACGTGCTATAGTATGCCGTACGGTATGGGCTATAGCCCATGTTCAAAAATGATGAAAAACGAGGTAATTTTTTTTTTTTTAATTTTCAAAAAACGATGGGCTATAACCCATGTTTTGTTTTTTTTCTCATTTTTTTCAAATCCTCAAAAATGATGAAGAACGGCGTGCTATAGTATGCTGTACGGTATGGGCTATAGCCCATGTTCAAAAATGATGAAAAACGAGGTAATGTTTTTTTTTCAAAAATAAAAAAAACAATGGGCTATAACCCATGTTTTGTTTTGTTTTTCATTTTTTTCAAATCCTCAAAAATGATGAAAAACGGCGTGCTATAGTATGCCGTACGGTATGGGCTATAGCCCATGTTCAAAAATGATGAAAAACGAGGTTAATTCTTTTTTTCAAAATTTCAAAAAACGATGGGCTATAACCCATGTTTTTTTTTTTCTTTTTTTTTTCAAAACCTCAAAAATGATGAAAAACGGCGCGCTATCATATGCCGTACGGTATGGTCAAAAATGATGAAAAACGAGGTTAATCTTTTTTTACAAAATTTCAAAAAACGATGGGCTATAACCCATGTTTTTTTTTTTTTTTTTTTTTTTTCAAAAAAAAAAAATCAAAAAAAAAAAAAGCGATGGGCTATAACCCATGTTTTTTATTTTTTTATTTTTTTTCAAATCCTCAAAAATGATGAAAAACGGCGTGCTATAGTATCCCGTACGGTATGGGCTATAGCCCATGTTCAAAAATGATGAAAAACGAGGTAATTTTTTTTTTCAAATTTTCACAAAATGATGGGCTATAACCCATGTTTTGTTTTTTTTTCTCATTTTTTTCAAATCCTCAAAAATGATGAAGAACGGCGTGCTGTAGTATGCTGTACGGCAGGGGTAGGCAACCTCAGGCACAGGTGCCAACATTGGCACAGGGGAGGGTGGTCACTGGCACACTGGCATAAGTGTGTGAGAGACGTTTTTTTATTTTAATATTAAGTATTCAAAAAAAGTTTAGTCTGTGAAATGAAGTCCCCTCACATACACCCTGCACATAATTCTACATTCACTCAGACTCTGGGCTCTGAGTCTGTGCGAAAGAAAATAGGTGCACATAGAAAGGTTATGTACAGCCTATGGACAATCAAAATCAGATGGAAAGATTACATTTTCTTGTGGTGACATAATTAAACTGTATGTTGAATACGGCATACTGATTAACAAGAAAATTAAAACATGGCACTTCTTGTCAAAAAGGTTGCCGACCTCTGCTGTACGGTATGGGCTATAGCCCATGTTAAAAAATGATGAAAAACGAGGTAATTTTTTTTCCAAAAATAAAAAAAACTATGGGCTATAACCCATGTTTTGTTTTGTTTTTTGTTTTTTTCAAATCCTCAAAAATGATGAAAAACGGCGTGCTATAGTATGCCGTACGGTATGGGCTATAGCCCATGTTCAAAAATGATGAAAAACGAGGTTAATTCTTTTTTTCAAATTTTCAAAAAATGATGGGCTATAACCCATGTTTTGTTTTTTTTTATTTTTTTTTCAAATCCTCAAAAATGATGAAAAACGGCGTGCTATAGTATGCTGTACGGTATGGGCTATAGCCCATGTTCAGAAATTATGAAAAACGAGGTTAATTTTTTTTTCTTCAAAATTTCAAAAAACGATGGCTATAACCCATGTTTTGTTTTTTTTTTGTTTTTTTTTCAAAACCTCAAAAATTATGAAAAACGGCGTGCTATAGTATGCCGTACGGTATGGGCTATAGCCCATGGTCAAAAATGATGAAAAACGAGGATTAAAAAAAATCAAAATAAAAAAAAACGATGGGCTATAACCCATGTTTTGGTTTTTTTTCTCATTTTTTTCAAAACCTCAAAAATGATGAAAAACGGCGTGCTATAGTATGCCGTACGGGGTACGATATGGCCCACTGAGCATTTGTTGGTCTAATAATAGACGTCTAATATTCGTCTAAAGGGCCGTCTAAAAATGGGATAAAAAACGTCTAAAAATGAAAGTTTTTTAGAGTCTATTCTTACATTAGCGGTTGATTAGAAGTCTATATATAGACGTCTAATAGACGTCTATATATAGACGTCTAATAGACGTCTAATGATGAAAAACGGCTTGCTATAGTATGCCGTACGATATGGGCTATAGCCCATTGTTCAAAAATGATGAAAAAGGAGGATTAAATAAAATTAAAAACCCATCGTCTGAGCATTTTTTTTATCCTCGTTTTTCATCATTGAAACCTAAAGCCCCGCCTACTGTATCCGGGTCTGTTGATCCACGTCAGTGAGGTGGAGCTTTTTTTCCATCCACCAGCTGTCTAAAAACACCACGAAGAAGAAGGGCTTCAGCTTCTTCTGACGCTCCTGACGCGTCCAGTGTGCCTACAGGGACAGAGGCGAGTGGAAGTAGGCAGCCTGCATGCACTCAAAAACTTTTTATGTTAAATTATTGATTAAATAACCCTGAAAGAAGAGATTTATAAACATAGCCTACTCTGTTCCCATTCCCTCTCCAGGACAACATTAGTGACATCATCCTGGGGGATTCCGAGACGTTCCAAGGCCAGTGAGTCAATGTATTTCCTCCACCTGTGCCTTGGTCTGCCCCGGGGTCTCCTCCCAGTGAGACTTGATCCTTGGTCTGCCCCGGGGTCTCCTCCCAGTGGGACATGCGTCGAGGACCTCCCTAGGGAGGCGCCCGAGAGGCATCCTAACCAGATGGTCTCCTCCCAGTGGGACGTGATCCTTGGTCTGCCCCGGGGTCTTCTCCCAGTGGGACGTGCTTCGAGGACCTCCATAGGGAGGGGCCCGAGAGGCATCCAAACCAGATGCCCGAACCAAGCTGACCTTTCCAGGTGAAGGAGCAGCGGCTCTACTCCGACTCTCTCTCGTGTGACTGAACTTCTGGAGATGCCAGCCACCCGTGTTCAAAAATGATGAAAAACAAGGTTAATTTTTTTTTCAAAATTTCAAAAAACGATGGGCTATAACCCATGTTTTGTATTTTTTTCCATTTTTTTCAAAACCTCAAAAATGATGAAAAACGGCGTGCTATAGTATGCCGTATGGTATGGGCTATAGCCCATGGTCAAAAATGATGAAAAACGAGGTTAATCTTTTTTTTTTTTTAATTTAAAAAAACGATGGGCTATAACCCATGTTTTTTTTTTTTTTTTTTTTTTTTTAAATCCTCAAAAATGATGAAAAACAGCGTGCTATAGTATGCTGTACGGTATGGGCTATAGCCCATGTTCAAAAATGATGAAAAACGAGGTTAATTGTTTTTTTTCAAATTTTCAAAAAACGATGGGCTATAACCCATGAAAAACGAGGTAATTTTTTTTTTTTCAAAAATTAAAAAAACGATGGGCCTATAACCCATGTTTTGTTTTGTTTTTCATTTTTTTCAAAACCTCAAAAATGATGAAAAACGACGTGCTATAGTATGCCGTACGGTATGGGCTATAGCCCATGGTCAAAAATGATGAAAAACGAGGATTAAAAAAAAATAAAAATAAAAAAAACGATGGGCTATAACCCATGTTTTTTATTTTTTAATTTTTTTTCAAATCCTCAAAAATGATGAAAAACGGCGTGCTATAGTATGCCGTACGGTATGGGCTATAGCCCATGTTCAAAAATGATGAAAAACGAGGTAATTTTTTTTCCCAAATTTTCAAAAAACGATGGGCTATAACCCATGTTTTGTATTTTTTTCCATTTTTTTCAAATCCTCAAAAATGATGAAAAACGGCGTGCTATAGTATGCTGTACGGTATGGGCTATAGCCCATGTTCAAAAATGATGAAAAACGAGGTTAATTGTTTTTTTTCAAATTTTCAAAAAACGATGGGCTATAACCCATGAAAAACGAGGTAAAATTTTTTTTTTTCAAAAATAAAAAAAACGATGGGCCTATAACCCATGTTTTGTTTTGTTTTTCATTTTTTTCAAAACCTCAAAAATGATGAAAAACGACGTGCTATAGTATGCCGTACGGTATGGGCTATAGCCCATGGTCAAAAATTATGAAAAACGAGGATTAAAAAAAATAAAAAATAAAAAAAAACGATGGGCTATAACCCATGTTTTTAATTTTTTTATTTTTTTTCAAATCCTCAAAAATGATGAAAAACGGCGTGCTATAGTATGCCGTACGGTATGGGCTATAGCCCATGTTCAAAAATGATGAAAAACGAGGTATTGCTTTTTTCAAATTTTCAAAAAACGATGGGCTATAACCCATGTTTTTTTTTTTTTCTCATTTTTTTCAAATCCTCAAAAATGATGAAGAACGGCGTGCTGTAGTATGCTGTACGGTATGGGCTATAGCCCATGTTCAAAAATGATGAAAAACGAGGTAATTTTTTTTTTCAAAAATTAAAAAAACGATGGGCTATAACCCATGTTTTGTTTTGTTTTTCCTTTTTTTCAAATCCTCAAAAATGATGAAAAACTGCGTGCTATAGTATGCCGTACGGTATGGGCTATAGCCCATGTTCAAAAATGATGAAAAACTAGGTTAATTCTTTTTTTCAAATTTTCAAAAAACGATGGGCTATAACCCATGAAAAACGAGGTAATTTATTTTTTTTCAAAAATTAAAAAAACGATGGGCTATAACCCATGTTTTGTTTTGTTTTTCATTTTTTTCAAAACCTCAAAAATGATGAAAAACGACGTGCTATAGTATGTATGCCGTACGGTATGGGCTATAGCCCATGGTCAAAAATGATGAAAAACGAGGATTAAAAAAAAATAAAAATAAAAAAAAGCGATGGGCTATAACCCATGTTTTTAATTTTTTTTTTTTTTTTCAAATCCTCAAAAATGATGAAAAACGGCGTGCTATAGTATGCTGTACGGCATGTTCAAAAATGATGAAAAACGAGGTTAATTGTTTTTTTTTCAAATTTTCAAAAAACGATGGGCTATAACCCATGAAAAACGAGGTAATTTTTTTTTTTTCAAAAATTAAAAAAACGATGGGCCTATAACCCATGTTTTGTTTTGTTTTTCATTTTTTTCAAAACCTCAAAAATGATGAAAAACGACGTGCTATAGTATGCCGTACGATATGGGCTATAGCCCATGGTCAAAAATGATGACAAACGAGGATAAAAAAAAAAAAACAAAAAAAAAAAACGATGGGCTATAACCCATGTTTTTTTATTTTTTTTTAATTTTTTTTCAAATCCTCAAAAATGATGAAAAACGGCGTGCTATAGTATGCCGTACGGTATGGGCTATAGCCCATGTTCAAAAATGATGAAAAACGAGGTAATTTTTTTTTTCAAATTTTCAAAAAACGATGGGCTATAACCCATGTTTTGTTTTTTTTACTCATTTTTTTAAAATCCTCAAAAATGATGAAGAACGGCGTGCTATAGTATGCCGTACGGTATGGGCTATAGCCCATGTTCAAAAATGATGAAAAACGAGGTTAATTCTTTTTTTCAAATTTTCAAAAAACGATGGGCTATAACCCATGAAAAACGACGTAATTTTTTTTTTTTCAAAAATTAAAAAAACGATGGGCTATAACCCATGTTTTGTTTTGTTTTTCATTTTTTTCAAAACCTCAAAAATGATGAAAAACGACGTGCTATAATATGCCGTACGGTATGGGCTATAGCCCATGGTCAAAAATGATGAAAAACGAGGATTAAAAAAAAATCAAAATAAAAAAAAGCGATGGGCTATAACCCATGTTTTTAATTTTTTTTTCTTTTTTCAAATCCTCAAAAATGATGAAAAACGGCGTGCTATAGTATGCTGTACGGTATGGGCTATAGCCCATGTTCAAAAATGATGAAAAACGAGGTTAATTGTTTTTTTTCAAATTTTCAAAAAACGAAATGGGCTATAACCCATGAAAAACGAGGTAATTTTTTTTTTTTCAAAAATTAAAAAAACGATGGGCTATAACCCATGTTTTGTTTTGTTTTTCATTTTTTTCAAATCCTCAAAAATGATGAAAAACGACGTGCTATAGTATGCCGTACGGTATGGGCTATAGCCCATGTTCAAAAATGATGAAAAACGAGGTAATTTTTTTTTTCAAATTTTCAAAAAACGATGGGCTATAACCCATGTTTTGTTTTTTTTTCTCATTTTTTTCAAATCCTCAAAAATGATGAAGAACGGCGTGCTATAGTATGCCGTACGGTATGGGCTATAGCCCATGTTCAAAAATGATGAAAAACGAGGTTAATTGTTTTTTTTCAAATTTTCAAAAAACGAAATGGGCTATAACCCATGAAAAACGAGGTAATTTTTTTTTTCAAAAATTAAAAAAACGATGGGCTATAACCCATGTTTTGTTTTGTTTTTCATTTTTTTCAAATCCTCAAAAATGATGAAAAACGACGTGCTATAGTATGCCGTACGGTATGGGCTATAGCCCATGTTCAGAAATTATGAAAAACTAGGTTAATTTTTTTTTCTTCAAAATTTCAAAAAACGATGGCTATAACCCATGTTTTGTTTTTTTTTTGTTTTTTTTCAAAACCTCAAAAATGATGAAAAACGGCGTGCTATAGTATGCCGTACGGTATGGGCTATAGCCCATGGTCAAAAATGATGAAAAACGAGGATTAAAAAAAATCAAAATAAAAAAAAACGATGGGCTATAACCCATGTTTTGTTTTTTTTTCTCATTTTTTTCAAAACCTCAAAAATGATGAAAAACGGCGTGCTATAGTATGCCGTACGGCGTACGATATGGCCCACTGAGCATTTGTTGGTCTAATAATAGACGTCTAATATTCGTCTAAAGGGCCGTCTAAAAATGGGATAAAAAACGTCTAAAAATGAAAGTTTTTTAGAGTCTATTCTTACATTAGCGGTTGATTAGAAGTCTATATATAGACGTCTAATAGACGTCTATATATAGACGTCTAATAGACGTCTAATGATGAAAAACGGCTTGCTATAGTATGCCGTACGATATGGGCTATAGCCCATTGTTCAAAAATGATGAAAAAGGAGGATTAAATAAAATTAAAAACCCATCGTCTGAGCATTTCTTTTATCCTCGTTTTTCATCATTGAAACCTAAAGCCCCGCCTACTGTATCCGGGTCTGTTGATCCACGTCAGTGAGGTGGAGCTTTTTTTCCATCCACCAGCTGTCTAAAAACCCCACGAAGAAGAAGGGCTTCAGCTTCTTCTGACGCTCCTGACGCGTCCAGTGTGCCTACGGGGACAGAGGCGAGTGGAAGTAGGCAGCCTGCATGCACTCAAAAACTTTTTATGTTAAATTAAATTAATATCGTGAATGAATTATAAACGGTTTATTGATTAAATAACCCTGAAAGAAGAGATTTATAAACATAGCCTACTCTGTTCCCATTCCCTCTCCAGGACAACATTAGTGACATCATCCTGGGGGATTCCGAGACGTTCCAAGGCCAGTGAGTCAATGTATTTCCTCCACCTGTGCCTTGGTCTGCCCCGGGGTCTCCTCCCAGTGGGACTTGATCCTTGGTCTGCCCCGGGGTCTCCTCCCAGTGGGACATGCGTCGAGGACCTCCCTAGGGAGGCGCCCGAGAGGCATCCTAACCAGATGGTCTCCTCCCAGTGGGACGTGATCCTTGGTCTGCCCCGGGGTCTTCTCCCAGTGGGACGTGCTTCGAGGACCTCCATAGGGAGGGGCCCGAGAGGCATCCAAACCAGATGCCCGAACCAAGCTGGCTCCTTTCCAGGTGAAGGAGCAGCGGCTCTACTCCGACTCTCTCTCGTGTGACTGAACTTCTGGAGATGCCAGCCACCCGTCGAAGAAAACTCATTTCGGATTATTATTCATAATTATTTGAATAAATGGTCACTAAATGGTAACTATAAACTATAGAACGACATGTTATAGTAAGTCGTTTTGCATGGTTTCCGACGATAACAAATATTACATGTCATTTTTCATGGTTTGACAACAAAATTATGATAATCATGAAAAACATTTCAGTTCGATTATATTTTCATTGCCGTAAACCTGGTAAAACGACATACTATTAGGTCTTCGAAAACCATTAGTTCTAATATCCACTAGTTTATTTCACTCGCATACTCCCTGCATGAAGGCAGTTAACACATTCAGGCCTGACGTAAAAAAAAAGAAAAAATCTAAATCATGACAATTTTCTGAAAGATTTGAGGCACATTTTAACGATTTTTCTAAAATAGCAGACCTACAAGTTCATAGCGCGCCACTCGCGCTATGAACTTATGTTGTTTTGTCACCAGACAAACCTGACGTTTATAAATCTGACATTTTTCCTACAAATAAGTATCCTCAGTTATTGGAATTAAGAACATTTCATAGCTTATTTCACTCTAAATATCCCATAGATTAGACATCACAACAATGACAACCTGTGAACCTCCGCCAATCCACCTCTTCTCTTGCGAGTGTTTGACTGAACCAAATGCTATAAATGTGCTATGATAAAGCAGATTAATCTAGTAGTCATGTGGGGATACAAGTCGAGTGGGCAACTAAACAAATTCAAAATGGGTGCAAAGACTCCACCTTATCAGAGTTGACTTGAATTTTAATAGGTTTGATTTGTACATTTGTAACAGTAAAGTGTGCAACAAACCATACAGTTATCCCCAAAAAGGACAACTCCAAAGATAGCTTTAGTTTTTTTTTCCTTTCGCCGTATACATACATGAAATAAATTCACAATCTACACTTTGAAGTACATGAAGTAGTTTACAGTACAGTCATCATTTCTCTAAACTGAGACGCAGTCTCAAATTAAGCCACTAGATTACATATTCTTGTGTTTCCTGCCCAGTTGTGTTTATAATACACGCTTGTGTTCACCAAGAGAGTGAACAGCATTTTGTTTTTAGTATGCTTTACAAAAGGTTCATGCCATGAGTGGTTGAGGTCTTCCAAAAAAAATTAAACGTGACAAAAACAAATAAAACAATTAAACAATTCTAGCCGCAATATGGGCTCACCGGCTAACCTCACAAGGCAAGAAAGACGTGTGTAGGATAATTAGAGCCTAATTTATGCTGTGGCACGACGGCAACGCGTGCCGAGAATAGCGTCTATTTCCCGCAAGCGATGCCGCCGTGCAAGAGGATAGTATGAATCGAGGCTTAAAGGGCACCGTTTCAATGTTATTTCCATGCAACATTAAGGGAGACAAGTAATCGTGTACTGATAATTGACCAACTGCCTAGGGTACTAAACCCTTGGTTGAAACCTTTTGGTCAGTTATATTATTTTCAGTTC
Source organism: Protomyctophum parallelum (assembly GCF_964188405.1). NCBI lineage: Eukaryota > Metazoa > Chordata > Actinopteri > Myctophiformes > Myctophidae > Protomyctophum > Protomyctophum parallelum. The sequence continues at coordinate 1,668,196 of NC_139704.1, read as the reverse complement.
AAATTATAGCAGTGAAAAAACATGAATAAGGCTGACCTTATAATGCATGTAAGTGGTGCAGCTGCAGTTAATACCATACAATTAATAGTGGGTGTTAGATTTAACTGTCTTTGTGCATCGACAATACAGAGAATTGTCTATAGGCCTACTTGGCACAACCATGTTAACAGGCACAGCTAAATGTAACTCGCCCCATATTACATATTAATATTATACATCATCATTAGCTGCAGCTGTGTCGCTTACTAGCCTGCCATGTTTTTACCCTTCTGTAGTTATTCATTATGTAAATGAAAACAAAGTCAAAATCAGCATTGGGTTTCATGGCCCTTTCTAAAAAACTGCCGAGCTGCAAGCCCACAACGACAGGACCAAAATAGGGAGGTTCTTTTGTCAAAGCAAAGTGGTCAAGCTTTGACGTTCAAAGATGGTTCACAAATCTCAGCGAAAAAGACAAACAACACTCTTAAAGTGCGTACAAAAAATACGTTACACTTTAAAGACAACGTTCTAGATTTAGTATACCTCATGTGAAGCTTGTGTCACACCCTCCTAAGCCAAGTACTGCACATAGCTTCTGTTGCCTTCATGTCAAACTAGCACTGTGGAGGACTGTGAGCGACGTGCATCACTGACATAATCTGCTCGACAACAAATGTTTATGCGAACAGTGGAGCAGATAAATTATAATTTCTGTATCATTCATCTCTGATAACCCCCATTTCCATTGCATTTCTCTTAGTCCCCTTATATTATTCTCATGGAAAGTTTCCACCTTGTGAATATCAGCAAAATGTTGCGACCCTAATCCCAGGCTACACCGTTTCGTTATGAACCAAATTGACTGCAGTGCAGGACGACAACACGAGTCGATGCCGCTTATCGAGCACCGATATCGCGCACTTTAAATAGCCGATCTACAAGCTCACAACGCTTCGCAGCACTTGAGCTTGTTCTCCAGAGGACTGCAGTTCCCGGAGAACACATTGGCGACATGTCGCCAAAATAAAAATCACCTTCAGATCACAAGATTATTTTAAACATACATTGCACTAGACAGAAGTAGGTAAAAGAAAATGTGAATGAAACCAATGAATTCACACTTGACCTAATTATTTAAAAGGAGAACGTTACCCATTTTCAACCGTATTATCGTAGAATTGGTCCCCACGGATTCTTATTGTAAGATGGTACAATTTCTGTACGATCTATTTGTACTCAGTCTGCGTCTCATAGGTGGGCTATAGGTCATCTAAGTCAAGATCACTAACCAGACCACAACAAGAAACATCCAGAACACCTTTGATGTGGACTCTTCAGAAACCTGCCTACCAATGACATCATCAGTGGGAATTCCAAGCTAATAAAATCTAAAGTATTTCTCTTCCTGGAAGGTTAGCATGCTGAAATAGAAGCAATTGCTCTTAATAAATAAACAAAAGTTTTAAATCTTGTTTGAAACTACCACATCTGCCTACTGATGATGTCACTGGTGGGGAGGTTTCTGAACCGTACACAGCCTACCTCTGAGACCAAATAGAGATGGTGCCATCTTGTAATGAGCATTTGTGGGGGCCAATTATACGAGAATAAGGTCGACAATAGGTGGTCCTTGAAGTCCAAAATGTCCCCATGAAGGCAAATCTTCCACCCTCAAGGTAAATGATCACACTGAGACCACTGACTCAACAACAAGGAAAAGGGAATAAAACGTGTTCTGAAGAAAACCGATTTAGGTTCTTAGACGACTCCTTTATCCACCAACGGTCATAATTCATATCATTCATAATTCTTGACTCAATACTGCAAGGTTCTAAAATTATAAAGGAAACAAATGCAATCCCTTTTTTTTTCTTGCATTATCCTCCAAAGAATTAGATTATTTCCAAGAAAAATGAAACAGGTTTTTTTCTTTTAAAAGGTTCAAAAAAGAAAAAAAGTCCAGCCACCAAAATCGGTCTTAGTGTCAAATGGCATACAATTTGAGTTTAGGGTTATGAGCAAGAAGCTCGACAACACACTTTAGTTAAGCGGCTTCATGCACGCCTTAATTTAACAACGCGTGACATTTCTAAACGCCAACCCCCAGTCACATAAAGTTGTGCAAAAGTCATAGTGAATCTTTCGGTTCAGTGGTTTTTCGTCTGTGGACAGCAGCACTTGATTTAAAACACATTATTGGCGACGCAAGCCCCCACCTTAAAAAGGCCATGCCTATGAGTGGTGACAGCTGATGGCATGGAGGGGACACGGGGATATGATTGAAACACTTTTGAAAGCAAGATACGCCTGACTCATTTCACAGGACAGGACAGCACATGAGCGTCCGGGGGGAGGGGGTCGGGTGTAATCAATCAGACCTCAAAACCAAACAAAAAGAAGAAGGAAAAAAAAAACCCTAAATGACACACCGCGCAGTGGTGCCACGTGCCGAATACAGCTGACCTATAGGCTCATGACGCCAACGCGCCTGCGACGTGTCCTGAGCTTGCAGGTCGGCCGTTATTTCTGGCGTGCGACTGCCATCGCGCGACAAGAGCATAAATTAGGTGTTAGCGCGTCCCCCTTTCATTTCTTGCTGCGCAGGCGTTTCGACTGCCTCGGGAGGTCTGAACTCTTCCTGGTGCGCTTTAGTGAAAAGCCGCCTTCACCGATGGGCTCTCTGGCTAGAGACGGCAGCGTGGATACGGCCACCTGCGTCGTGCCGGACGTAGTGGCAACGCCGGAAGAAGAAGAAGACGCTACGCCGCTGGCGGCAGACGTGGAAGGAGGAGCCGGGCCGGGGCGCGGAGGCGGCCCTCCCACGGCGCTACTGTCCATCAGCTCACGGAGCTTGTGCTCCAGCTCGGCAAGGCGTGCGTTCTGCTCGCCGATGACCTGTGTCTGCTCTAGCAGCTTCTGCTCCTGGTCCTGTAGCTGCTTCTGCTGCTCCAGCTGCTTCACACGCACCTGGAACGGAATGGTTTGATGTTACAATAAGTTAAAGCAATGGTTTAGCCTTTCAGACCCAAGACTTGGAATGTTTTGTTCTCGTTGGGTACCATTTTGTCCACAATTCCATGCCGTCGGTAACAGAGCTAACAGGCAAACGTTGAGCCAAATAACAAATTCTTCTACATTCTCTAATTGTGTAGACTTCTTGTAAATTAAGTGATGCAGATGTTTAATAATAATTCAACTCTTGTGTAAAATGAAACAAATGGACCCTTCTGGGTCCATTTGTTTAACACTCATTTTATATCCCACAGGTGGACAATCCTTACATAGTTTCATTCAATAGCTGAGCTGCACAGTCGGCATGTTTGAAATAGGTTTGTGTTAGACCGTGAGTTGTCCGTTTGTCATGGAAGAACAAGAGTTTCATCTACTAATAAAATCAATTAATCAATACCACAATGATTGTAATATGAATTTTGTCCACCACACACCTCCTGCATCTCCCGCCGCAGCGCCGTCACGGAGGCGCCGTTCACCTTCACCTGCTGCTGCACCTTGGTCATCTCTGAGCGCGACGGCGTGTTCTTGGCCAGAAGGGACATGGTGGTGAGGGAGGTGGATGGACCTGCGACTGAGGGGGGGGGGGGGGGGGGGGGGGGGGGGGGATGGGGGTTGAGACGACCACAAGGAAGAGCGGAATTAAGCCACGGTGGGAGATTGTGTCTTTCAGCGATCGCCGACAGCAAAAGCACTTGTTAAAACTTTAGATACCCCATGATAGGGTTCAAGAGGTTACAGTGATCCTACCTTTGACCCATCTAACCCGGGCGAGTACGTGTCCATTACCTGGGGCGGATCCGATGAGGCGTCCAGACAGGTCGGCCCCAGGCAGCCTCTTCTTCAGGATGGGGACGATCTTCTCGTCAAAGTACTCCATGGCCATGGAGGAGATGTCGCGCAGCTCCTGCAGGACCTCGTGAGCGCGCTGCGGCGCGCGAGTGGAGTTGACATAGCGCAACACGCGGTATATCTCGTCGATCACCTTTTTGAAACACAACCGAGGGACTACAATTAGGACCATGCTGTTAACACCCCGAACACCCGGGGTCATTTCATCCATTCAATCATAGCGCCCAGCCATTTATAGCAGCGGAGCACATTTAGCGACGGACCAGATGTGGCTGAAGTTGCTTGATGTAGCCAAAACACTCTAGAGGCGATCCGACAACAACGGGAGGTATGATTAATTCTAACTAGGGCTGGGACTCAATTAAAAAATGTAATCTAATTAATTAGAGGCTTTGTAATTAATCAATCTCGATTAATCGCATATCAATATTCGACCTGAGAACAGTGAGAAACATCTTTTTCTTTTTATTCCAGTGAATCAATTTATGACTATGGAATACGACTAATTTTCAACATTTTACTATGTCATTAATATACCTTAGAGTTGTTGGAAAAAGTCCCCCCATTCTTTGTTGCCTAGAACTGGAGGTCTGAAAAAAACTGTAACATTATGAAGTACATCTCAGTGATGTCACAAAGATGTAGTTCATAATGTTAGTTTTTCCCCCCCAGACCTCCAGTTCTAGGCAACATAGAATGGGGTGAATTTTTATTATTTCCACACGACTCCATAGAAGAATGTCGAAAATGAGTGGTATATCCCTTTAACCCATTCTGACCTGAGATCAGATTCATACGAGGTTTCCACATGGACACACACTGGTCTGATTAACCCATTCTGACCTGAGATCAGATTCTAGAAATGTCAGTCGCTCTTCGATTTTTCAAAAATAGCAGACCTACAAGCTCGTATCGCGCCACTCGGTGGCGCGCTATGAGCTTGTAGATCTGCTATTTTTCAATAGCTAAAGCATAACATGATGCGGACACCAAAATGGGTTCCCGTTCAGAATTGGTTAAGCAATGGAAGCCAACGTTATTATGGATTATGCTGGAACCTTTCCCTCCGATATTGCACACAACCATGCCGTTATCCACTCATCCATCCCATAGCTTTTAAATGTAAATGTCTCATCCACTGAGCAAAAGCGATATAAGCGGCTTCTTCATTCATTGATTCGTTTGGGTTTGGGCTTTGTTGTTGTCTGATGGAGCTGTAGAGTGGACTGACTGCTGCTGCGGTGCAGGCGTGCAGCAGCCTATGCAGTACTTGTGAAATGCTCCCAGTGAGAAACGTTCCGGTGAGAGAAAAAAGGTGCAATTAAATGCGTATTTTTTTTTTACGTGATAATTTTTCTGTAATTAATCTCAATTAACGCGTTAAAGTCCCGGCCCTAATTCTAACGTGACCGCGGTGGGCCGTCTAACACAATCTTTTCTTAGAATTGGATGGAATGATTTAGATTTGAGTTATTAACGTTTTAAGATTTTCGATCTCTTTGGCTGAAATGCGGGGGGATCATTTTCGATGACGCCCCACCGGAAAATAACATTGAGTGCTGCGCAACAGACGCTCCCAGCCTGTGGAGCGATGCGATCGGTTTTGATATCAATAAACTCCGTCCTTTTGAACAATCTCCATCTTGAGCGCTGGGCGTTACTAATTGATAGGGCGGAGAACTCCGTCTTGTGCGCTCAGGGTGTTAACGGTCAAGATTGCAGGCCAATAGACACCATTTTATAAATAACTCTTCCTACTTCCGGGCCTCTTCCAAATTCCGTGTTATCGATGATACTAATTAAGGCTCTGTTCCATTTAGTGTAAAGTGGTTCTCAAACGTTTAAATTTCAAAGGACCTCTGTACAGTGGTTCTCAAACGTTTTAACCCATTCTGACCTGAGATCAGATTCATACGAGGTTTCCGCCGGACACACACTGGTCTGATGAACCCATTTTGACCTGAGATCAGATTCTAAAAATGTCAGTCGCTCTTCGATTTTTCAAAAATAGCAGACCTACAAGCTCGTATCGCGCCACTCGGTGGCGCGATATGAGCTTGTAGATCTGCTATTTTTAAATAGCTAAAGCATAACATGATGCCGACACCAAAATGGGTGCCCGGTCAGAATGGGTTAATTTCAAGGAACTGAGTGTACAAATGGAACCATTTGTACACTCAGAATTACACACCCGTACGGGGCCATTTGTGTAATACAGAGATTTACATAGAGAAAGACAGTTTGTTTTCCATGTCGTGGGATCCCAAATACGAACACAATTGGCTCGTGTTCGAGTTAGCGAAGCCAGGGCGGAGAAGTTGATATTACTCATTGCACATACTCCTACCTCCCGGTGGGGATCCTTGCTGGCAGGTGAAAACAGCAGTGACAACAACACACAGAAGTGTGTGGGACTAATTAAAGTGTGTTTAAGTGCGTTTGAGCTGAGCCGACCTTTCCAGGGATGAAGCAGCATAGGTTGGTGTCCACGTATTTCATGAAGGTCATGTTGAGCAGCGAGAGGCGTGTCTCCACGGCTGCCAGGATGTCCGCGTGGCGGGCCAGCGAGTGGTTCCTCCTCTCCGACTCTCGCCTAGCAACAGGTGGCAACGTTATGCATTCATATTGACAGGCTCTCTTTATTATGAAGTTGTAATGTTCGTAAAATCAAACTGACCTGGGCAGCTGTGCTTTGACCTGCCTTTGACACAGGCTGTGGTATCTCTCCACACGCAGGAAGCCCTGGTTCAGGATGCGCTGGCAGATCATGTCCATGCGCTTGCACACCTGTAGAACACATTCAGCAAATGAGATGGAGCACTTTGCAACAAGAGCCGACATTTTGATGGGGCAAATCATTTTAAGGGGCCAGTTCGAAGGCCACAATAATTCACTTAACAGACTAATAAATAATCTATTAATGATATATCATCCATCAACACGGCCAAACCCAACAACAATGCAAATTAGCCTTGGCTATAAACCCCATATACAATGAAATGTTTCATGTTTTATTTTATTTTATTATATATTTTTTATCCACGATTTTGTAACCCATTTTTCACCCCTGTGTCATTCATCTAATGTGATCCTGGGCTCTACACACCCTCCACCAACCTAATCCCCATATATGGGGGACAAGGGGAGAGCAACGGACTTTAACTCATGCTTCTTCCTTCATGCCTGAGTGTCCAAGTTGCTCCTTTACACCTGACAGGGGGGAGTTTCCCTGGTTGGACGTAGCGCGTGGAAGGAACACGTTATTCAACCAGTTCCTTTCCCCTCCATCAGGCACCCCGGCTGGCCAGGGGGAGGCAATGTTCATGTTTTAACTTAATAACTAGACTTTTTTTGCCTTGTCCCTGTCAAATAAACGTATAAACACAATAACAGAGCCTAATAGTCCTTATAGTGCGAGTTTTGGGGACAATGCTAATTGTCCCAAAAGTCACTGCAAAAGATTGCTCCAATTTGTTTAAAAAAAAAACGTTATACCATGTCTGTGTGTGGACAGATGGACAACTCTGCAATGTGACCTCCAACTGTAAATACTTAAACAATTTAGGAAATAAAATGGGGTATTATGTTTTGCCACTTGCTTTGGTAATGTAAACATTGTTTTCTCATGACAAAGAACCTTTCGATTGAATTCATCTGATGGCATACAGACTGTTGCTACACAGTAGTCAATTCCTCTGGTCCTGGGTTTTTACCTTAGCTTAGGCAGGGCACTGTAATAAATAACCAATCCTCGTCAGGAGAGGAGGACCTAGTTCCAAACATTACCGATTGTAGCTTTGTAAAACAGTTTGTTAGCGGAAATGAAGGAGAGCTGGTAACCAAATGGACCCTTAACCCTTATAGATCTTTAACTCTTGATCAAGAGTTAAATCATTGTTAATCTGCATTACTTAATTTACAAGAAGTCTACACAATTAGAGAATGCAGAAGAATTGTTATTTTGATCAACGTTTGCCAAATGGTACCACATCAATACACTTGAATACAGCATGGAATTGTGGACAAAATCGGGAGCGTACCCATGTTCCCCAGGTTCTATGTTCCCCACCATGCAAAAACCAGCACGGTGGCCTTGTGGTTAGAGTGTCCGCCCTGAGACTGGGAGGTCGGGGTTCAATACCTGGCCGGGTCATACCAAAGACTGTAAAAATGGGACCCAGTGTCTCCCTGCTTGACACTCAGCATCAAGGGTTGGATTGGGGGTAAGTCCCTGCGACATACTAGCGTCATGTCGATTTCGGCTCGTCAGAAATGTTCAGTAGCACCGAAGAGCCGACTTTAGGGCGGGGGCGGTACCCCCCGCCCCCCCCCCCCCCCCCCCCCCCCCCGAACCTCAAATGACGTCAAATTGTAGGCTCTACAGAGCCAAATGACGTCACATTGTAGGCTCTACAGAGCCGAACCGACTTTTATTCGGCTCTAAAATAGGAGTATGAATCGGCCCTTAGAATAAACCTAACCAGACGACAACAAGTAAGAGCGGAATTAAGCCACGGTCGGAGATTGTGTCTTTCAGCGATTGCCAACAGCAAAAGCACTTGTTAACTTTAGATACCCCATGATAGGGTTCAAGAGGTTACAGTGATCCTACCTTTGACCCATAAACTCAGTTCTTTTGATCAATCTCCATCTTGAGCGCTGGGCGTTACAAATTGATAATTGATATACTGGAGAACTCAGTCTTGTGCGCTCAGGGTGTTAACCAGAAACTAACCTAGTCATTTTAGTAATTCTAGTAAGACTAAGTATTTTAGCAACTTAGTCTTACTTTTAGTAGCAAACTCTGATTTAAGCTCAGTCTTTGAACAAGCCATTGAACTTTAGGCCTTCCTAGGCTACTTAAACTATCTAGTCTTAGCAAACTAAAAATTAACACTGGCATAAAATAAAATAAAACATAATTGCTCAGACTCTTCAACAAAGATGGCAAAAACAAACATTCTTTGGTCTGTACTTATACATACAATTGTATAGTACAAAACACTGAAGTCCTTAAACCAGAAACCTATAACGCTAACCCTAAACCCTAAGGTAAGTTGGGAACATAGAACCTGGGGAACATAGGGATGACCCCAGGAAATCTTATCCAACGACAACAAAATATTCTACGTTTTGGGACCGAGAAGCTAAATGTCATCAAATGGTGGTCCGTGGCTCAAACATCGAATAAATAATGGCCCTTGACATGAAAAGGGTTGAAACACCGGGCCCTATAGGTTCAGCTGCAACCAAACCAAACAAAAATCAGGGGCATGCTGGCTTGTGGTGGACATTTTTGTAGAATGCAATTTTTGCCACAGACATACAAAATGAGTGGACAATAATATTACCAGAAACACAAAGAGCTATCCCTGAATATCCATAACAGGTCTGTGTGACTGTGTTGTGTTCAAATGGTCCATTTGGTTCCATTTGTAGGCTACACAGAGTTAAGGGGTCCTTGCAGATAAAACGTTTGAACAGAACACCTAATCAACATACCACTGTCCTAGTGGACTTGTCGTGCCATATAGTGTAATAAATCACTTTCATACATATTCTGAAGAAAACCAGGAGGCTGGCATTCAGTAATTGGGTCTTAGGATCAAAAATAAGAACATTTTGATGGTGCGTGTAAAACAATTCAATCTAAAATTAGCAACGGACAAGACCGTCACGTCTTTGTGTGGACATATTGATGACCCCTGCACATAATACATGAACACATGAACACACACACACACACACACACACACACACACACACACACACACTGGCATACATCCACAGCGTCATCATTATGAACACGAATTGTGGTTTAAATGAAAGCAGCGTTAGCTTCGTTAGCATGGCGTTGTGTTGTGGTTTGTTTTTCTTCTCTCACACACAGACACAGCTTTACACACATCCTGTCTACAGCGGATACGGTATCAGATCGTGTGTTTTTGCAGCATGTTCGCAGGTTTATCAAGACAGTTATATAAAGATCACTGTCCAATTTTATTTTAACGGCAAAAATTGAGAACACATTTAGAAATATTTGTGTGTGTATAAGTTGCCGGATACAGTCAGTAGGCGGGTCTCTAGACCGGATATTATGAGCACTATGCAGAGTAAACAGGAACGGGCAGCGGGGTAATATTTTCCGGCGACGCAAAAAAATTATAACAAACGGTGTCGCGCGATGAAAATAGCAGATCAAGCTCGCACAACGATAATAGCGTCGTTAATAGAAGAAGCAGAAGTACACTGCTTGCACGAGCTTGTGTTTATCTGCCATCTTCGGTCTGCGCGACACCGTCTAGTCGGCTTGTGTGTGTTCTGTTGTCCTTTCACCACTGTTGCCAGATCCAGAGAGAGAAATAAGCAGCCAGGTCTATGAAAACAACCCCAAAAGAGCAGTGGTGGAAAAAGTACTCCATGTATTCTATTCTGAAAGTATCATTACTGCAATGTAGAAATACTCTGGTACAAGTTAAAGTCCGGAATTCAAAATGTACTTGAGTAAAAGTACAAACATATGGGCGGCGTCAAAACGTACTTAAAATAGCAGATCATGTAGTGGAGTACAAGTACAATATTTGGATCCGACATGTAGTGGAGTAGAAGTAAAAATTGGAAATACTCCAGTAAAGTAAAAGTACCTCAACATATTAAGTAGTACAGTACTTGAGTAAATGTAATACTTTACACCACTGTTTACAAGCAACTTCACAGAATATTCAGATTAATTGAATATGGAGGACCCCACTGGAAACAAGCCATAGGCTTTCTTTGGTTTAACTATAACTTAAAACATTGCATGGAGGATGCACCTGGGACGTATCCTCAGTGATGAGGAAGTGATATCCCAAGATCACTGGGGTTTCGGGTCTCTCGGACATCATACCCCTCACTCAGGTGACCCAGCCAGGGTGATCAAGTCCCGACTTAAGTCCCAGTAGCCACCCTCGATCAGTCCCATTAGGGGAAAACCAAGGACAAACAATCCGTTGTTCCGGAACTACTCTGCCAGGACTGGGAGAACCAGATCCTGGCGCGTGGAAGGACTAGGCTCTGTGGGATTACTCCTGTCCGGGCCCCTCCTACATCTCACCAGGACCTGTGCGTTGCACCAGACTCCCAGCACCAGGCACTTCATTCAGGAGTGGTGGATTATAATGGCCCTCCTAAAGGCCTCACAGAGGGTTTTTTGGGCTTCCTCCTCACGGAGGACACAGGCTGTGGAGCTAACCCATACTGCTCACCCGGGTACGGTCTACATTCCGGCTGTCACCCACCCGTCTCTCCGGTGGTCACCAGACTATACCTGGTTGTCACATAGTCTATTGCTATGAGTCAGAATTAGTATAACTGAAAAACATCACATGGACATATCCTCAGTGATGTATCCCAAGGTCATGGGAGTTTCGGGTCTCTTGAACATCATACCCCTCACTCAGGTGACCCAGCCGGGGTGATCAAGTCCCGACTCACGTCCCAGTAGCTACCCTCGATCAGTCCCATTAGGGAAAAACCAGGGACACACAATCCGTTGCTCCAGAACTACTCTGCCAGGACTGGGAGAACCCGATTCTGGTGCGTGGAGGGACTAGGTGGCTCTGCGGCCCCTCCGTCTCACCAGGTCCACTCCTGCTCTCACCAGGCCCTTAGCAGTCAGATCCTCTTAGTCTTAGCAGATCTTGTATTGAACTCTATTTTTCTGTTAAACTGTTAAAAGTATTCAATCAATCAGGATAGATAACCGGCAAATAACGTAGGCCTAATATAACAAAACAACAATTATTCTACATTATCCAATTGTGTAGACTTCTTGTAAATTCAGTAATGCAGATGTTTGACAACAATTTAAGTAGTTGCAGATCTATTGAAATTTTGTTTTTGTTTTCCTGTGAAGACATTGAAATGTGTTAATTAATTAATTGATTGCATAGGGCCTAAATGGAAACAAGGCTGCAATTACCTTTTCTTTTTGACACATGTTTGACACATAATCTTTTGCTGTTTTTACATTGCTGTCTAATAAACCAATCAATCAATCCAGAAAACCAACCAGGCCCCAAACACAACACAGTCGCTTGTATTCAGCAGACGTGGCAACGCCGTGTCTCACCAGGCGCAGCAGGCTGATCTCGTCGTAGGACAGGAAGTTGAGGATGGTCTCCACGGCCACTATGGGCAGCCCCAGCAGAGGGTTGGCTGCGTTCTGGTTCTGATGGCTCTGCTGGTGGTCCGGCGGAGGAGGCGTCGACACCAGCCGGTGGGGCGACGACCAGTCCGACGACGACGAGTCGCAGTCCATCAGGTTCAGAGAGCCGCCCGGAGTAGCGGCGGCGACGACAACACCTCCTCCACCTCCAGCTCCGTCCGCTCGCTCTACCATGGCAGCCATCTTTGCCTATTTTTCCTTTTTTTCCCCCCGTCCAAGGAAGGAGGAGTAGAGGAAGTGACGTCGAGGGGGAGGGGAGGACTTCAGGACTTGGGGGGGGGGGGGGGGGGGGAGGAGTGGTGGAAATACCAATAAAAGTAACACTGTTACAAAAAGTCCCAATAAAATTCTAACTGGCATCAAAATGTACTTAATTTCTTTACAGCCCATTTCACTCAATTGGATTGTAAATACAATTGTCACTGTAATGTTGCAGCTGTTTAAATCACTTATCCTTCCACCCATCCTATCTATCCACCTACCTACCTTGGAACGCCCTAACAACAGTCATTAAGTCATGTGAATCCCATGACTCCTTCAAAACTGCTCTCAAAAGGAACCTACGGACGGCTGCAATTCAAACTGGGTTTTGTGTAGGGTATCAGACTCATGACTGTTGGTATGTCTAACCAAGCACATAGATAGGACATGTTATGACCCTAAATCAAATGACCCAAATGTAATAAACATTTAACAAAGTCTACCCCAAAATGTAATCATATTCAGAGCATGAAATACATTTGTCTTCCAGAATGTAATAAGTGGTTACCCTGCCCAAGATTACATTTTTGTTGGGCCATTATTACATCAAGATGTTGTGATTCTTACGTTTAATTGTAACTATTTTAGTGTCTAAATTCAGTGAAATACTCACTCCACTCAAAGGCAATCAACTAATTTATGAATGTAAAACTAACATATTGCCAAAACTGTTACTTTCCAGGATTCAAATACAAAAATAGCTAAAGTAACAGATCGACAAGCTCAAAACGCTCAAATATCTGGTGTTTCGAGTTTGCAGATCTGCTACTTTTGTGTGACACTGTAGTGTGATCAAATAGAAGAAAATAAAAATATGGATAAGAGGTTTCTGCCCGACAGCAATGATTTGTTGTCTTCCTTGACGTCTTCCAGTTGAAGTTTTAGCAGTCCTATTTGCCAGCTGGAACTGGAAGGTTGTTTGGCATGTGCCATAGTTTAAGTTGACCTCAATGTAAGATACAAGATAACGTAAAATATGGTAATATTTGAATGCAAACAGCTAAACTTTACCTGCTTTGTTAATATGTATTAAGCCAATATTACCTATTTAACTTTGTTAATGAGCGTATTGCTGTTACTGTATGTCTTTATCGTTCACTGGTTACCATTTCTAAACTCAGTCACGCCTCCATATATGGTCATGCTTCGTGACATCACACCACCATAATAGCCGTCTCCATATATGAAGATCACAACACTGACCTGATCAAACCCTGGATAGCCATACATGGAGAAGACTGGATCATCATGGAGATGGCCAGCAACTCTATATCTGACCTCAAACCCATAGATCTCCTAATGGAGCTGACCTGTTCTGACATTCCATATGTTTCTCTGACCCCCCATGCCAAAGCGCCAGCGCTCGCCCAGCCTGACTTAGGGCCGATTCATACTCCTATTTTAGAGCAGAATAAAAGTCGGTTCGGCTCTGTAGAGCCTACAATGTGACGTCATTTGAGGTTCGGGGGGGCGGGTACCGTCCTGAAGTCGGCTCTTCGGTGCTACTGAACATTTCGGACGAGCCGAAATCATTTTGGCACTACAGCGCCGAAACAGCTGTAAAATAGGAGTATGAATCGGCCCTAAGTGGCAACTATACATGATAGGTACATGATTTAATATTCCATTTCCTTAAGTAACTATTTAGCCGTTTGGAGATACAAGGTTTCCGCCAACAGCAGCAAAACACTGTACTTTATTATGGTCATATTGTATACACGGTACACCAAATTCCCTTTAGAAAATCCAGCACGTTGGCATATTTTTACTGGCATAACTGATGTAGAACAATCTATATTTTCAATTGCTATGATCTGATTATTTATATAGGATATAAGAAAACAGAATCTGTCAATGTAATTCCAAAGATACATTATACACTAGCACAAAATATATATATAAAAAAAAGGTACTGTACAGTTTAAGCAAGCCACACCAACAAAATGTGCTGCAAAGAAGCCAGCTTAACCCAACCGGGAACGGATCCGTGTCATTTTAGATGGACATAGCAACATACGTTTCAAAGAAAATTCTTAGGATTTAGAACAGCGGTTTAGATCTTCTCTTCTGGTGGTGCCCTGGGGGGGGGGGGGGGGGGGGGCAGGTCTTATGGGTCAGGAGAAACAGTGGCTGTAGGCTCAGTCCATACAGCATCAACAGAGCCTTTCCACTCAAAATGCCGTTTCGAAATTCGAACGCCAGCCAAGCACACATTGTGTAAGTCAATGTCTGTTTCCTGTGAGTGTAAGCGTTTTATTTGGTCCAGATTCATTCCATGTCTGTAGAGTCCAGTTCATTCAAGAACCTCTGACACTTGGTCATGAGAACCTTTATGGCTTCTGTCACGAGGACATCGGGTGGCAGGATACCAGTCGACTCCACAGTAACTAGGAAGAGAAAAAATAAATGTTAAACATTTAACACCTTAAAAACAACATTAAAACATCCTGCTGTATAAACATATTTTAATATTATAAATGTAATGCTTCTACAGAACTGCTCTGTGTTGAACAAGCGAAAAAGTATTAAATATGCATTCTACTTTAATTATTTACTCACTTATTTATGAATGGATCGAAGCAGAAATTAGTAACATTTCAGGGTGCATGTATGTATGCACATGCGCGGCCACGCACGCTTATGTGCGTGTGTGATGTGTTACATTAACATTAATTCAGAATATCAGTATGCGTCTTAGAGTAACAAACTGACACTCATGGGTTCATAATTACAAATATTGTACCAAATAGAAATGAATGGCATAAAGTCCACATTGATGATGGTTTCATTTGTATTCTACTGATGCTGCTCTGTACAGCACTTTGTATGTGCTTTTACATTTGACTTGACAGTAATGAGTTTGGTCTCTTGTTCTGAAATTTCACTTCACCAAACAAAAGGTCCTCCTTTCCTCTATCCTCTTCTCATTTCCTACATGCTTCCTCAGTGAGAGGAACTTCACATGCAAGGAAAGGATGTGAGAGTAGGACAGACTATGGATTTAATTTAACAAAGAATCACCCCTGGAAACCATTCAAGACAATTCTAAACACCCCCATAAAAGTAGTGATGATGATGATGATAAAATTATTTGTGATGAATTCCATGCAGATGAAGTGGTCTGAATTAAATGATTCGTGATGAATTACGTACAGATGAAGTGGTCTGAATTAAATGATTTGTGATGAATTACGTACAGATGGAGTGGTCTGAATTAAATGATTTGTGATGAATTACGTACAGATGGAGTGGTCTGAATAAAATGATTTGTGATTAATTCCGTACAGATGGAGTGGTCTGAATAAAATGATTTGTGATGAATTCCGTACAGATGGAGTGGTCTGAATAAAATGATTTGTGATGAATTACGTACAGATGAAGTGGTCTGAATTAAATGATTTGTGATGAATTCCGTACAGATGAAATGGTCTGAATAAAATGATTTGTGATGAATTCCGTACAGATGAAGTGGTCTGAATAAAATGATTTGTGATGAATTCTGTACAGATGGAGTGGTCTGAATTAAATGATTTGTGATGAATTCCGTACAGATGAAATGGTCTGAATAAAATGATTCGTGATGAATTACGTACAGATGGAGTGGTCTGAATAAAATGATTTGTGATGAATTCCGTACAGATGGAGTGGTCTGAATAAAATGATTCGTGATGAATTACGTACAGATGAAGTGGTCTGAATAAAATGATTCGTGATGAATTACGTACAGATGAAGTGGTCTCGGACCCTCGCCAACTTCACCAGATTCTTCAGGTCGTCGTGACGGAGCACTTCCCTGCTGCACGTGTCCAGACGGCTGTTGGCCACCTTAGCCACCTGTCTCCCTGGAGCAACAAACACACACATGTTCCACCACGTCAGTATACCATTGATTGATTGAATACTCATTATAAAGTACAACTAATAAACAACAATGCTAAAAGGAGAACACAAAAAGTCCTGAGGGATTGTTTCCATGGTGGAAATGTGCATTGTTTCCCAAACAGTGGGTCGGACACTTTTTCTTTATTTTTTAAAATAAGAAAATCTAAGATAATTGTATACATTTAATTTTTTTTATAATAATAATAATCTAAGAATTGCCATGAATAAGAAAGCTTGTAGATCGGCTATTTTCAATAGTTTGGGTCCCGGGCAAACGTTGAATGTTTCTTTTGGGTGTCGAAATGAAAAGTTTGGGAACCACTGCGTTAGAAATTCAATACTATACGAGATCATCGATACTAGGAGCAATAACATATATTTACAGAAAAACATTGAGGTTAATTTTATTGGCAAGCTAGACAACATGTGTAGCCCCTGTTGTAAATTGCAGACAGGTGTTATTTTATGGCGATTTTGAAGGAGGGTAGGGAGTCACTGACTGGTGACTGACTGGACTATCCACACAGATTTAAAGTCTTTGCTAAATAGTTACTGTATCGATTTTAAATAATTGAATCGTCATTGTATCATCATGAATGAACCACTATCGTCCATGTGTCGTATCGTCAACCATGAACCGTGATGTGTATCGTATCGCTGTTCAAATGTATCGTTAGTTACACCCCTAAATGTTTACCATTAACGTCTTCCAGCTCTATGACCCCTCGAGAGAAGCAGCGCTTCAGTCTCTCCGCCTTCTCTCCCTCCACCACCTGGAGCAGTGTGATCTCTGGAAGCAGTCTGTAGCTGGCTGTGGCCACGGGAGAGAACTTTGCATGGTCCTTACCTGAAAACACAATAGTATAATTAAATAACAATAATAGTCTTTATTGTCCCCTCAGGGATATTCATCTTTACAGTCCAGTTCCAACAGAAAAACAGATATACATATAGCCAGTGGTGTTAAAAGTACTCACATTATTCACTCAAATACTCAACCACCGCACCTAAAAACGAGTATGTGTCGCCCTTAACCCATTCTGACCTGAGATCAGATTCATACGAGGCTTCCACTGGACACACACTGGTCTGATTAATGGTCATTTGGAGCAAATTCTTTATGTGTTTGTGTACTCATTTTGTATGTCCGTGGCAAAAATAGAATTTCGACAAATGTCCACAACAAGCCAGCATGGCACCCCCATAGGAAGAATGGCCACTTATACCCACGCCCTTCACACAGTGCATGACCAGGTCCAGTTCACTTACCCACGCCCTTCACACAGTGCATGACCAGGTCGATTTCCTGCCCTGGGCGGAGCTGTGCCAGCAGGATGTCGCCGTGCACCGGGCCGATGTTGGCGTCCGCAAAGACGTCTGCCTGGTTCCCAATGGGCACCCACTTCATGTCCTTGGAATACACTGACATAGGCACGAGAAGGAACACTGTTAAATCACCCATTAAGGCCTGAGGCCGATTCTACAAATGCCTTCTAAAATCAGTAGTTCTTCTCACACTTCTTTTTCAAAAATAACAGATTTGCGAGCTTGTATATCTGACCATTTTTTAATAGCCAACGCTAAAATCTAAAATGATACGGGTGTTTTCCCAGTTTAATTGGGTTAAAATAATGCACCCTTTCATTCTGGAATTATTCAGCACTTGTGTGAAGTGAGGGGTTCCCACTGTATTGATATTGGCCACATGGCATCTTATGTCGTCATTTAGTGCCCTAAACAAACAAAACTTAGAAAGGTCATCTTGTTTTCTAGTATGTACAAGTAGGACAGTGATATTCACCACAAACCTGAAAATGTTGCTGCAAAAACAATCATATTTGATGAGCATTTGTCAGACAAGGGGACAGTATTATTTTTGGATTTAGTGGGTGATATTTTGAAATAGAATGGCAGCAACTGCAAGCACCAGAATCTTATTCACGGTAGCTATTGTTTCAGGATACTCCATGGTCCATGCCACATTTAATACTTGTATTTGTGCAATCGTAGTACTTTCATATTTGCATAATTATTTGTATGGTTTATAAGTGGCTAATACCTACCCATGTGATTTAGGTATAATTCCTGTGGGTCTGAGGAGTCTTTTGTGGCTTTTGGGTTCCTCGTGCACTTAACCGTCAGCTGAAGTTTTACTGTGTCAATTTCAGACCCTTCCTCCTCTTCAGATTGTTCTTCACCTGGGAAAAAAAGAGAAGAGTACCCCTCATGAGCCTTTAAAAGATAACACATCAGACACGGGATCATCCGAAACTAGTGTGTGCCTTTCATTCTGTATATATGGATTTATTATTCAATAATTCAGGATTCCAATTCAGAAATAGCTAAAATAGCAGATCTACAAGCTCAAAATGTTGATCTTGTAGATTGGCTATTGTTGCTACTTTTGTGTAGAATGACGAAGTAGGGCATTAATTTACAAAAGAAAAAGTTAAAATACAAAGATAAGAGCTCTACAGCGAACTAGAGCTCTGAGATAAGAGCCTCTATTGCACACTGCCATGTACTGCCTGGCAGTACATGCAACGTACCTGTGGCCCTCTGGAGTGAGTGTGGCAATATAGTGGTCCCCTCCATCATCAAAGTTGCCCACCCCTGGTCTAATCCTTTGCCTCATTCCATGCTTACCAGCATTTCTGTATTCAAACAGCCGAGGGTCAGCCTTGATGGGGACCAGGCCCAGTCTGTGAGCCAGGATCTCGTCCTGGATGATGGACGTGTTGTTGTAGATGAACACTTTCTCTACAGCCATGGTGGGGACCTGTTCACAGTTATAGCACGTATCATTCATTCAAACATTCATTTGATTTATTCTTGAAAGACATTGAGCTTGCCCTCATTTGCAGTATCGTCTAGGATACATCACATACACAATTCCATCAATATTCACTTCAATGATGAAACGGAACAAAAACACAACTAAAACAAAACAGAAACATATAATGTTTAAAAGTAGTTGCACATTCATTCCAAGTGGTTGGGGCATTAAAACACAGCTTGGTGTTTGAGCACAAAGAGTCCTTTAGCTCAGTGCTTCTCAAACCCATTCAAGTTGAAGAACTACTGATTTAGAAGGCATTTGTTGAATCGTCCTTTTAATTTCAAGGACCCCTAGTTAGATATGCATGTGAAACCATGGACGCCCATTTAATGCCAAGTTTTTATCTCTGGGACCGCAATCCACACTGAACAATCCTCTGCGTTCATTTTACTCCGAGAGTGTAGAAATAGAACCAACCATTAGTACAGTCAGTATTGGTTACAGACTTAGTTGTAAATAAGGGTCCATTTGGTTCCTAAATATCAAAGATGTAGCTGTGTTTTCAATCCCAGTGTGAATTTGGTGTGTCAAATTACCTTTAAAGTGCAATTTCATACCTCATGTTAGAAGGTAGGGGAGGAATTACAAAGAAAAACCATACCTCTGCTAGCAATATCCTTCGAAAGGCATTGGCTATAGAAGCATCGATCCCAACCATGTCGAACTCCATGGTGTTTTCATCCATGTCCACCATGTCAATTCTAAAATTCTGCAAAGAAAGCATAAAATATCAGCTCTATTGAATTTTTGTTAAACCCATTTAGAATATATATAATAAGATTTGTGCCGCATTTTCACGATTTTTCTAAAATAGCAGACCTACAAGCTCGTATCTGCTATTTTTCAATAGATAAAGTATAACATAATGCTTAGTTAAAACACCAAAAAGGGGTCCCCGCAAAACTCCTATCTTTGCATTTTAATTAAAAAATAATAATACAAATAACAATAATAACCAATGAAGTATTAAAAACGCTTCTAAACCTCTACATTGGATCCTCAAACTGTCGGTCAAACCACTTAAATCCAACTCGGGATTAGTTTCCGTCTGACTTCGTCATTCTTATCAACAATACAACCATCTCCACATAGATTGGTCAAAAACCTCCTAACTCCACTTGAGCTGGCTTTGGATAAAATGATGGTAATATAAGGACACGTGCTAGTATCTGATGATGATAGTCGTTGCAGCAGTCACAATACCAACTTTGATGTGAATGCGAGGAAGGAAGTCACTCACCTTTTGAAATTTCTGTAAAGTCCAAGTGTCATCGTAGCCCGGGTAGTTGCCAGGATAATCAGTAGTATGAACCTGCAAATGTCAAATCCAGTGTATATTATTTTATCTATTTCTAACTCCAATTGGTCACATTTGTACACTATCAGAGGTACAAATAAAAATAACACTCAATATAGTACAGTGTGACCGCAAAGAATGTGGCAATGCCTCGAAAAAATTGATAAACCATACGTTCCCAAACAAACTGGGGGTCCGGTCAGGACACCCAGGTCACCAGATGAGTACGACATTTTTTTAGCGGGTCCCCATTTGATGGCAAATATAGAGAGTATGCACAGGCATGATTTTCCCATCAGGACACGCAAAACATTGAGCAGCATGGAGTGTTGGAGTTTGGAAGCGTTCGTTGGAAATCACTCAACCGTCCTGTTTCTAAATGTCACATAATGCAGGAGGCAGCAAAATGTTGTGTTATTGAAAACAAGCACTTCCAAACTGATACTTCACAGCTCATAACGTTTCTATGGTGGATTTTTATGAAACAAAAACTTTTCAGATAGAAAGAGGATAATTCAATTAAATTCCTGCATAACTTCCAGGTACGATGATGTCACGCGCATACCCTCTATTAGCAAGCTTCACAACCAGCTATTTTTACAATGTGTTTCTGTGGAACTGGAGGGTCCCCATTTCAAGTATGATTCAGTTGGGGGTCCAGTTCAAATAGGATTATTTTGGGGGGTTTGAGGCCTGTAAAGGTTGGGAACCTGGTGTACATTGTGGCAGGAGTAAAACTTGCTTCTTCCACCACTGACTGACTCGAATAAAAACATGATAATCGCACAGTAACTGATTTAAGCTTAGTTTAGCTTAGTTCAGGGGTTCTCAACCTGTGGTCCTTGAGGTGGGTGGTTCCAGGTGGTCCCCACTCCCCAGCTAAATGGACAACCATATGGACCCTCATTAGATCTCGAACTCTTGAAATGATCTAACTCTGGTCTTGAGTGTAAATCTCAAGAGTGAGATAATTGTTAAAAATCTGCATTACTAATTAATTTAAGTCTACACAATAAGAGAATGTGGAATAATTGTCATGTCTTTCAGCGTTTGCCTGTTATCTCTCCTAATGGTACCACATCAATACAGCATTCTATCTCAATGGTGGTCCGTGGCTAGCTCTGGTCCATAGCCCTAATTAAGCATTAGGGCTATGGACCAGAGCTAGTTCGTGGTTTAGCCCTACAAGTCAGAACCCAATGCTACTGAAGTTTCTGACATGTTTGAGACCCGAGGGGCTAGTTCGTGGCTCAAATCCCGTGGACCTTGATAAGAAAAGGGTTGAAAATCACTGGCTTAAATGAACAGTCAGCAGCAAGCATGCATGTTGACCAGAAGTAACCATATTCATAAATATCATATCATAGCATGATGGTGTCCACAGTTCAATTAACTAGTGGCAGAAGCTACATATAAGCCCGCAATGTTGCTGGATAGAAGGACATAGTTAATAAAGACATAACGGTAATTAAACAACGTACATGCTTAACGCCATATTCTTGTAATATCACTCGATTCCGAATCTCATCCACGTTGCTCATGGACGCCGCCATTTTGCATATGTTTTCATTGACGTCACAGCAGGATAGGCTTCTTCTCGTTTCCGGCAGGCGTTGGACGTTAAAAGGCGTATTACTGCCCCCCGGCGGCCAATACAATAGTCAGTCCAGGTTAGTATAGAATTCTGGTGGGACTCAATGTTAATTTGGTTGACTAAGACTAAAAAGACTAAAAGACTAAGATTTTTATATTTAGTCGACTAAGACTAAATAGGACTAAAACCAAATGGTGTGTTCAAAAGATCATGACTAAATCAGAATTTACTGTCAACACTAGCACTTAGGGAAGGTGCTGGAGTCTCCGGGTGAGAGATGGTCAAGGAACTTGAAGGTTGAATGTGAAAATAGACTTGAGAAGTCGTGTCCTGGAGATAGACGAGAAGGAGATGAGAAATAAACGTGTGGCGGCCACTCTTCATATAGTGCTTATATTGGCTGGATGGATGCTCATCTGATCTCACTGACTGATGTGACATGTGACATCACAATTGAGTCAGCTATATCCATATATGGAGTTATATGATGTCACAATGAGTCAGATATGGAGTTTTACCATGGCATGATCATGATGTCAGCATTCTACATGTCTCTTCTGCGTGCTTTTGGAAATCATGCACGTGTCTCTGGCTCTGTAGGCTATATGGAGCTCAGTCGCTCCCAAACATTTTAGCTTTAACCCAAAACAAGATACAAAAAACAAACTGTGCCAATTAACACAAACATTAAATGCCATTAACAATAAAGAGACAAACGAGACAAAGACAAACATTAAACCTGCATATTCAAAAATGATTGTCAAGTAATACAATTGGGAGGAACGACGTGGTGACACTGGTGACGTGTACAAGTTCAACTCTGCCTCCATGCATGGCTGAGGCAGAGCCACATGGCTCTGGGCTGAGGGAATTAAGTAGGGGTGCTGGCTACTACTAATGAAACAAGACATCAGTTTGGGAACAGACGGCATGACACAAAAAGACATACAGTAGTACAACTATGCAGTGATAGTGAATAAAGGGAATTTATAGAAAGACCCTTTCTGGCAAACCACAAATCATTTGACTATAGACCTTTTCAACAGACAGAGAACTGAGAAAAAGAAATAAAGAACTGAAATCTCAGCCATATGTTTTTGTTTACATGGAACTGGATAGAGCTCTCTCATCATTATTCTACTGTAAGTATTTGTCTCATCAGCAAGAACTGAACAGTGATGGTGAAGAAAGAGAACTTGGAGTCATTTGACCAACAGACTATAACTGAGAAAAGGAAATAAACTAAGGAACTGACAATCTGACATTTCAACCATCTTTCCTTATCAAGTCAGGTGCAGGTTATTATTGTTTGATGATGTCTATAATAAGATCAAAAGGCAAGGGCTAAATAGATGTCATGCCCACAATGAGACTGTTGGGGCCCTTCTGTTCTTCTTGAATTAGCCCCCCCCCCTTTAAAATGTGTAGCACACAGGCATAGTCACTATGGCACATTATGAGTCCATTCGTATACATTTAGGGCTAGCTATTTGGGTTTCTGGTAAAAGTATTGACCATTTATTTTGTATATCTGTGACAAAAAAAAAATATTGATCACAAGCTGGCAGCCTGGCACGGTGATGACCCCTGGTTTGTTCATTTGTATTTGGAGAAGAAGGGAGGCGAGATGCAGCCATGACATGATCAATCTGGGGACCACTGTTGTGTTGGGTGGGTATATGGGCTAAGATTATAATGTTTTGTAATGATAACACTACATCCCACTGTTTCTCAACCATTGACTACTAATAATCTCCTACTATAACTGTCACAGTCACATACTTTGCCTGTCTAGCCCTTGTAATTATTTGTTATGTTCTAGTTGTTTTGGTTCTATGTTGTCTAGGTGTTTCTCATGTGTAATCACTAATCACTAATCAGCCCTCTTGTGTAGTCTTGTTCCCCAGTCAGTCCTTGTCCAGTCATTGTTTGGTGTCACTTCTTGTTCAGTTCAGTGTTTGTGTTGTTTTCCCAGTTATTTTGTAATAAATCACCCATCTTGGATCTTGAACTCTGTCTGCTTGCTGTCCTGCATTTGGGTCCTCACCACACCACCGGAACGTGACAATGACTCAACCAGACAATCCGGTGCACTTCCCCCTATTGAGATACTAACTAGTGGGGGGAAGAAAATCAACCCCCCCCCCCCCCCCCTTCTAGGCCTTTTCTATGCCAGTAGCACATTGAGGATGAATGATAATTGGCCTCTGCGTAGTCTGCGAGCAGCAAGTGGATAAGTGACATTTTTACGTTTGCTCAGCAATGCGGATGTGTCAGGCTTCTATCCCTGCAGAACTCAAGATGAACACGAGGTATAATCTTAAAGTATTTACTTTGCAAAAATAGAACTTAAGTGCACCTTACAAGGCTGCAGGCAATAGAGAGAACATACAAACAGGTAGAGCAGAATGATAAGCCAAAAACCACAGGTAGGCCCTTAGGGAGAATGGGAGCAGGTGAGAGGTGAGTCATCAGGTCACTGGGTGAGCGGGTTTGGCACAGACTGTGGAAGAGGATGTGACACAATGTCTGTTGTGCAGTGTCAGACTTCCTCGATTGACCAATCAGAATGGTTGACATCAGTGTTACGTCAGTGCACTGGCAGTACACAGTACAGTATATATTCCCTTCAGGCAACATAAGAGTGTCTTTACACTTTCACTTTGTCTCAAGCCACTCTTGAAAGGAAGAGACAGAGAGAAACAACAGCAACAGTGTTGCAGAGATGCTCCCGCCGAGGTTCCTGTCGCTGCGTTCCACTGTGTCCAGGGCCTTCTGTGCGCTGGCCGTGGCTCCTCCTCCTCCGGACATGACGGAGGTTCGCAGGAGATTGATGGCCATCGTGGGAGCGTCCAGTAACTGGAGAGACCACCAGCAGGCCTTGGCAGAGCGTGTGGCCTTATCGTCCCAGCTGGCCGGCTCGCAGAGCGAGCTACCGGTCAGGAGGATGCGAGACAGCTACGTGGAGGCCCACCTGCCCCTGGGGTCTCAGCCTCTGCTCAAAGAGAAGTACATCACGATCCACAACACCGTCCGCTTCGGACGGATCCTGGAGGACCTGGACAGCTTGGCGGTGCTGATCAGCTACTGTCACACCCACAACGATGCGCTGCCCAGATCTCCGCTGTCCATCGTCACCGCCCAGGTGGACAAGATAGACAAGAGGAAGCACACCATCTACCCCGACCGCGATGTCAAGTTCACCGGTCACGTGACGTGGGTGGGGAAGTCCTCCATCGAAGCCAAGATGCAAATGTTTCAGTACTACAATGGAGCTTACTGTCCCGTTCTGGACGCTACGTTTGTCATGGTGGCCAGAGACCCGGAGAACAAGAAGGCCGCGTTCGTGAACCCCTTGAAGCCGGAGGGCTCGGAGGAGGAGAAACTGTTCCAGGAAGGAGAGAAGAACAAGAGCCGCCGCGAGGCGTTGAGAACCGCGTCGCTGTTAAAGGTGGCTCCGACGGATGAAGAAACTAAGGTGGTTCACAGCCTGTTCCTCAACACCCTGGATTCTAAGATGGTGAGCTTTCAAAGTCGGGTTTTGCCTCCCAACTCCGTGTGGATGGAGGACGCCAAACTCAAAGGACTGGAGATCTGCTATCCTGAGGAGAGGAACATCTACAACAAGATCTTCGGGGGTTTCCTGATGAGGAAGGCCTACGAGCTGGGATGGTCCAACGCGTGCATCTACGGAGGAGGTCGTCCCAAGCTGTTGGGCGTCGACGACATCGTGTTCCAGAAGCCCGTGGAGATCGGCTCCGTGCTGCTCCTCTCGTCGCAGGTGTGCCACACAGAGGGGAAGTACATCCAGATCAGAGTCCACACAGAGGTGCTGGACCCGCTCACGCGGCAACACGACACCACCAACGTGTTCCACTTCACCTACGCCTCGGAGGGGGACCACCTCCCCGCCGTCGTCCCCAAAAGCTACGGAGAGTTCATGCTGTACCTGGATGGGAAGAGGCACTTCAAGCGGACCTTGGAGCACTGAGCAAGGGACCCACTGACACGGAGTGTGTGTGTGTGTGTGTGTGTGTAATTCTCGAGTCTATTCCCGGCGCAAACTTTAGATTATTTTGTTGTTGGAGTGGTGCTAACCGCTCCAACATGTGACTTTGGGTGTCTAATTCTGTCGCATGTGATGTCGCATTCAAGTCAATGTCAAAAAAAAAGTTTATCTACCACAAATAAATTAAGTCTGCCATTCCCATTCAAGTCAATGGCAAAATAAAGTGCTGCTCTGCTCACTTCACACTGGGTGTTATTTTTCCATGTATAACATAAAAATAAAGTATATCTATCTATGGAAAAGGCCATTATATGTAGCAATGTGGGTATTATTAACGTCACTCACTCACTGTCTTCCTCCATGTCTTCCTGGGAGGCACCAAAGATCCCAGGATGGTGTTGGGCGAGTGGGAAGACAGTTGGACAAACAACAACACATTTCATATTCATATTCATATTCATACACAAGAACCTCTGCACATTTTCCATGTGTCATGGTTCTATTTAATCACGTGATCCCTATACGTCCATATTCTTGCTGTTAACATTCAGTGGAAATAGACAATCTCACAACGGGTCACAACGTGACGCATTCTGAGCTTGTAGATCAGCTATTTTCGAGGAAGACATTTAGTGTAGTGCAAAAACAGAGGAGGGGTCTAGAATAAACTCCTCTGAGGGTGGGGACTCCGGTCATTTAGGGTTAGAGGAGGGCAGGGCTTAAATTGTTAACTTATGCAATGTGTTTGAGTCCAAGGATTGACAGTTTGTATCTTCTCTATTTTGTATGTTTGCTGTATATGTTTTCTGTTTTCTGTCGAGGAGGTTTGGCATAGAATCTATTCCCGGAATAGATTCTGGGAATGTGGGGAGGCAAACATGTCAGATATTTATTTACCTCCCACTGTGGAATGTTTTTGAGGTCTATATTGTTTCAGTTGTGTCTGAACGAGTTGTATGTCTTCATTACTGACAAGTCAAGACCCACCTCCTCACCCTGGAGGCATGGATGAGGGTATGTAAACTAAAGTCTGTCTGAATTGTGTTGAGTCAGGCTGTGTTCCATTGTAAATGCACAGGGCTGGTTCCAGTATTCAAATGCTAATAAACTTTGAATACTTTGAGGATCTGAATTGTGTCTGTATGAACAATCCATATGTGCCTATTGGTGTGATGGATCTTCTAATCTTTATTAGGAAGGTTCAGAGACACATTAATGACTGTGTCTCTCCCTTGTATACCCATAGAGATCTCTGTGTGTCTGTCTGTCCCTTTTATCAAAGTCAAAGTCGTACGATTTGTCACACACGTTACCGCAGTGAAGTTTGTTCTCCGCATTTGAGCCGCAGCCGTGCCGCGCTCGAGAATCATTTGATTAGTAGATTTAGATTATACCCACTCATAGAGATCTTAGTAGCCTACTGATGTCAATATTATCGATTCGATAATGGGTACCGTACCGCATTAGATGCTTCTGTTGTGGAAGAGAAAAGGGGAGAGAAGAAAGGGAAATCTGAAGAGTCGCATGACGACATGGGGTCCGTTCAGACTCTTTGACTGAGCCAGTGATTCTCAGCCTTTTTCATTTCAATGATCCCCAGTTTAATATGCATTATCACTAATCTTATTAAGCAAGCCTTGTGAGCCATGAGGGCAGGAGGCCTATCTCCTGTTTCCGTGGCATGGGGCAGCTTTGCTGGACATGATGCTAGTATGTTGCAGGGTCGTACCTCAATCCAACCCTTGGTGCTGAGTGCCAAGCAGGGAGGCACTGGTTCCCATTTTTATAGTCTTTGCCTCTTTGGTATGACCCGGCCGGGGATCTTTGTTCTTTTATGCCCACATATGGAAATTACTGGCGTGACGTCACTGCTTGAATACAGGTGCAGGTAAATAAGGTGTGCTCTGCATTTTGTACCTCTATATTTTCAGATGTTGACAGTATCTCTCAGCCAATCATGCTCTCACAGGAATGGTTGGCACACATTCTGGAGGCTGCTCATGCTGGCCACATTATGTAGTCATATCTTCACGGCTGGGATCGAGGTACGGGGTGTAGTGGATTCTACGCACCCAGGAAGAGTAGTAGATCCTGTGCACCCCAAGGACTTGATACTTATTCTAATAGGAAAGACTGGAGTGGGAAAGAGTGCCTCTGGAAACACCATCCTGGGGAAGAACGTCTTCAAAGAGGACGTTTCACCGGAGTCGGTGACGGCGCATTGCCAGAAGGAAGAGGTGGAGACAACGGGCGGAAGGAGACTCAAGGTCGTCGACACGCCGGGCCTCTACGACACCAACATGACCAAGGAGGAGTTAAAGAAACGGATCGAGGAGTGTGTCGTGCTCTCCGTGCCGGGACCCCACGCGTTCCTGCTGGTGATCACCCTGAAGGCGAGGTTCACTGAGGAGGAGAGGAACACCGTCGGATGGATCCGGGACAACTTTGGCGTTGACGCCTCCATGTACACCGTCGTTCTTTTCACACACGCAGACCTGCTGCGGCACAAGTCGGTGGAGGACTATCTGAGAGAGAGCGAAGAGCTGAGGAGGCTGATCCACTCGTGCGGGGGGAGGTACCATTCGCTCGTCAACAGCCCAACGGCTGCCACGCCTCACGGCCAGGTCGAGGAGCTGCTAGACAAGATAGAGGGGATGGTACAGTACAACGGAAGAAGACATTACACCAACGACATGTACCAGGAAGCGCAGCGGAAGCTCCAGGAGGAGAGGAAGAGGAGGGAGCAGGAGGACCTTAGGCAGAAGAAAGAAGAGGAGGACAGGATTAAAGAGGAGAAAAGAAGGTCTTGGTGTAAAATGACATATTTTGCCAGTCTGGGATTAATCGCTAAGGGATTCATCGGAGGAGGGGCATATTTGTCCTCCACTATGTTAGTGTCTCTAGGTGCATACCTGGGAATCACTGAAGGCCATGAATGCTTAAAATACATGTTTAAATGACATGCTGTGAGGCACCCCGCCAAGCTGCCGACCACTAGTATATTTATAGGCCTATAATCTATATCTATCTATAAATTCACTACATCTCTGTGACTGTATCTAACTGTTCAACCAAAAGTCAAACCTGCTGTGTGTATTACCCAACTCTCAAAATATAATTCCCAAATATGTAAATGCTAGAGTCGCTATTCTAATGTCTGTCCCTTTTATGCCCAAATGTAGATCCCTGGCGTTGATAAGACATGTATCATAATTTATCAATACATTCTCTTCGGGGACCACTTCACCCATTTTCAACCTATCTTCATATAATTGCTCCTCAGTAATGCTCATTAAAACATGGTACCATTCGTTGGGAAACAAAGTGGCATTCCGACGCCTTTGCTTCCACATGCGGTTGTGGTTAGGGGCAAGGGTTAGTATTAGCATGTTGAAATGTTGGCAGGTTTGATCATTTCAAACATTATTTTTGAATAGTTTTTAAGAACATTGGCCTCATCATTCGCCAACCGTACATTTTGAAGAAGATTTTGCCAATGTTGAGAAAATCTACACGCACTGAAGAGCACTCTTAGGAAAGCCTTTGAGTTAGTGTGACATGTTTGTGCAAAAAATATTTTTGCACAAATTATTTGTGAGACCTTGAGGAAGTTCCAAGGGTCCACAGAAAAACGAAGAACAGTTTTACCACTTCAGGCCCCATACCATTACCCACCCCATAATCCCCCACCCAGTGACTCCACCCACCATCATCATCACCCCCCCCCCCCCCCCTTTATGCTATGTTGATGAATTCACCCTTTGTCAAGTCCCGCCCGTGGTTGTGCCCCTCTTCGCACCCATTGGTTGCAGTTTCGTGGTTGGACAAAAATACCCTCTCTCCATCCACTACCATTGAAATAACATGTTTTTCAGTTGCTCCATATTGATATTCTGTGCACTCGATTGTTATTTTAAACATGGTGTCAGTAAAAAAAGGAACATCACAGGTGCAGCACGGTCACTCTGCATATCATGTTTGTTTTTAGTTTTTTCCAAAACTGTTTTAGCAAATTCAACATAAACAAGGCGGAACAGGGCAGAAGAGCCTGCTGGTTAGTCAGTCAGGGACCAATCAGAAGGCTGACAAAGGGTGAATTGAATAGCCTACATAGGACCACAATGGAAACAAGTCATAACAAGTGTTATCCTTTTAGCCTTAATCCATTAAGGATGGGAACATCTTTTGAGGTTTTTGAAGGGCACTAGCCCCTTCTATAAACAAGTGTAGCCTAGATTCTGTCTTAACACAAACATAAATGCCATTGACAATGAATGGAGAATTTACGTCATATGTGTCTGAGCAAATCGGCATAGGCCTACGTACTGTATGTCGGTGGTAAGTGGGAACCCTTGGCCAATAAGGGACTCCATTCTTATGTACGATGATTAGAGCGCCCCTCACTTCACATGGGTGTGATTTTTTTTACCTTTCAAGACGGGAGCCCATTGTTGTGTTGTTGCTATGTATAGTATATAGTAACATGTTTTGTAATTGTGTGTATCTGTCTGTCTTTCTGAGCTCTTAATTGAAAATAACTACAATACCGGTAATAATAATATAATTCATCGTTGATTCTTCATGTTTATGAAATGGTAAAAACTACAATCAACGTTTGCAATATTTGTGTATTTGCATTGTTTACTAATCACTTTCATAGAGTGGTAAAATAATGCTTAGATCTATGTTATTTTATTCACTTTAATATATTATTCAGTTGTGTTATGAGTGGAACAGCTGTTGATGTCGTTCATAGAATCTATCTCATATTCCTGCATAGTAAGCCATCTGAAGGCTATCGCATTATAATATTAGGTTGTTGAAAGTTGAAACGGTATTGTTTTGATTCTTGTGAAAAATATGATCGTCACTGGGTGGACTCGAACCACCAACCTTTCGGTTAACAGCCGAACGCGCTAACCGGTTGCGCCACAGAGACGGTGGTGACCACAACGGACGAAACAGGAGTATTCTTTAGTCATGTGACCATTGGACCTCTAAACAATGAAATTACATTTTATGACGTGTCTGCATGTGTGTAATATATAGGCCTACCTGTATATCACCAGACTTCAGCTTATGGATGTCATCTTTTGATGTTTTTATTCCAAAGTTATGGTAGCGTTAACTTCATGGTGCACTTTCACTTTTTCAGCAACAGAGGGCGCCAAATGACAAGCATGGAGTAGGCCAGCCCTGAAATAAGTCCCACAGCCAGCTGTCTCATAAACATGCAGTGGTGGAAAAAGTACTAGCCCAGAATTCAAAATGTACTAAAATGGTATCAAAATGTAACAAATGTAGAAAGTACCTGTTGAAGATGTAATAAAGTGTAATACATTTACCGTAAAACAACATGCAACAATTAGTTTCATATTCTTTGACACAATGTGTATGAAATATGATACATAAACTAAACTACAATCAGCTGTCTCTCTGTGTGGATTTTAATATTTTATATTTATTTAACTTCAGGTTGACAGAAACTATGGCCGAGATCCCGAATCAGACGAACCAGATCCAACCAGGAATCCATTCCGTCACATTTAATGGAACCAAAATCCAGAACCGGGTTTTATCTACAGCACTGTCAGAGCTGTCAGTCTGTCTGCCTTCCTGTAATGTTATTTTTGTACAAATATTTTTCACATTGTCAGGTGAATGTCAGTCATGAATTAATTTATTAGGTGTTCCATCATGCTCATTTAAGAGTGACTAGATGGCTACTTCAACCAATCAGATTGCTTCCTTGAAACGACCTGCTGTATAACCCTATTTAGTGATGATCTTAAAGAAAAGGCTGCACGGCCTGGTATTCCTAAAGTAACCTAAGTAAATTATGCTTAAACGGTTAAACTTAACCTTATTCCTAACCTTAACCTCATTAACTAACTAAAAATACATCGCATGGATGCACCTGGGTCTTCCGACATCATACCCCTCACTCAGGCGACCCAGCCGGGGTTGATCAAATCCCGACTTACGTCCCAGTAGCCACCCTTGATCAGTCCATCAGGGAATGAGCAAGGCCACACAATCCGTTGCTCCGGAACTACTCTGCCGGTACTGGGAGAACCAAAATCTGGCGCATGGAAGGACTAGGCTCTGTGGGTTGACTCCTGACCGGGCCCCTCCTACGTCTCACCAGGTCCACTCTCACCAGGCACAGGACCTGTGCGTTGCACCAGACTCCCAGTACCAGGCCCTGCATTCAGTAGTTAAACTATGCCCAAACCTAACCCTATTCCCTACATTGAGGGGTGAGATGGTTTAGAGGCAACCGTACCTGATACCCATGTGAAACATTGAGGGGTGAGATGGTTTAGGGGAGTACCTGATACCCATGTGAAGTACCATGAAGGGCAATTCCACACCAAGCACTCCAACCGAGCAAAAAAACAAATGTCAAGACAAATCTTTTGTTACAAGATCCGGAGCACAATTTACTTGGTATTCATTTGATTTCTTGGCCCAGAAGACATAGGATTGTCATGTTTAATTAGCCTAAGTTTCTAGGTTGTCTATAAGCACCAATATATATAAGATAGCACCAATTATGTATTTCATTTATGTTGGCCATTTTGAAAGTCCAACATGGCAGCCATGCAATTGTCTGTGCAAATGGCAACATAGAATTTTGGATTCCCCATGCTCTGAAGATTCCAAAAATGTATAGTTTTACTAATCTCCAAATATTTTGAACAACAATACATAGTGAACCTGACTATAATGGGAACGTGCGTGCAAAATATCACACACTGTGGTCATGATTTGAGTAACCTCACGTCTTTCCACCAAAACGGAGCACAAATCTGAAAGACCTGTTTTGTTTAATGGCTATAGAGTAGCAACTTTGCTGACTTGCGTGATGTTTGGACAAAATCTGTAAATGTACCTCCTTGTGGCGCTATAAGAGGCCCAACTATGGGCCTCAAAAATGTCACATGTGAATTGAAGGCAACAGTGGACATTTATTTTATTAATTTAAGCACGTTAATGGTCCAAAAACAAACAAGGCACTTTAATAGAGCCAACACAACACTGTTGTAAAACAAGTGAAATGTAACCCTAAATGGTTCAACATGAAGGACAACCAGCTGCCTGGAAAAAGAATATCAGTAAAATCCTCAGTGTTCATTTAACTCAACAGTCAAACTTTATAGGCATTTTACACAATATGTGCATATTTGATATTATACATTCAATACCGCCTTTGACCATCAGGATCACGGTACACTGTACTGCAGTTGCAAGCTCGGGTTCAGACTACAGTAGAGATAATTTGCAGTGGTGGAAAGTAACTAAGTACATTTACATAAGTACTGTACTTTTTGTACAATGTTCTGGTATTTGTACTTTACTTGAGCATTTCCATTTTCCAACTGCCATTTCGGACGGAGTCAGGAGGACATCTTGGGGTGCAACAAGTTCTGAGAGAAAGTTCTGAGACCTCCCATCAGATTCAGAAGTTCTGAATGATGTCAATTTGTATTTAGAACACCTCCGTTTAAAGAAAATTAAAAAATAGCATTTATATTGCATAGGACGAATTTGTACATTTTTACATGCCATAGTAAAATTAAGACTGAGGATTTATCTGTGTCGATGCACAGACACTTGCACAACCAAATGGCTCAGTAGTAAACAACAGCAAACATTTAAGGCTTTCATGATAAATAGTAGTGCTGGATCCCATATTACATTCATACTGTATATACTGGGACACTAGTTTGACACGTTGCTATTCCAAACTAGTTTTCGACGCAAGCGAGGAGTGTAGGGCAGGGCAATATATAAATATTCTATCGATATCAATCATCTGTGTTTTTTGATTGTGATATGGCAAAAAATACTTTATCTAATAATCCTTTTTTTCTCAACCAAGACCTTCTCGTCGTCAACTATCCCTTGCATGAGCATTAGTGTTTATATGAAGATAAGATTGAAAATGGTAGATTGAAATCAGTTTAACTAATTTAAAGGACAACTTTTTTTTTCCAACAAAGTGTTTTAGATTATTAGAGAAAGTAAAAGATGAATGTTATTTATTTTACATTTGCTGCTTTCTTTCGTTTTTGAGGGGGACGGGGGATAAATATGATTTTTAGCAAGTGACTAAATATTTTAGTCACTTAGTTTTTTAAATGTGTAATTTTTTTTACAGTGATTTAGAAAACTTACATCTGGCCACAAAAGATCACAGCATCTATTGTATGTGAAGGGGGAGGTACAAGGGGGATGCCATACTGAGGGTGTGTTCGGAAATAGCTCACTGAGCACTGTGCAATGCAAACTAAACTAATAGGCGAGTGCGCTCCGGTGAGGTATTTCCGAACACGCCCTGTGTGTCATAGGGTGCGTTCGGAAATGCGCCCTGAACGCACTGGTGTGCTCTCTTGTCGTTCGTTTATTCAGTGCACTCGGTGCGTTGTCGTTCGAAAATCCAGTGCGCTGTGCACCGGGTGTGCCGAGTGCCCGCACTGAGCGACCCTACCCTGAAGCTGGGGTTGTCCAGTGTGAATCGGTGTGAATGCGTCACAGCTGTGGTCGTTCGTAAATAAGGCACACTGAACGCACTCTGTGACGTCACCACCCACCACACTCAACAAACTGACCACATTCCCGGTGCGCATTTCCGAACGCACCCGTAGGCTCAATACATCGGTTTGTCACCTCCCCCTTCAAATTGGGGGAGGGAAGCCGGGTGGGGAGGGTGGTATTGGTACATGTAGCCACTCCTACAGGCTGGGGCCACACCTGGCGAGTTTTGAGTCAGTAGGATACAACAGTAGTGACAACACAAATGTGTGTGGGGAGGAATACATTGGGGAGAAGAAGGGGGTAAAATGATTGGCTACTCTTACAAAAATAATAAAAATAAATAAACATAAGATTTTCTTTTTTAACTACTTCAACCCTATACATGTATAAATCAGATAATAATAATAAAAATAAAATAAAAAACACGAACACTTTTTTGAAACATTTTAGCAACACAAAATTTGAATTGTATTCTGTATGGAGATCTCTGGCACAAACACATGGGTGTCGATGGCCAAATACATAATAATTGCCAAGGTCGGAAGGCCTTTTTGTGTTGTATGGGACGCATTTTGTTCTTCATGCACGTTATTTGTATATTATATGTTCATAGCCTGTTTTTGCACATGGCTTCGCTATTGGAAAACAACAAAAACAAAACAAAATTCCTGTTCCAAAACACTGTTTGGCAGGAGCAGTGGTTCAGTTTGGTATGCCATGCATTAGGCCACGAACCCCCATAACTCTTTTTATATATTTTTTTTAATGGAGGGACTAGTCTCGTGTTACCAGACTGTTGCCTCTGCTTCATCATACAGTCTGGGCCAACGAAAAAGGTCTCGCGGGTATCCGGATACAGCGGAAGTGGAGCCTCCTCGCCACTTCCGTTTCGTCTTTACAGTCGCGCATATTTATCCTAATATAAATAGAAAACATCTAAGGCTATAGCTAGCTTGTTGCTTAGCAGAAAAGGAAATAAAAATATATATTTTAACGGAAATGGCAGCTCCCCTTACTCAGCTCATGGGGGCTATAGTCCCAGACTCTATATAGCATTCGGAGATTGTGGAATAGTTGTCTGGCTACGCGAGACTATGGAGGAACAGACAGTAGAGACGCGAGACTATGGAGGAACAGACAGTAGGCTGACAGGAAATGGGGAGAGAGATGGGGGGAAGACATGCAGTAAAACCCGCGGCACACTCTCAGACTGGATTACCAGCCAAGGTGCCTGGACCATTGAGCCATGGCCCAGGCCACCCCCATAACTCTTTGAGTGTATAAAATGTGTACACTATGAGTTACAGACCCATATTAATGGTCCATTTGGTTCCCAACTATCAATCGTTATACTGGGTTCCCCTTAGTTGGAACACAGCATAGAGTAGGCCTTGTGTTCACACAATTCATCACACATTTATGTGAGAAGGTTACCGCGAAACATACAAAAATAGCAAAAATAACTGATCCACATGCACACAACATGGTGTAGTGGGCATATAGATCGGCTATACCTATTATTTATTTAAAACAAATGTATTATCACAATATTACCATCACAATATCGATAGAGGCATATCTTGTCTGTATCGCCCAGTGTTGATTTTGACAGCAAATTTTGATTTAGTTTAAGTCAGTCATTTGAATAAAATTCCAATATTTTAGTAATCTGAAATGCAAATGCAATCTGAAACTAAACATCACATTTTAGTAGACTAAATCTATAGTTGATATAGTCGATTAATATGTATTTTGGCAGGCCTTGATGGTGTCTTAATGCCTGATTTTGTTGCATGCTGAATCTGCAAGCTTGCTTGTAGATCTGCGATTTTCAGCATGCAACCAAACACAATGATTTCTCTTTTAGTTCTTCTGGATCTCTTCTCTTTCTTCAACATTTTGGTCTAGTTTTTATTTAGTCTTAGTCATCATAGCTTAGTTTTTATTTAATTTTGCTCAGTGAAAAAAGGTAGTCGACAAACATTTTTATCAGTTTTAGTTGACGAAATCAACACTAGTATTGCCCAGCCCTAGAGGAGTGTCTTTTGCGTTGCCATTTTTAGCTGTGCCTTTTACATGCAGGAGTAACGTCCCACTAGCAGTGACTTAATGCTTGTCATCTGTAAAGCAATAATTGACCATTATCATACCTCGGAGTTCATAGTTCATAAACTAGGGATGGGACGATGATAGGTTTTATCGTGATATTTCTTTTTCACAATATCCGTATCACAGAGATGTAAATGTATGGTCGAATTGTCCTCCGTCATACACTAGGATGAATGTGCTTTTGTTGAGCTGGAAATTCAGCACAACAAAAACAGACGCATTTGGTAAGCTCTTATGTCACTCTGCACAAATCCATTCGCTCAAAATAGCAGACCTACATCCTCACATCTTGTAGACTGGCTATTTTTGTCAAATGTT
This sequence comes from Protomyctophum parallelum, assembly GCF_964188405.1. Taxonomy (NCBI): domain Eukaryota; kingdom Metazoa; phylum Chordata; class Actinopteri; order Myctophiformes; family Myctophidae; genus Protomyctophum; species Protomyctophum parallelum. Next base: position 1,631,291 of record NC_139704.1, on the reverse strand, counting down.
CCCCCCAGAGGGTTCAAGTGGTTAACAAAACTGGCATTTTCAGTTTTAAGCATATTTTGATTATCGATAATATCATTATTCATGATTATTGTTGTTATCCACAATAATTGTGATTTTTGTATCATCCCATCCCTAATATAAACATGAACAACAACTGAACATCTATATCAGGCAGTCACAGCAACAGGGTCACATAATATATACAGAATTCTAGAATACGACAAATTTTAATGAACGGATGAATATTAAACATCCAACCTCGACACATTCCATACATTCACCAGAATCATCCGTCCTCTGTGATCCCAGTAATTGCGTACTTGAGGAAGTTTAGAGAAACGATGACCGTTGAAGCTAAATTTATGCTCCGTCAAGCAGACCTACAGGCTAAATGCGACGTGAACGTGTTGTGAGCTTGTAAAGTCTGCTATTCTGCACTGTTACGCGACAAAGTATAAATCTGAGCTTTACGTTGCAGTAGTACTATAAACATCATGATATTACCCCCAGCTGCATCATCTTCAGATGACTTAGCATACAAAACGATGAGCAAAGACGACGTTGAGTCGCCTCACCGCGTAAACGAACACCTCACGCCTCACGGGACTCGAAGAGCGGCTCGTTAGGGGGCGGGATCTTGATGTCGGAAGGCTCCACCCCCCAGATCTCGGTGGCGTACTGGGAGATGGTCCGGTCACTGGAGAACTTGCCCGAGCCCGCGATGTTCCTGATCACCATGCGGGTCCATTCCTTGGGGTTCTGGTGAGGAAAGACGCTCAGTAAGCCAGTGGTTCCCAAAATGTTCATTTCGACAAACAAAAGAGAGATTAGACGTTTGCCCGGTACCCAAACCAGTGAAAATAGCAGATCTACAAGTGCACAACGCGTTTGCGCCGCATTGCAAGCTTGGAGATCGTCTATTTTCAGTACTTCTTAATTATTTTGTTTTTATTAATTTAATTATTTGCTTTAAAATGTAAATAATTGTTTTTTAATTAAAAAGAAAAAAGATCTTTTGAAATAATATAAACAAATATGAAAAGTGGACTGACTAAGTAATCAAATGGCAGGTGAGGGAATTCGGCAGCTGTAGGCTGTGGTTGCCATGGCAATGAATTGGCTCAGGCAGAGCCTGAAAATTGGTGTGGGGACTTAGGCTCATTAGGTTCACTGGTAGAGCCTGACCAGATCCTTTTCTGGCTGTTCTGGACAACTGTGCATCCGACGAGTCAAGGCTGTGCACTGCACTCCCTGTGGTGGTGTGGAACGCATGTGTCGAATTTAAAGTCGGTGGGGCGAACAGGTCTCAAATTACGTGGATTACAGAAGTACGTATTACACACAAATACAGAGACTCAGTGCATTTATTGTAAGATAGGATGAAAATGGGTGACGTGTTCTTTAAAGATATTCTGATGCCAATAACTTTGCACTTTTACTCAAGTAAAAGATTGTTATTAAGTAAATAATCAGAGTACTTCTTCCACTATGGGAACAAGCTGACATTGAGATGAAACTAGAAGCGTTACCTTGTAGAGCTCACTGACGGCCTCCTGGCTGTGGATGTAAGCCTCATAGTCAGCAAACACTTTGAACCTGGAGACACACAACAACCTCATAGTTAACACTTTGAACCCCACCCCCACCCCCACCCCCACACACACACACACACACACAGGATAAATGAAGACCATTTAATTTCCCACCCAGGGTTTCACATCCTAAAGTCCAAGAATACCTTGCTGCGGCCCCGCCCCTGCTGTTATTACCTGTCGTTGTTCATGAGCATGTGGACCACATCTTTAAACAGGTCCGGCTGGGAAGGACTGAAGCATCCGCTCTCCATCTGATCCATCACCTGCCTCAACTCTGGTAGACGGTCATAGTACTCTCTGGCATTGTACCTGGAGAGAGACAGACAGACAGACAGACAGACAGACAGACAGACAGACAGACAGACAGACAGACAGACAGACAGACAGACACGCACGCACGCACGCACACAATGTTTTAATTTACTTGTGAGGACATTGAGTCCGCAGTCGAATACATATGAATTTCGGGGTCCTTGGCATGAAAAGGTTTGAGAACCCGGTGTAAAACACCATCTTCTGTATAGCAGATGATGGTGGCATGGGCGGTAACGTTGTCGCCTCACAGCTAGAAGGTTACGGGTTCGAATCCCACCAGGGACACTGTGGGCGCCTGGGGCGTGTTCTCTCCTCCGCGTCATCAGCGCCCATATACACTAGGTGGGGTTGGCGATAGGGCCTTTCGGTGTGGAGGTTGCATGTTCTCCCCGTGTCCCCTAGAGTAAGTACCCTCACAAAAAAAAACATGTAGTAATCCGCGTCCCTATACTGCCTCCCCCTGGTCAGCTGGGGCACCTGATGGAGGGGAAAGGACCTGGTTGGAAAAATGTGTTCTTTCCACGTGCTACGTCCTACCAGGGAAACTTCCCCCTGTCAGGTGATGCGAAGCGGCTTGGACTCAACACGCATTGAAGGAAGCATGAGTTCAGTTCTGGGCTCTCCCCAGGTTGGCAGAGGGTGAGCAGCGCCCAGGATTTCAACTTAGGCAATTGGCACCGGGTGAAAAATGAGTTACAAAAATCGTGGGATTAAAAATAAAATAAAATAAAACAAGAAATGACTGAAGAGAGATTGACATTCCAATCATTCTTCTTTTGTGGACCTTAATTCTAGGCTAGGGGAGAAAGTGTGTGTGTGGGGGGGGGGGGGGACGTCTCCCCATTGGCCTGAAGGATAGCCAAATAGCCAATGGTCAAAAAGTGTAGAAGTGAAAAGAAGAGTTGAGTTGAATAAGAAGTGTTGAAGTATGAGCAGCCTGACACATGATCAGCTCTGCAAGCTGATGAAAAGCAGACGATGATGAGAGTGATGAACGAGTCGTCTCACTCACCCGTGCTGCTGCTGGTCCATGCGCTCCACGTCCTCCACCCTCATGCCGAAGATGAACAGGTTGTCCTCCCCGGCCTCCTGGGCCATCTCCACCGTGGCTCCGTCCATGGTGCCGATGGTCAGCGCTCCGTTCAGCATGAACTTCATGTTGCCCGTCCCCGAGGCCTCTGTCCCCGCCACGGAGATCTGCTCCGACAGGTCTGCTGCCGGGATCACTGAGGACCGCACACACACACGCACACGCACACGCACACACACACGCACACACACACACACACACACACGCACACACACACACGCACACACACGTTTTCATTTTGACAGCAAGCTCTGATTTAGTTGGCAGTCTTTTGAAAAACCACACCATTTAGTTTTAGTCCAGTTTTTGGCATCTTCATTGTTTAGACGTAATTAGTTCATCACAAATCCCTTAGCCTTGGAAACACAGACAATTTTATTTCCTTAGGAGAAAATCAAATCCTTAAACCTAACTTCTAAATGTCAAATCCAAACCTGAATCTTTTTTCTATTTGTAATCGCTGAAGGACCAAGACAATTGTCCTGACAAATGTCCATTTCTCAACTTCTACTATAACCCATTCTGACCGGGCACCCATTTTGGTGTTGGCATCATGTTATGCTTTAGCTATTGAAAAATAGCAGATCTACAAGCTCATATCGCGCCACCGAGTGGCGCGATACGAGCTTGTAGGTCTGCTATTTTTTGAAAAATCGAAGAACGACTGACATTTTTAGAATCTGATCTCAGGTCAGAATGGGTTCGTCAGAACAGCGTGTGTCCGGCGGAAACCTCGTATGAATCTGATCTCAGGTCAGAATGGGATAATGTGGTCCTCACAAGTATGGTAACACGCACACGCGCACAGTACCTTTCTCAGCCAGAGACACCCTGTAGTTCTCCAGGTAGACGACCTTCAGCCTGTCGCCCACGGCGGGGTCATTGTTGACCACCTGACCCACCGAGGTGATCAACTTGATGATCATCTTGGCCATGTGGTAGCCTGGCGCCGCCTAGTGGAGCACACGTGTCAGAAGTCATTCATCGGTGCTTCTCATATACCCACCAGTGTGGCCATGACGATATTGTAATCGAAGGGTCTCCAAATAATACCATTTTATTGAAAATATATATATATATTTTTTTTAAGGGACCAAGTACGTCCCGAAAGGAGGTTGGTCCCTTGTTTTTGTCTTTTTTTTTTCTTCTCCTCCTTCTTCCGCCAAACATAGCAGTTATGGCTGAACCGTGCAGTCGGTTTTCGCGAAACGTGGCAATATGGTAGAGGGCCATGCCAAACGGTGACTATGCGAAGCCCACGGCCATTGGCCAAAGGGTGGCGCTATAGTACTCAATTGAAAATGCAATCTTTGACCACGCGTAGCCCCTGAACCGTTTGACAGAATGAATCAAATAAAACGTCGATACACGTGTGTGTCTCCTCATGCCGAACGACTTTCGTGCTCTAACTTTTGACCTCTGACCTTTAGATCACCCACCATTTTGAATTATATGAAAAACAGTTCAAATCTATCTCCTCCCAGGATCTCACTCTCTCACACACACACACACACACACACACACACACACACGCAACATGTACCTTTCCTCCGATCATCACTGTCCTGGGAACAAAGTGCTTGCTGGGATCTTTCTTGATTCCTAAACAACAACAAGAAAAAAAAAATCACTTTGTGCAAATCACCTGTAGTTCTGTGCTGCACAGACAGGGGGCAGTAACTATGTCATAATGACTCTCACATTCTAGCCCGTCTATGAGAAATCAGCTGATGTCTGTGTTTAGGTGTTCTCTTCTTTTCAGAGGCATGATGCAACTTGACCAAGTTCAGCCACCGGAACCTCTAGCAGCATTATCTAGAAGCTTGTAGATCGGCTATATAGCATGCAACACCGTGTAAAATCAGGCATTACGACGCCATCAAGGCCCACCAAAATGCTTTCTCGTTGACTAAATCAACTGTAGAAAACTAGACTAACTAAAATATGACTAAAACTAAATCAAAATTTGCTGTCAAAATCAACACTACACGACAGACAGACTCAGCAAAGCAAACCTTCATTTAGTTTGGCCTGGAGATCGCTGGTAGTTCAACTTTTTCGGTTAGACCTTAGGTTTGGTTTTGTCAGTCAGGGAGGGAGGGGGGGAGCAGCTTCAACGTCCCCGGCAGTGGTTCCCAAACCTTTCAGCCTGTGACCCAAACGAGAAATTAGACATTCTCTCTGGACCCAAACTAGTAAAAACTGCAGATCTACAAGCTCACTTCGCCCCCCCGTTCAGCCCAGTGAGCTTGTAGACGGCAATTTTCACCTCTTCTTCTGGTAAAGTAATTGCATTGAGTTGTTTATCGAGTTGTTTATTCCTCCCTTTGTTGTGGGAAGTAAATAAAAAGTGATTTAAACGTTTCCAGTTTGTGGTGATTTAAACCCACTGGTTATTTTGATTATTTGTTTGGAGAGCGTAACAGACGTGTACTTACGGTCGTACAGGGTGATGGAGAAGCGTAACAGACGTGTACTTACGGTTGTACAGGGTGATGGAGAGGCGTAACAGACGTGTACTTACGGTTGTACAGGGTGATGGAGAAGCGTAACAGACGTGTACTTACGGTTGTACAGGGTGATGGAGAAGCGTAACAGACGTGTACTTACGGTTGTACAGGGTGATGGAGAGCGTAACAGACGTGTACTTACGGTTGTACAGGGTGATGGAGAGCGTAACAGACGTGTACTTACGGTTGTACAGGGTGATGGAGAAGCGTAACAGACGTGTACTTACGGTCGTACAGGGTGATGGAGAAGCGTAACAGACGTGTACTTATGGTTGTACAGGGTGATGGAGAGCGTAACAGACGTGTACTTACGGTTGTACAGGGTGATGGAGAAGCGTAACAGACGTGTACTTACGGTCGTACAGGGTGATGGAGAGCGTAACAGACGTGTACTTATGGTTGTACAGGGTGATGGAGAGCGTAACAGACGTGTACTTACGGTTGTACAGGGTGATGGAGAAGCGTAACAGATGTGTACTTATGGTTGTACAGGGTGATGGAGAGGCGTAACAGACGTGTACTTACGGTCATACAGGGTGATGGAGAGCGTAACAGACGTGTACTTATGGTTGTACACTACAGGGTGATGGAGAAGCGTAACAGACGTGTACTTACGGTTGTACAGGGTGATGGAGAAGCGTGACAGACGTGTACTTATGGTTGTACAGGGTGATGGAGAAGCGTAACAGACGTGTACTTACGGTTGTACAGGGTGATGATGTGCAGGCAGTTGAGCAGCTGTCTCTTGTACTCGTGGATCCTCTTCACCTGAACGTCAAAGATGGACTCTGGGTTGATCTTCACCTGGTACTCTTTCTCCAGGTGGGCGGCAAACTTCTGCTTGTTCTCCTGGTTATCGCGAAGGAACACGGGGGATTGAAATAAATGTGTGAAACAGCACGGGGAAAGGAGCCATTTTCAATGAGATGCGAGGATGGTTTAATAGTGGGACGGTTTGGAGGCGCAGCCCAATCTGACAGGCGGAAGCACTCCTGCGTTTGTGCTCGTCTTGTGCACACACTAGACTAGAGGATGAACTATTTGTATCTAGGTGACACACCACATCTGTCCAGTCACTGGAGTGCAGTCAGTGTGATCCACTGTGTACAAGCAGGTACCACTGGGATCATGGATACAAAACAAGCCCGCTGTGGCTTTTAGTGTTATCCTTTCAGCATAACCTACATTAACAATTCTGCTAATACAGTATTCAATCAATCACAACTGCTGTTGCACACACCGACAGGCATACAGACAAATAGGCAGGCAGGCATGTAGAGTAGGCATGCATAGTGTACGTATGTGTACAGACAGACAAGGCGTGCACCTGTTTAACTTTGGCCACGTCTCTGATGAAAGCCTCGTCATCGATGAAGTCCAGAAGCCTCTTCAGCTGGTACATGTCTGTCAGGAAGTCCTCTCCGATCCTCTGCAGCACAAACACACCCATACTGTACCACTTTAGACCATTCTGACCGGGAACCCATTTTGGTGTTAGCATCATGTCGTGCTTTAGCTATTGAAAAACAGCAGATCTACAAGCTCATAGCTTGTAGATCTGCTATTTTTGAAAAATCGAAGAACGACTGACATTTTTAGAATCCGATCTCAGGTCAGAATGGGTTAATCAGACCAGTGTGTGTGTGTGTCCAGTGGAAACCTCGTATGAATCTGATCTCAGGTCAGAATGGGTTAGTAGCATTACTAGTACCGGTAGTACTGCTACAGGCGTCATTTCAGAAAGAAATAGGGGGTGGCTAAAAAGTTACCATGATACAGCCCCATTTCTAAAATAGTGGATCTACACAAGCTCTCAGCGTGTCACTTGACCACACGTTGAGAGCTTGTAGATCCACTATTTTCACCATTTGGGTGGCAATTGCCAGCCCCTGATGCCCCAAATGACGCCCCTGGGTAGAGGAGATCAAATCAAACTTAATTTTCGGTAGTAGGAAGAGTACTGGTAGTAGTCCTAGTATTGGTACTAGTGCTAGTATTACTAAGTCTTACCAACCTCAACTATAACATCAGTCAGTCCAGGGTTACACAGCAGTAACCATCGTCGAGGCGTGATACCGTTGGTTTTATTCTGAAACTTCTCTGGCTCTGCCTCAAAGAAGTCCTTAAAACTGCGAAACAAACACAAACGTGTAAATATCACATGCAGTGCAATACATACTGTATATCGTTGCTGGCCTGCAAACGAGAATTAGGTATACTGGCTGGTTCTATGTCATGCCTGGCCTCCTAAGCAGGCACGTCAGATGCACTCGGTTACTTAACAAGGCAGCTGTCTATAAGGGCCATACAGCTCTCTTAAAATGTAAAAAAAAACGAAGCCGCCTGTCGGGCGCGTGCACGTTGTAGCAATGACACATGTGTACAAATGCATAAGGGTAGGTGAGGTAGCATTTGGTGTTAAGAATAGAGGGCTTCTTGACGATGTCAGAGTGGATCTGGGCCACTCTGTTGACGGCGTGGGAGACCACCAAACACACACAGCCACACACTATGTTCTCACATGGTGCTCTTGACGATGTCAGAGTGGATCTGGGCCACTCCGTTGACGGCGTGCGAGCCGACCACACACAGGTGAGCCATGTTGACGCGTTTAGGATCGCCCTCCTCTATCAGGGACATCCTCCTCACACGCTCCACGTCTCCTGGGAACATGGAACTGATCCTCTGGGAGCACACACGCACACACACACACACACACACGCGCGCGCACACGCACACACACAAACACACACACACACACACACACACACGCACACGCTTAAGAAATATAGATCACATTCACAATACATATTTAAGTGTGACACAGACACCTGCTTTTAGACAATATACAGTAGATCAGTGGTTCCCAAACCTTTCAGGACGAGATCCAAAAGAGAGATTGCGTTTGCCCCGGGACTCAAACTAGCGCGGAGCTTGTAGATCGGCTATTTTCACTACATTACTTTTTACTTTATGGAATTTCTATGGAATTTCCTTGTTTCCATTTGTTTTACAATGAATACAATTATATATGTTAACCCATTCTGAACGGGGACCCATTTTGGTGTCAGCATCATGTTATGCTTTAGCTATTGAAAAATAGCAGATCTACAAGCTCATAGCGCGCCACCGAGTGGCGCGCTACGAGCTTGTAGGTCTGATATTTTTGAAAAATCGAAGAAGGACTGACATTTTTAGAATCTGATCTCAGGTCAGAATGGGTTCATCAGACCAGTGTGTGTCCAGTGGAAACCTCGTATGAATCTGATCTCAGGTCAGAATGGGTTAAAAAAATAAAAGAATATATAACAATGTTTTGTGTGTGTGTGTGTGTGTGTCTTACATCCAGGTGTCTCTGGTTGATTTCATAAATGATCTGGAGGTGTCGGGGGAGCAGTTTCTCAAACAGACAGACGGGCCATCTCTCCAAGGCCTCTGGCAGGACTGTGTGGTTGGTGTATGCACACGTTTTCACTGTGATGTCCCATGCCTGCACAGGCAGACACGCACGCACAGACGCGCGCGCGCGCACACGCGCACACACACACACACACACACACACACACACACACACACACACACGGTTGCAGGATAACAAACACAATGTTCCCACTGTGCAAGTACAATGTTAATTGTATGTACTTCCTAATAAAATATCACACCTGTGTGAACCGAGTGGTACTCCCCTCTCCCCCCCCCCCCCCCCTCCTCTCTCTCTCTCTCTGCTTTATTATGGATATCAATGAACCTAGACAGTCAGCAGTTGGATTTGCGTCCAGCAGGTGGCAGCCATGTCACATACTTCTGTCGTTCCAATTTCATGCATGCACACCACTCGCACACCACTCGCACACCACTCGTGCTCTCTTACATGATACGGACATTCCTGGTTGTAGGAGTGGTTGCACCACTCAAAAATATGGGTCGGAAGCATTCATAAAAAAAACACAGTGAAGCAGCATTCTGCTTCCACGGCCTGGAACAAACTCCCAATTACACCGAAGACTGGCAGCTTCTGTATATAGCTTTAAACCAAAGCTCAAGACCTATTTCAGATTCTCTCGCTTTTATTCTGTGTTGTTATTCATGTCCTCACTGTTCTGCCTGATTCACTGCCTTTTTTTGCTATTATTTTAATGTTTTAGGTTTTCTGTATTGCTCTGTAAAGCACTTGAGCTACATTTCATGCAATGAAAGGTGGTATACAAATAAAGTTGTTTATTATTATTACGTATGCGTATATATTCCATTCACCTTGTCCCAGTCCAGCTTCTCCATGTCCAGTAGTATCCTCATCAGCTCAGGGATGGCCAGCGCTGGATGTGTGTCGTTCAGCTGGATAGCCACCTAGCACAGCGCAGGAAGTACACACATTAGAACCACCACAGAAGACGAAGAGGAAACCCTGGGCCAGCTGTATCAGCAAAGATGGTGGATATAAATGCCATACAAAATGGTCCTGTAAGTGAGCGCCGCCTGACGGCAAATGGCAACATTGTCCCATGTATAATGCTGCTAGATCTGTGTTACTGGGACAGAGAAATAACGAAAACAACGTTGATTTTCTCCGCGTATGTCTCTATGAAAAAAGCTAGTTTAGTGTCAAAATGTCGGGAGGATTGTGTGGCTTGCGGCAAAAGTTAGGGAAAAATGGTGATTGAAGTCATGTCACACATTAGGCCTGACGGCGTGCCGCGGGTTCGACTCACGATCCTGACGGCCTTTGCCGCGTGTCTTCCCCATCTCTTTCCTGTCAGTCTACTATCATCCTAACAATTAAAGAAAAGGCAGAAAAAGACCCCAAAAATATCTTAAAAAAGGGGATGTATTCATTAGTCGTCGTCGTCCCCCCCCCCCCCCCCCCCTCGGTGTGACCTTGTCAGGAAAGGTGTCGAAGGACGTCCTGACGGGGTCTCTGCAGCCGAACTTGGAGGATTTGAACCTGCGGATGATGTCCTGCAGGGTGGCGGCCACCACAAAGTACTCCTGCTTCAAGCGCAGCTCCTTGCCCTCGAAGAACTGGATGTGCGCACACACACACACACACACACACACACACACACACACACACACACACACACACACACACACACACACACACACACACACACACACACACACACACACACACACACACACACACACACACACACACACACACACACACACACACACACACTTGATTTCTTTTATTTGGATCTGCACAAGAGGCGTAATACAATAGAGCCAAACACTGATCAGAATTAGGTTATACATTTTATGGTCCAAACAGATATAGCTGCTGCACATGCTGCTTAACACACAGAGGGAAAAGAAGAGAAAAAAAAAATATATATAGCACATTGTTGACATACTATTACTTGACACTACTAGACAGGATGTTTGTTTTGGGTTTTTTAAGCCACCTAGGGATAAATGAAACAACGCCTTCTCCAGACAGACAGACTGCCCATAGTAGCTGAGACAGAACAGCATTTAGCCAGCTTTTTGTCTCCACCAGGCCGAAGGCATGTGGGGAGAGTATGTTTTTCACTCCGTCCGTCCGTGTGTCCGTGTGTCCGTCCGTGTGTCCGTGTGTCCGTGAGCAGCTAATCTCGGCCACCGTTAACCCGGTCGATGCCAAATTTTGCACACACACTCCCTGGATGCCAACGATGAACCTCTGCCCCAAACTTTATAGCGCCACCTGGAGGCCGCTTTGTGCAAAACAAGTTTTTGCACAGTACACCTACAGATTTTGTCCAAACATCACGCAAATTGGTACACAGTCTCTCTAGAGCCAGTCAACAAAACCGGTCTTTCAGATTTCTCAGACTCCATCCTGATTGGTTAAGATTGGCTTCCAAAGTTCACAGGAGTGCTCAGTTTCAAACAAAATGCTGCAAATCATGAACACATCGCGTGATTTCCCTGAAATTGTGCACCCACATTCCCACTAGGCCCAGGACGAAATGCCACATGAACAATTTCAACTCAGACTCAAGGTGGCGCTATAACTGGCCAAAAAGTGTTTTACCTCTAACTGCACGGATCTGTGGATAACTTTGTATGCCAACTCCCTAGAGGCCAAGGAAAAACCTTTGCCTGGAATTTTTCACATCTGCTCTTTATAGCGCCACCAGGAGGCCGACATATGTAAAACACATTTTCTATTATTACTCCTTCAGATTTTATCCAAATTTCACGCAAATCGGTATACACTATCTCCATAGTCATGTGATCAACACGGAGCGGCACCATTTCCCATCTTCCATCCTGATTGGCTAAGATTGGCTTCCAAAGCTCACACGATTCGTGCATTTCTAAAAAAGGCCACAAATCACAAACACAGTGTGCAATTTCCGTTAAATTATACACGCACATTTTCACTAGGCCGAGGACGACATGCCACAATTTTTTCCTCAAAATCAGCCTCACGGTGGCGCTATAACAGGCCAATTCCTGTTTTTAGCTATAACTGCATCGATCTGTATACAACTTATGTATGCACACATGGAAAAACATTGTACCTGCATCCCTCGAACACGAACATCCGGCCCAAATCTTCCTCAACGGCCTGTTATAGCGCCACCATGAGGCCACAACCTGACCTGCCCTGGTGGAGACCTGTGCCGATTGGCACTTTGTCTAGTTTGCATTTGTTTTTAGCAATCCACCCAATTGCAGACCCCTGAGCACAAGTTTATGGACATGGCCCAGACTTCCAAATACAAGGACAATAAGTTGACAGTTATATCCCAAGGCCATAATACGTTCCACCAGAAGCTGATATTTCATAAGTTTGGATGTAAACACACACACACACACACACAAAACTTGCCGTAATCCTGGTCTCTATACTGCCTCCCTCTAGTAAGTAAAGTTTATTTATAGAGCACCTTTCACAGACAATCATATTCACAAAGTGCTTTAACAACAATAAAAGTGAAACAAGTCACTAATAAAGTAGGACAAAAATGTAAGTTAAAATAAAGCAATCAACATTTAACAAAACCGGCTACAGGCCCGTCTAAAAAAGTGAGTCAGCTGGGTTGCCTGATGGAGGGGAAAGGAACTGGTTGGAATAACGTGTTCCTTCAATGCGCTACGTCCCACCGGGGAAACTCCCCCCTGTCAGGAGATAAGAAGCTGCCAGGTTGTCAGAGAGAGAGAGTAGCACCCAGGAGCTTACAAAATTATGGGATAAAGATAAAAACACTGTCCCTATCCTATGTCATGATAGGCAAATATTCATAAAATAATTGGCAAGCAAAGAGATTTGGTGTAAAGGGGAAAATAATAAGGGCACGAGTACTATCCTGGCATGGTGTGGTATAGCCTGTTACCATAAAATTAAACAATGTTAAACTCACCAACATTGCAGCTATACGGAAAGCTTGAATTATCCTCTTTCTATCTACAACGTTTTTGTTCCGTAGAAATCCACTGTAGACATGTTGTGAGCCACTTTATCTGAGTAGTTGCTTATTTTTGTGTCAGAGTTTGGAAGCGCTCCTTTTCAATAACGCAACGTCTTACTGACTATGCATTATGCATTATGTGACATTTAGAAACAGGTGGTATGCAGGACAGTTGAGTGATTTTCAACAAGGACGTCCAAACTTCACTGCTCCATGCTGGTTAATGTTTTGCCACTGGGGGTGTGTCCCGGTGGAAAAGTAACGCATGTGCATACTCTCAATTTGGTCTTCACCACATGGGCCTGCAAAGAATGAATATCTGTATGTATCACACACACACAAAACACAGATTTGACTCACATTGTCGTTGGGGTAGAGGACTCTAGAGATGTTCTCTGCCAAGTTGCGATCTAAAACAGCTTCAATGTAATCTCCAACGTTAACTACACACGCGCACACACACACACACACACACACACACACACACACACACACAGTAACATTCTAATGTTAACTAGACACCAAATAGTGACACGCCGGTGCAAAATCATAAATAGCAGAATAAGCATGAGATCTAGTCAACAAACAAGGTATATAGTCACAAAAGTGCAGAGAGAACAATGTAGTCCCTCAAAGAAGCCTGGATACCAGGTAAACAATGAACCTAGCATCTGTTTTAAATCAACATGCTCTAAATCTGAATAGATAACATTCTTAACATACAAATGTTAAGAATGTTATCTATTTAGATTTAGAGCATGTTGGAGAAACATATGAGTAACAATATGTCTGAAAGAAGATACAAGGAGAGTAAAGTGCTAGGGGTTGAGGTGGAGTCTGAACTTGATCGCATGAGTGTGAATCTGCATTTCGTCAAAGAAACCTCATATGTCCAAAACGGTTACTTTTCAGGATTCAAATTCAAAAATAGCAGATGTACCAGCTGAAGACGCGGCACAAAGTCGATCTGCTGCTTTTGATGCTTTTGTGTGACTCTGTAGTATGATGAAGTAGGGAGTTAATTTATGAAAAAAAAACAAATAAAACAGAATATGGAGATATGAGGTTTCGTCCCGCCAAGGACGATGTATGACTGCAACGGGGAGTTTGAGAGCCAGGTCAGAGAAAAGTCTAGGACATGTGGAGCGTTTTCCGCGGTGGGAGTTTGAGAGCCAGGTCAGAGAAATGTCTAGGACGTGTGGAGCGTTTTCCCGGGGTGGGAGTTTGAGAGCCAGGTCAGAGAAATGTCTCGAACGTGTGGAGCGTTTTCCGGGGTGGGAGTTTGAGAGCCAGGTCAGAGAAATGTCTAGGACGTGTGGAGCGTTTTCCGCGGTGGGAGTTTGAGAGCCAGGTCAGAGAAATGTCTAGGACGTGTGGAGCGTTTTCCGCGGTGGGAGTTTGAGAGCCAGGTCAGAGAAATGTCTCGGACGTGTGGAGCGTTTTCCGCGGTGGGAGTTTGAGAGCCAGGTCAGAGAAATGTCTAGGACGCGTGGAGCGTTTTCCGGGGTGGGAGTTTGAGAGCCAGGTCAGAGAAATGTCTAGGACGTGTGGAGCGTTTTCCGGGGTGGGAGTTTGAGAGCCAGGTCAGAGAGCGTTTTCCGGGGTGTTATAGGCAAGGCTCGGACAGCATTCCTACGTTAGCTGATCTGAGTGAGCGCGGGAAGGGTTTTAGGGTTGAATTAAGTGCTATGCCTTCAGTTGTCTTATACACCAACCATGTTTTGTACTGGGTCAGGGTGCGGTCAAGAGAACGGAAAAGGGGGCAGTGATATAAAAAATAACTGACAAAAGTATCAATACTGCCATGCAGAAATACGTGAAGTAAAAGTCCTGTAATAAAGATTTACTTGAGTAAAATTACAAGATTATTGGCATCAAAACATACTTAAAGTATCAAAAGTAAAAGTAGTCATTATACAGAATGTCCCGTTTCAAGTTTTCAATTTCATACATTTTGAAAATGGCTCCGACAGGTAGTGGAGCAGAAGAAAAGTAATTGGAAATATTCCAGTAAAGTAAAAATTCTTGTGTACATATACACAGTTACTTTACACCACTGACGTTTTGTATTGAGTGCGGGCACTGGGTGCCCCCCCATCCTTGTGAAAAGGTTGAGAACCACTGAAATAGACAACACATAGATGAAACAGATTGAACGAACGTACAGTTCTGGAGGTTGAAGTCGTTGGGAGCTTTAGCAGACCACAGTCTCATGGTGTTCACAGTGTTGTTCTTGTATCCGGGGACCG
The DNA here is from genome assembly GCF_964188405.1 of Protomyctophum parallelum. NCBI lineage: Eukaryota > Metazoa > Chordata > Actinopteri > Myctophiformes > Myctophidae > Protomyctophum > Protomyctophum parallelum. The sequence goes on along the minus strand of NC_139704.1, from coordinate 1,616,132 downwards.
GAGTATCGTACGGCATCGCTAAGACCACCTGGCACACAAATGGATGCACACAGGTGTGTGACACACACACACACACACACACACACACACACACACACACACACACACACACACACACACACACACACACACACACACACACACACACACACACACACACGCACACACGCACACACGCACACACACACACACACACACACACACACTTATAAAACAAATACTAAGATGTAAATTAGTTGGTCGTATTCAAAATAACGTAATGGCTGGGTGAGTGTGTTTGTGTCACACACCTGTGTGTCTGTCCATTTGACTCCATGCTCTGTGTGTTGCACATGGCCATAGAAGTGCACGGGCAGCATGTATTCAGGCCGCGCCTTCTCCCAGGGGTTGCCATAGCGCAGCCAATCATCGGCCTCCTCCACCTGGGAGAGGAAAAGTAGGTCAGAGTTTTACCATTTTAAGCGGTGCTAGCCGCTTCTACATCTGACTTTGTGTTTGTATGCATGTATGCATGCCATACAGGGGGGCAGCAGACGTGGCCTCCCTAGATCTTCGTTCGCGAAGCAAAGCCATGATGATGATGATGGCTATAATAGGGTATAAGCAGCTGCAACCAATTGCAACAATGTATCCATTTTACACTCTGCATACAGCTGCTAGGGGTACACGTACCACCCATTTGAGAAAAACCTCTAGAGGAACTCAACCTTTTTCAATTGGCACGCGGGAGAAATCACCCTTCAACTATATCTGCCAGACATAGTAGCCCAACACCTTATAATATGGGATGGGAAGCCTCCAGCAGCCCGACCCTGTAGTCACTGTGAGTGGCCGTTGGGGCAAAAGCAGTTCCCGCAACATTATTTACTATTCTGTGCCGATTGGGTTGCAACTCGGAGTCGGCTAAAGCAAACTTCGCAACGTGCTCACTTTAGCTCGCTTGGTGGTGGCTCTTGTTGCTCAAGGTCACTTGAGACGGCGCCCCACTTTACTTTATCGGAAGATAAAAAAGCCACTGAGAGTGCCGAGATGGGGCATTCGGTCTGTATTAGAATATGACAACGCCAAACTTATGTAAAGAGAAAGAAACCCGGCCAGAAGCCCCACCCCTTCTGGCAGAAGCCCTTGACAGGTGATTTCTCCATTCTTCTTTCTATTGTTCATGTCCTAAACTTAAGCTTGTGTGAGTGTGAGCGTGCACGTATGCAGTCCCTGAGGAAGACCATCTAGGCCAGGGGTTCCCAAAGTTAGGGTAACGGGGCACTGACAGTGGGGTCGCGTGAATCATTATTTTGGGGTACGGGCTGAAAGGTTTGGGAACCCATGTTGTAGTCTGGGGGCCGTGCAGGCTTTTATTCATGTGTACTGTACCTGCCATCCATTGGTGATTCTCTGGTTGAAGATCCCAAACTCGTATCGGATCCCGTAGCCGTAGGCTGCCAGGCCCAGCGTGGCCATGGAGTCCAGGAAACAAGCTGCGTAGGGGGGGGGGGGGGGGACAGACAGACAGACAGACAGAAAGTTTGAATCAGTCATCTGACATGGGCTGTCCCTCTGATGTACTCGTTCCAGATCCTATCCATCCTTGTTATTCCCATAGAGAACCTCAACATTTTAGTCTCTGCTACCTCCAGCTCTGCTTCCTGTCTTTTCCTCAGTGAGACCGTCTCTAAAATGATTTTCATATTGTCTTTCTTTCTCATTAGTTTTTTTGCGCCATCGTCTTGCTTAACCACAACGCCACTGAGCGGTCGCAAGTGAATGAAATGTCTGTATTGTGTGAACATGTACCTGCGAGTCGACCGAGTCCTCCGTTTCCCAATCCAGCATCCTCCTCGATCTCTTCCAGCTCCTCAATGTCTAAACCCAACTGCACGCACATGCACGCACACACACAAGCATACAGCAGGTACGTCACAGATAAAGAAGTTGTTGATGATGATATTTATGGAGCAAACATACAATATTCAATTGTATGTATCGTTTCTTAATGGCATAATTCAACAATATTGCTTCAGGTTTTCTGTGTTTATTAAATGGAGTAAGACTTGTGAATAACAGCTTAAGGACACAGAGCAAATTATTCGACACTGTTGAAACAATAAAAGTCACAATCCATCAATATTTGCATAATCGTCTCTGTCAGGTGGAAACCTCATGTCTAATAGGGCTGTTACGATTACACATTTGATGTTGATGATTGTCACACAAATAATTGCAGTTAACAATTTAATTGTATATATTTTTGCATTGAACATTGGTACATTACAATTTGTATTTTTGTTTGCTTTGTTAGGCTTAATTATTACAAACACACACACACACACACACACACACACACACACACACACACCTGATAAATGGCCTCATCGCAGGCGTTCTGCAAACCCAGATTTATCATAGTGTTCTGGAGAGTTCTGCCCATGTAGAACTCCAGGGACAGGTAGTGAACTCTCTGAAACAAAATTAACACTCATCTTTTACTTTCTCTAATAACAACCTAAAACATGAACCTTGGTTGAAAAAAACTAAAGTTGTCCTTTAAGGCTATGGAGCAGAGCTAGGGTTAACTATAACATTTCCCTTAATTGTGCTATAACATGAATAGAATTCATCCATGCACCACTGCACTTTCTGAATGCTTACTTTCTGAATGCTTACTCTTGGCCAAAGAGATTCTATAACAAGAGACGACACTCCCATAGTAACAACCAGCACCCAGACATTTTGGGGTGATGACACAACTTCTGGTTGCTTTAAAAATATTAAAAGGTCATGCTGTACAAACACAACACATGTATGCACATGCACTCGTGCGACCATACATGTTCATGTGCATGTTTGAGGTGTTACATCATGTTATAATAACGCAATAATTCTGCATATCTGTATGTGCACATGCCGCCATCTTGGAGTGATGCACCATCTAGTGGTGATTCCAAAAATATAAGTTGATGTTTGAGTTTCTCTCTTGTTATAGAATATCTTTGTCAGTAGGGAAGGTTTCTGGGTTAAAGGGACTAGTCCTTACCCGTTCTGAATATATGAACAGCAAATGATGTTCAGTGTGGGTAATGTGATGTAATAGATCACATTACTGATAGGGGGGGGGGGGGGGGGGAATTGTTTACAGATGGTCTTGGGAAGGCGAGCAGCTGTCTTGCTCTATACTAGGGAAGGGACAGACTGACTGACTGACAGACAGCGGCTCTTGAATTTAATAATGATATTCCACTTGAATGAACAAATTCACATTCCCATGTGAAGTGATTGTGACTTTGGCCAATCACAATTTGCGTCTTCAATGTTTTATTCTCTAGTTTTTTTACAAAAACACTCAAAACTAGTCATAGGTGGTAGTAGCAAAACGATGTTTGTGTTTACAATCTAGTTTTTGAGGGACGCTAGCCCCTCCTATATACAGCTTTTGTCCCCACACGTCTCAATATTTGCCATTGACAATGAATGGAGAAATTAGGTCAAATGTCCGCTAAATGTTGTCCCCACATGTCTCATATTTGCCATTGACAATCCAGTTGTTCATGAGATGATGTATGATGATGTATAATGATAAGAGTGCCCCTCACTTCACACGGGTGTGATAGAAGGGTTCCAAAAGAGGCTAATCAGTCACCAGTTGTCAATTAATGTATATGATGGTTAAAATTGAGTTGAAATCAAATGGAGTTTAAATCAGCATCAACATAAAGCTTGTCAACATACGGAAGCACAGTGCTGTAAAATAGCATCATCATAGACGGTTGTGTTGAGATTCTGGACAGTCTGGACTTGATAAAACACAGTGATGATTTAGCCCATGTTATCGGCTGGTGTTGGTCCACTGACAGTGAAAACTTAACACTGGCTTCAACTGATCGCACTACTTTGTGCTTCAGTATGTTGACAAGGTGGGGATGGATCGCACTTCGGAAGCCCAATACCAGCATCACAAGACAAGCCCTTAAATGGTACCCGCAAGGCACAAGAAAGAGAGGGAGGCCGAAGAACACCTGGCGCAGGGACCTTGAGACTGACATCAAGCAGTGTGGACTCACTGGACTGACATGGAAACAGCTGTAAAAGAAGGCCCAGGATAGAGGACTCTGGCGAACTGTAGTCAACGGCCTATGCGCCATGAAAAGGAGAGATAGGCATAAGTAAGTAAGTATGTTGACAAGCTTTATAGAGATGCTGATTTTCCTTTCCAGCTCAATTTGGCACCTGACCAGTGACCGCAGTACGTGCCAAAACTACTAGTAATTGGTGTACTGACCATGGTATTGCTGTGCTTAACTGCCAACTGGCCTGGACCCCACAGAGAATCTAGGTTGTATTGTCAAGAGGAAGGTGTGACTGAGAGTCAGTGAGACACTAGATTCAACAATACAATGAGCCTAAAGCTGTTATCAAAGAAAACGTGGGCTTCCATAACACCTCAACAGTGCCATAGGCGACAGGCTGATCACCTCCATGACACGCCCCATTGATGAAATAATTTGTTCAAAAGTAGCCCAGGCCAAGTATTCAGATGGTCCACATTTCCCGATTAAAAATATTGATAGGATTGGATTGATATAGGATTTTTATATTTTCATGAGCTGTATGCCATTAATCATCACGATTAAATGGTTTTATTTACTTCACGTTATGCGCAATGAATTGAGAATAGTTTCACTTTTTTAAGAAAATGAATTTTTACACAATATTCTATTATTTTAGAAGGAGCTGTATATGAATCAACTTAAAAACTGTCTTGGGTGTTGACAAAAGCCCGAGTAGACGATAAAATGACTTTTGAAAAAAGTTAAATATGCCTTTCTTTAAAGCCAGGTTATTGCCTTGATGTCCTCGACTTACCTTGGGGTCCTTCTCGTAGTAGTACTGCTGCGTGCGGATCCATCGCCCCACCAGGTGGTCCCTAACGGTGTGCGCCAGGGCGAAGTAGTAGTCCCTGGGCGTGGCGACGTTCCTGTCCTTCACCAGGGTGAAGTGGAGGTGTCTGTTGAAGCTCTTCTTGATCTCGCCCACGTCGGCTAACCCGACGATGCCCCGCACGCTGATCTGCTTCCTCTTGTCCTGGTCGCTCAGAGGCGGCGTCGCCATGATCTTTGATAGATCAACAACAAACCTTATGATGATGATAATAATAATAGAGCTGTTTTGTTGTTGTTAGGAGCTTCGGGTGTTGTTTGTTTAATTGTTTGTTGTTGAATGTATGTGTGCCGTGGGTGCAGTGCACTACAGTATTGCGTTTGTGTTGTTGGAGGTGGAACTGTTGTGGACAGTTGTGGTTGTGTGCCAGGATTTGAGAGAAACAAGCAACCAGGTCTATGAAAACAAGCCCAAACTTTAAACCTATTATTTAAACCGGCTATTTGAAAATAGCAGATATATATAGTACAAAGGACCCAGAAACCCATAGGCCTTATTGTGTTTTGTGAGAGAAAAGCCTACGAAACTAGGCTCCCGCTACACTTTAGATTAGAAACAAGCCCCCTCCAAAGAAACGAAGTCGCTTATAATAAGCGAAGATGGCAACACTGACTGGACTGGGGAGACAACGCCTCTTATTTTGACGGCGCAGGGGAAGAGAGAAGAACGGGGCGTGGTCTGATGTGGCGTTAGGCAAATGGAACAGATATACAAACTAGCAAGGCCAAGGCGTCTAGTGAAGTGATGCCACGCGCTGACTTGTAAATCTGTTCCTTTTTGGTCGCTGTTTAAGTTCTTGGAGAGAAGACTTCTCTCCTTTCTTGGAGAGAAGACTTCTCTCCAAGAAAAGTCTTCTCTGGTTTCATGCATCCTCAACAGTTTTTGTATTGACTTGTGCTTTCGTTTGAAATGTAGGCTACCCAACCCCATTCTACATATTGTGAATAACATTTTCAATCAATCAAAAGCTTTTTTTCATTTAAAAAAAGAAAGAAATAGGAACATAGGTATGAGAGGCCTGAGAAACATAACAGTTAGAAATAGACTTCTAAGGTGACTCTTAAAGGACCACTTCACCACTTTTCAACCTGCTTTCGTATAATTGGTCCTCAGTGAGGACCAATTTCCTCACTAATGTTCATGATAAAATACTACAATTTTTTTCTACTCTGGTCTGTGTCTCATAGGAGGGCTGTGGGCAGTTCAGCCTTTTCCATAGCTCCAGTCATCACCCACATAGTTAACCTCTCCATCAAACAGGGACAGGTCCCCCAAGATTTTAAACTGGCCAAAGTAACCCCCTTGTACAAAAAAGGGAGTAAATTAGAACCCGGCAACTACCGCCCTATTTCTATTCTAAGCTCCATCTCGAAAGTGATGGAAAAAATAGTCTATGAACAGGTTGAAAAGTATCTTGCCACTAATAAATTGCTGTACGAGTTCCAATCTGGCTTCAGAACATCCCACTCCACTGACACATGCCTCCTCTATTTGAGCGATCACATCAAACACGAGGTGGATGCTGGAAAATACTGCGGCATGGTCATGCTGGACCTCCAAAAGGCTTTTGACACCGTGAACCACTCCATACTGGTTAACAAGCTTAAAGCTATTGGTTTTGATAGCACATCAGTGAGCTGGATGCAATCCTACCTGGAGGGGAGAGAACAGATGGTGGAGGTGAACGGAACACTGTCCCCTCCCCTCCCAGTGAGCTGTGGTGTCCCACAAGGAAGCATACTAGGGCCTTTACTGTTCCTAATTTATGTTAACGACATGACTTCAGCTTGTGACTGCAACTTGTTCCTGTTCGCAGATGACTCAGCACTGCTGGTCTCGGACAGGAACAAACTGCAGGTTGAAAAGACCCTCAGCTCTGAACTCGGTAGAATCTGCACCTGGCTCGCTGATAACAAACTATCCTTACACCTGGGAAAAACTGAATCCATCCTCTTCGGATCAAATAGTAAACTCAGCAAGGCAGATGGCTTCTTGGTTAGAGTGGGTGACAATATTATCACACGAAAAGATCAAATTACCTACCTAGGTTCCATCCTGGAGGCTGATCTTTCCGGTGATAAAATGGCCACCAACGTAATCAAAAAAGTCAATCAAAGAACAAGATTCCTTTACAGGATCTCCTCACTGGTCAGCAAAAACACCTTGAAGACCTTAACAGGAGCCCTCGTACAAGGTTTCTTTGACTATGCATCCACCTCTTGGTACCACAGCACCTCAAAGGCCCTTAAAACAAGGCTCCAGACCTCCCAAAACAAACTGGTCAGGCTCCTACTTGGCCTCACCCCCCGAACCCACCTCACCCCTGCCCACTTTGACAGGCTGGGATGGCTTAGGGTCGTCGACAGAGTACAGCATCTTGCAATGGGTCTGGTCCACAAGATTCGATACACCACCAAGATACCCATGTACCTGTCTAAATACTTCCTTAATGTAAACGAAGTCCACACCCACAACACCAGAGGGAGTGCAACAAACCATGTACAACCCAGATTCGGCACAAACAAGGGACTAAATTCTTTTCGCTCCTATGCCACCAAAATGTGGAACGCCCTACCAACAGTCATTAAGACATGTGAATCCCTTGACTCCTTCAAAACCGCTCTCAAAGGGCACCTACGGATGGCTGCAATTCGAAACTGGCCTCTGTAAAATCTGAATCACCCCGACCCCCCCACCCCATTTCCCTCACTGTATATTGTATATTTTCCCAGTGCTTGTATATTTTCCCTTTTTTGCTTCCCATATGATGAATTCCTGTTCTGTTCTTTAGCTACATAGAAATGTCTATTTGTATGTCTCTAAATGGTTGTAGGCTATGTCTTTAAATGTTTTGATGAATTGAACAATGTGGACCCTGTTGTAAACAAGTGTAATGCTTAATTGGGTCGTCCACTCACAGTTGACAGTCTTTGTATTGAGTTTGTGCTTAAAATGTACTGTAAATTCTACAAACTGTTAATAAATATTTCAATCAATCAATCAATCAGAAACCTGAAAATTTAAATTGGACCCTATTGTAAACAAGTGTAATGCTTTATGGTGTCGTCCACAGTTTACAGTTTTGTATTGAGTTGTGCTTGAAATGTACTGTAATTCTCCAATCTGTTAATAAATACTTAATAATATTTGGGACTTATATAGCGCTTTTCATGATACCCAAAGACACTCCACAGTGGGGGCCAGGGGGGGGGGGACATAAGAAAAGGACAACTTTATTAGAAGAAATCACACCTGTGTGAAGTGAGGGGCGCTAATATATTAAACGGTACAAACATTAAACGCCATTAACAATAAAGGGACAATATGACGTAATGAGGCACATTATGATGTACATTTTCCCTTCATCGTCAATGGCGTTTACAAAACAAACATTGAACTAAAGACAAACTTAAACCTGTGTATAGGAGGGGTTGGCGACCCTCAAAAACAAGTTAAAATAAGAATAAGAAAACAACATTTCCAATACCAATACTACAATCAATCAATCAATGTAGCAGAGTGGCTCATAGAGTCCGCCTGATGGCTAATATCGACCTGAGTTATAGGCCCTTATTTGGCTTAGGGTCATGGTCAACATGTTGGCTTTCCAGACGGGAGGGGTGGCGGTCGGGCGCTCAGATCGGTGAACCAATAGGATCCACCGCCTTTTCGACCGCCACCTGCCCCCCTCCGCCCCTCTGGGACCGAGGCTACCCGCCCCCCTCCGCCCCTCTGGGACCGAGGCTACCTGCCCCCCTCCGCCCCTCTGGGACCGAGGCTACCCGCCCCCCTCCGCCCCTCTGGGACCGAGGCTACCCGCCCCCCTCCGCCCCTCTGGGACCGAGGCTACCCGCCCCCCTCCGCCCCTCTGGGACCGAGGCTACCCGCCCCTCTAGACCAGAAATCACACAGGCTGGGGCAGGCCAGTGGTAGGCCAACTAGTCCAGTGGTTCTCAAACCTTGTCAAGGACCCCCAGATTGATACATATTAGCCTGATTATCAGACTCTGAGCTTCCTGCTCTTGAAGAGTGGGCAGGGTTTATGGGCTGGAAGGCAGGCTAATGGACCTCCCTCATTTGGAATATTCTTTATGTGGCTCTTATAGCAGCGATTCTAAAGCATTTTCATTTCAAGGACGTCTAGTTTGACATGCTTTAGACACCGAACACCCATTTTACTTACTTTAACTCTGAGAGCTAGTAAGTAAAAAAAATAAAAAGAACATATAGTTAGTTTATATTTACATACATCATGGTAGATTTGGCTGGGGACCTCCTGTAACCCACTCAAGGACACCCGGGAGTCTCCTGAGAACCACTGTACTATAGCTTATATAAGCCTACATGAACATGACCAGGAAAGAAATGACTATAGATGAAGATGATTGTTTTAATGTTTATTATTTTCATGTTGGTCTTCACATGACAGTGGCTATTAGCCCAACTACAACATACAAACACCATTAAAAGTAATTAGTGTGGTTGCCCCTGGACCTTAGTCCACCCCCTGTGACGTCATGTGGGTCAACACATTATCATACTGTACTTGGCGAGCTACTTCATGTGTGCAACCACACACAAAATGTTGAATTTTCTAGTCCCAATTGCATGTAGTATGAAAATGCACTTAAAGGTTTGATGGACAATCTATAATATATAAATAAATGCTATGGTTTATATTATTACGGAACATACATGGGAAAGTTCTCATTCTACTGCTCTTTCTGCCACTAAAATGTGAATGCCCTACTACATAAAGGATGTGTTGGTTTCTTTCAAAAGGAGAGGCAAATTAAAATGTCCAGGGCCAGACGTGAGCAACACCGGTCATATTTTACCAACAGCGGCTACATACTGTGGGACATCACAGTGGATGGCAATGTTCATTATTTATTCAGCAATGAGATTTTATCTATTCTCTTCACTTTGTTAATAAATAAGTACCTGAGTCAGCAATATCCAGCCTCAGTCACAGCTTCATCAGCCTATGGGCCTCACGTAGATAGGCTACTGTACACCACACCTGAATGTAGGGGATTAAACTACTGTAGGCGTATATAAACAAATTTAACAATGCTGTTTTAAGACTCCAAACAATTGTTACAACACAGAACAAAAATGTAAGTTATACAAATAGACAAGACTAAGATAGTTAATCTTTTGACCGACACACACACACACACTGATGTTTTTCCTGTCAAACCAGTCCAGACGTCCAGTCCTCTTCAGTCTTGCTTAATATGAACATATGGTTCTTCCATCACATCGATTGATACATTGATTATTATTGGAGTGGTTTCTAGTAGAAACCACTACTAGTAGAAACCACTCCAATAATTACATTGAAATTTGTCGATACCAAACATAGTCAGACCTGTCTACATTTCCCAAATGAAAATGCATGAATTTAATTTAGTCTGAGCACATAGAATGACCAAATGGGCTATATCAAAAGCAGTCCTATTTTAATTCCAGTATTTGGGTTATTTATTTGCCAGTTCAGATGATCGTTGTCGGGCAGAAACCTCTTATGTCCATATTCAAACGTTGTTTTTCTTCACACAAACGCATCAAAAGTAACAGATCTGCAAGGTCGAGAGCTTGTTTGACATACAAGGTTTCCACGCGACAGACGATATCGATATGTATTACAATACTAATTTCAATAAATCACTTTGTGAAGGCAGGTGACTGTCATGTTGTAGACTACGCCATAACGACCAAAAACATTGTGTATAGGCCTATAAGTTGTGCGTTTCTTCCATTACATGTAGATGCATGATTTCATTTGAGTTAACTAAAATGTTTTCATACCTAGATCTTTTTTAGTTTGTTAAATAAATAACATTACTTTTTTAATGACGTCAATACCTGTGAAGTCATGGACTCATCCTGGAGGATCACCAACCTGCAAGAGAAACTGCTCACCTGTGTTCATTTCATTCAGCCCGTTGATTCCACCATCCTAATACTATAATAATTAGATAGGGGGGGGGGGGGTGAAATTAAGACAGACAGTTTCTGCTGTCAAAATATGACCCCCCCCCCCCCCAGTCAAAAAACACTTTGTTTGAAATACAGTCATGCTTTCTAAGGTGTGATTTGGGGACCTAAAGATGAATACAAAATGAACATGGCCAAACATCCAAGTGGAGAACATTTCAACACAATGTCATCTAATGAAAACTGACACTAAAAAAATGTGCTTTGTACTGTATAAAATGTGCATCTAAACCAGTACCCGTGATACAAATAATGGACCTGGGGCCGATTCTAAAAACGCCTCCTAAAACATGACCTAAGGTTTTCTGAAAACCTTCAAATTCTTACTAAAAAAATAAACTATGTTGCTTTATGAGACAGATGTGTATGTGACACAGAGGGTGCAGCCATTTAAGGTAAAACAATGTAGGCCTATATGATAACGCCAGGTCTAAATGGGTTAATTCTCGTCCTGGGGCACCAGTGGTTCTCAAACATCTTCATGACAAGGAAGCAAAATGGGCAAGCATTCGGACCACAGACCTCTGTCTGAAAGAGTTCGTGCCAGGAACCCCCCCGCAAGGTGTCACATTGCAGTGAGCTTGTAGAACCACTATTTTGATGTGGCTGCCTGTTGGAATATAATAGATCTAGCGTTAGGTTTAAGACTCCCCAGGACCAGAGTTTAGAACTGCTACTTCAAATTGCCTTCAGCCCTGTGAATGCATTATAAGTACAATTATATACAATCATTATCAAATAATTATAATATTAATATTCATCTGTATATCTTCTTTCATGAAAAAAATACTGTTAGATTATTTACTTGCTCATAAAACATCACATGAAAATTGAAAGTGAATAAATACGTTACATGCATGTATGTTAGTCATGGCATCATCTTTGTACATCATTTCAAACTCAATTGTAGGCTGTTATAGTAAAACAAATACAGTATTTATATGTAGTTTATTGAGACAAAATTGAAGCACATACTTTAAGTACATTTAAGTACAGTAAATCATGGAGATTCACTGCAGAACTACATATGTCTCTGAATGATGAGCTAAGACCGACAATTCAGGAATACTTTAATAGAACTGAAATGTTGTATTTATGGGGCATTACTCATCAACAAATTAAACCAGCTCATTACAGTCTACCGATCACAACAAAAATAACTAAATGAGAGATATATGCACACATAAAAGAAGAATCCATTTTCTACACCTCACCAGCCAACTGGATTAGACCTACACATCTTCCTTACCTAGCTCATTCCATCTTTGTCTGTTGTTAAACCTTTCACGTCTAAAAATTATGTAAAGAAAAGTACAGCGGAGAGTAGACTATCTGACAGCATTTTAAAATTAAAATAAAAAGGACACTTAATTGTGAAGTCTAAGACAGACCTTTAACTCTACCCCTTGTTAACCTCCATCTCCCACTTCTCCAGGAAATCCTGCAGGTTCAAGTTGAACGTGTCGATCCCCTTCGACGACAAGTGCACTCCGTCCGCGCGGTACAGTCCCGTGTTGGTGCCGCAGCGGATGTTGTCGTGCGTCAGGGAGGTGCCGCCCAGCTCGGTGATGATGCTGTGGATGCGGCGGTTCACCGTGGTCCTGACCAGGTCCACGTCGTGGGCGTCAGGCGAGTGGCGCCACACCCTGCGGGGCAGGATGTTGGACCACACCAGCAGACACTGCGGGAAGATGCTCCTCATGGAGGTCAGGTCTTTCTTGACCGAGGCCAGGAGGTCTGTGGGGCTGTCAGTGCTCATGTCGTTGCCCCCCAGGTGGATGATCAGCACATCAGGGTTGGGCCACTTCACCTTTAGCTGGTGGAGCAGGGGCAGGAGCTGGGGCCAAGTCATGCCCTGCGTGCCCTTCCACGAGATCAACACGTTGTTGGGGTTCATGCCCAGCTGCATACCTACCTCGGGGGACTTGGCCCTGGACTCTGCCCAGTACACGAGCGAGTGGCCGCAGATCCACACGTTCTTGGGCCCTGGAGGAGAAGTTGAGAGGACAACGTCTGAGTTACAATGCTCCTCATTTTTTGTCCACAACAGTGGCTCTTAACCGGTTTCAACCTGCAAAACCGACGCTTGTGTGTCCTTGCGATCAGGACCCATTGCATGAATACACCAACGAACACACAAAACAATGGTTTGGTAGAGAACTTCAGTTAAAGCTAAAGAGATCAGCTTGGGGGAGAGGACAGAAAAGGTTTCTTTCTACAATCTACTGAACCTTGGTTGTAACTAAATGGAAGTAAAATATGCTGTACATGTGTTGTCTCAATATGAATCACACTACTACTGGTTAATAAGCAATTCTAATGTCCTGCCGATACATTATTATACATTATTGCATAATATTTATTTCAAATGTAGTTGGGTTTAACTGGGTCTACCCGTCGCGTTTTGACACCATGCCCCAAATTATACGTTTGTGTACTCGATAGAACAGTGGGAATATCAAAATTACCTACCTTTATCTTCAAGGCCTAATATCGCCATTTACTTCAAATCAGTATGGCCATATAAATGCAATTATCAATTCTTCAATCTGCCCACCAACACTGACAACAAAACTTTAAACTACTGATGACATATTTCCAAATTAAGGTTAGAATTTGATCGTTGTAAGCTTTTCTTCCTCAGTTAAATAAGGCTATACATTTGAAGTTATGCATTTAAACATCCCCTTAGCTGTTAACAGTATGCCATGTCATGTCAACCATAGCATTAATTACACAGTTTAAACATGATGCAATGAACATAACATTTCAAATCCAAATATTTCATTTCAATAATAAAAAAGAAAGAAAACATGATTATATTCTCAACTGGTCCTGTACGGCTGTGCGCTCCTTTATACTTTGACTAAACTGAAATACATTCAGAGTCCAACATGTAGTGTGGAGAAATAAAATGGAATTCAAAGTTCATACCCGAAAATAAAATTGTAAGCCAACGTTAACTTGTTATGTTGTAATTATACAACATCACTATTTAATCAGGTGGTAAATTAGCACCAGCAAGCAGGGCAATCCATGGCCCACAATTTAAAACAGATTATTTATGCATTATTTTCCATTTATTTTCCGACTACAGAGTGGAGCTCGTCTAGGCTGCTTATCCATCCAGTAATAATATAGTAACTAGCCAATGTTAACGTGGGTTACCTGAACCAGAGAACTGTGTACAGATGAGGCTCGATGAGTGAAAGTAGTCAAATGGGAACCCCTGTTCACTGCATGATTGCAGTGAACAGGAAATCTACTGCATGAGTGCAGTATGCAGAGCAACATCAGGACGTATTATCCAACATTGACTTATTTATGTTAGCATGCAGAAACACTTCTGTTCTCAATCTAGAAAATGCTATGAAATGGTATTACGTTGCTCTGGATAAATGCTGCTAAATGCCTAAATACAAATTAAAAAGAGTCAAAATTGAATACAGACCTTAAATCCTTTTTGGACCAAAAGCAATGATTTCCATTATAAACTAGCTACATATAACAATCTTCCACGCTGGTACGTACCTATACATACAATATATACATGGTAATTTACATTGTCCAATATTTAAACTCTATGAACACAACAAAGTTTGGAATGAAATATAATTCACTTCATTTTGAGGAGAATACAGCAATGTAGAATAATCCCTAGCTAATGTGACGTTTAAAAACAAAACATTCAATACATTATAAACTTCCGATATAAAAGTCCGATATCACCCTGACTGTAGAGGTGTATTGCACAGGGAAAGTATTTGTTGGGATTCGAGGATTCCTTGTGAATTATTCAAATACTCAAAATACCGTCTATCAATGCAAACTAGCACCAAAGTAGGCTTTATTTTACTCTTCTTGGTCTTCCAATAAACTGTCTCTTTTCATGGCAACAGGTATATGAACGGCTACTCTTACACAATAAGTGCAGATCAAAATGGCTGCCGAACCAGATCATTTTCTAAGATCAAAGGCTTACAGTATAATTCAGATGCAGTGGTTCTTAATTCCAAGTCCTTGAAAACCAGACAACTGCATCATTAGTTATTCATAATATCACTTGGTGTCTAGGTTTGGGATCCTTTACTGTAGGACTCCTTATAACCCCTCTTAAAGATCAGATTCCTTAGCGGTTCCATTTAACGATTCCTATAGGGGGTTCCAAATGGACCCTTGCAGGTGTGTAACTCTGAGTTATGGTGGTCCTTGAAATTAAAGGTTTGCAAACCACCGATATTGCAATTGTATGGCAGACGTGAAGTCCACATAGCAGCTCTGACAGTGTGATATAAAGGCAGTGTTGCCAGATGTGAAATGTTGAATTATCATACCGGAGGCTTACAATTATCGTATTTGAAAGAAAACTATCGTACACGGCCAAAAAAGAAAAGTCACCAAAACAATACATATTTAGTGTAAGAAACCACCTTGTTTGAGACTCCTGGCTATGATACAAAAATGCATCACATACGCTGCGTGGAAGTAGGCTACTTCATGGATCTTACACAAAAGGCTGAATCTGGACTGTAAAGACGCGACCGGTGTTTTCTATGCTTTCAAGTACATATCTAGGGTGAGTACGCATTTTGAAAAGCCAAACCGGATCTCGAATCAGCATCCAGGACTTTTTGTGATATGGCGAAATTGTCGTACATTTTGGCACTATTATTGATCGCACGGCATACAGAGGGTAACATTATTGTACAAATAAGATAATTATCGTACATCTGGCAACACTGCCTGACAGTCCCTCCAGCAGATACTCATTAAAAGAAAATGACTTACCCACAATTAAATGAATCAATCGAGTACATTCTCCCTCGCCAAACGGGGAACAAAACAGGGAATTCAAGTCAGGAATAGGCCTTAACATGGCTTTCTTGAACATGGCTTAGATTTTGTCATCTTGCTAAGCGAATATGAAATACATTACTAAAGATAACTAAATCTAGGCTTGATGTTTCTAACAAAAACATATCAGAATGATAGTGGCAGTGAGCATTACATCACTATCACAAAGAAAAATGAGGTTACATTTATTTTAGTTGGCAATTTAAAGCTGCAATCCATAACTTCTTTGTGTGTGAATAAAATGTGGTAGAGAACGTTAATACAATATCACATATCTAAGGGGGTTGGAGGGTCTCCCAGGTCTTCTATTGAGACCTTTACATCCCACGGTTGGGTAGGACATCTACTGGCTAACAGCATGTACTGCATGGAGCTCAAATCAAAACAACATGCTTGCTATTATAGCTCAACAGTAACAATAGCAATGATGATAACAATCTTAGATTTGTATAGCACGTTTCAAGAAACCGAGGATGCTTAATCCCAAAACAGTAAAAACGTTGCAGTTTGCACAGGGAACACGTTCAAATCCCAGTTAGCAGATGAAACTTACTGATTGCAGCTTAAATATTTCTAAAACGGATTAACTTTAAACTCTTTGTAAAATAAACTAATGCCAACTTTTGTCTAGACTAATTTCTATTAAACATCTAAGGAACAATGAATGTTAACTACAATATTTCTTTTCTATCGTAAGCCATGTCTGTGAAAGCCAATTTAGAAAGAGAATGTGACGTCACCCGATTCAAAGTAAGAGCTGAAAATCTCTCAAGATGGCGCCACCTTGTCCATTGAACTCTATTGAACGGTTCCTCAAGCTATATAGGAGTTTCTCCCATAGACAGAAAGGTAGACACCTTCTGCGTGCGTCACAGAAGGGGACGTTCGGTAGGCCAATCAGAGTCACTTGCTTTGGCAATGTAAGCGTTTGTTTTCACATGCCGTTACATCTCCTTTGAATTGAATGTAATTGAAAGTCCCGGAAAAGCCGCGTTGCGATTGGCCAGTAGTGACTTGGCAGCGTGCCTACCACACTTCTGACGCTCTTCCGCCTTCCCTGCGATACAGGTCGCTCCAATTAACTGCAGTGATACAGGTCGCTCCAAAGAACTGCAGTGATACAGGTCTCTCCAAAGAACTGCAGCGGTGATTGAGGTTTTTATATCTATGGTTTATCCTACTTGAAATGGCAGTCATGGACTATTGGACACTGGATCCATTGTGGTGCAATCGGTCCTAACCTACGTGATGAACAATGTGATACACACTGTTGTTTTTCTTATACTTTATTTACCCAGGGTAGTAGCTGAGCACAAGTGCTCATTTTCAGCAATGCCCTGCTGTATACTTAATAGAAAGCTCTATGCTCTACGGCTGTAGCAGGTATAAAGTAGGCCCATCGCCATTGTTACATAATCGTCTAATCGGATTTATATGACATTAGATTGTCAATCATTTCCATACGGAACACATTCAAACATTTTCTAACACTGGAAATAGAAGACATACAAGCTCAAAAGTCAAAATGTGTTTTGATGAGACATGTTTTGAGCTTGTAGATCAGCTATTTCCACAATGTATTTTCAAGTATAAAATTATGTCAGTTATTTGTCATATCCGTCCTGTGCAATTTTTGTTTACGAACAAGGCCGAACAGAAATGCCATTAAATTAAATTGTTAATCACAATTATATTATAAGTACAGTATTATGTCATAATCGTGACAGCCTTAACTACAGGTAAAGACACCGATGGAAACGATAACCCAGGGGCTGCCAAGGACCCCATATAGCCATAGCCTTTGGCTGCAGCCTACACTATTGCACAATAGCTAAAAAAGAAAAAAGAAAACTGTAACATTTTCCGATCTTGTATGACTTATGTGAAATTAACCTGTTCATTAAGCAACGTAAGACGAGTGTGGAAGAGGTCAGTGACGGAATGCCGGACGTGGAAGAGGAGAGGTTCTGGGACATCAGAATCCGTTGTTGTAAAGTAGGTCTAATGTCTGTGGAGGGAGGCGTCCACACCAAGCCCCGTTATTGTCCCAACATCGAAACTAGGTTACTACAGGCGCTCCACCTAGTAAATGGTGATCTTGGTGTGACCGTAAAGGACTGTAGGCGTCTAGATGTTACTGCGAGCAATGCCTCGGGCCTTCATTCTCAGTGCCTGGGCTCCTGGAAACCGCTAGCTTTATTTAGCACAACATTCTTCATGGAGGCATTCTTCTGACTCAACTATGGTTGGAAAGATCTAACGGCTCAGCTCTGGTTTGAAAGCTATACAATGGCAATAGCGGTTATTTGTAAGCTAGCTGTAATAGCGATAAGAGTAACTAAGCTGCAAATACACCATACACAATGCTAAATATTACAATTATACAGGTCTGACTACTTGGGGAAAAGTGAATACATTGCATAACATCCCCATGGAGCAAACCAGAGGTGCTGCTATCGAGTTTATGAATACATGGGGGACATTTTTGTGTTATCCTTTTAGTCTTAATATCTGACTGTACCACATACTGTCTAATACAAGTATTCAATCAATTGATCAAACTCAAAGACTACCTGGCATGAACAAGAAAATAAGTTAAGTTACACTGTGTACTGTGTAGTCACTGGCAGCAGGCTTCTTGTCTTCTTAGATGAGATAGACCTCTATTGCTTGGGCTAAGGCACATTCTGAAGCACTGTTCTGTATGACTGAGCGCTAGCTGCTGTTAGCCTGGCCAAGTCAATAGCCTGGATTCCACTGTGGGGACCAATGTGGCTTTCTAATCATAAATTCCACCAACAATTCATCCTTTTTGCAGTTCAATAACAGAGTTAAACCAAGAGCCGCCATTTGACCCTGCAGTGGAAACCTAGCTAATGCAACTTATTTAGGCTGATTTTAACTCCCTGTATAGCATTTTAAATCGCATGGCAATTTAAAACAATCAATCAATAAATCAATCAATGGACTGGGCTTAATAATTAAATAATAATTAAATCCTCAGCCTCTTCAGTAAAAAAAACAAAAACAAACGGTTTGATGAGTTATGTCATGATACCACCCACGCAAACCATAGAGTATATATATCTATAGAGAAGACACCCGAGTTCTCCTCCCATCCACTTGCATTGAGTTGCTCAAAAGCGCATGAGGCGGATTCACTCCTCCTTCCGGGTAGAAACAGAGTGCATTCTGGGACGGATTGCAATGGTGAGTGGCCCCAAACACATGAACGCGCTGCCGTTGAACGCGCACGAGCGTCGTCCGTCGTGAACGTGTACAATGATAGTCAATGGACAGCGCGTTCATGTGTTTGGGGCCAGGCTGCAATACCTTCATTCGGCCACTATGTCCATTTCGCCTCAAGATTTCCTCTGGGTGCCTTCTCTATAAATATATATACTCTAAGACGCAAACTCCTTCACATGACTACCGTTAGGCCACAGCAGCTGATGTAAGATTCTAAAGGATAATTCTTTCATGTTTTACTATATAAAAATTTTCAGTTGAAATGTAATGTTTAAACTAGTGGTTCCCAAATAGTTGTGCCGTGAGACATGGTCCAGGTTTGCCTTGCGATTTCGTGACCTCACACAACACACTGTGCGCTTGCCTATTCATTGTGTGACGTGGTCACAAAGTTTGAAAACCACATTTATGTCATATTATGGTACATGAATATGTAAATACTTCTCCCTTAGATACAGAATATCAGTAGGAAAACTCAGGACAGATTGAAAATAACTCCTGCACCAAAAATAGCAGATCTACAAGCTCACAACGCGTCATAACGTGATGCGTTGTGAGTTGTGAGAAGAGATTTACTGTAGATTGAAAAAGAACGCACCAAGGAAAGTGCAACTCAAGTCGGTTTTACTCAGTATATAGAGTCTAAGTGGTTAAACTGAAGTGATATTGATAAATTCCAAATATAACTATTCTGAGACACCCCTGGACTTGTGTCTCGGCACCCACTTTGAGAAACCCTTGTCTACATGGCTGCGCAACACCTTGTCTTTAATTCTAACTCTGTATTTAATTGGCATCCTAAATCAGTGCTTCCCAATCTTGTTGGCTCGAGACCCAAAAGAGTAATGCCGTGGCTTCCCAGGACCCAAACTAGTGTAAATTCTGTAGTTTGGGTCTCCTCACTCACATTCTGTGGTTGTAGATCTGCCATTTTCACTGTACTTCATTTCTTAGATCTTTTTTTTATTCATTTATGAGATTATTTTTGAAAAGTGTTTGATTATTATTATTTAATTCATGGGACATTATGATTGTTTGACAATCTTTCGATTGTCAATAATAATTCAAAGCAAAATGTAGGAAGCAGAAAAATAGGTATTTACTCAACCCACTGTTTGGCAAACACTGGCATAAATCCCAGCTATGACTGAACCCTTGACGCCCCAAATCCTCCTATGAACATTTCCTATTTCTTAATGACATTTTCTTGCTAGACGGTTCACAGATTTAAACTGCTGTATTTCAGTATGTTTTGATACCTGTTTGGGCAGCGTTGTCCTCCGCTGGTACTTTCTTGCCTTGTCTGTATGTTTCTATGCGAAAAGCCCTTTTCTGGGTGCGCTGCTCTTTCTGTTCCAGTTGGCGCTGGTTGTACTGGTCCAACTGCAACGCACACACACGCACACGCACACACACACATCAGTCTACACGTTGGCGGAAAGTACTCAAGTACTGTACTGAATGTATGTTTGAATTTCTATAAATGCTAAATGGTGCATTTATACAGCGCCTTTTATCCAAGTGCACATTGACCCATTCACACACATTCATTCACTGAAGCTACTAAAAAAAAAGAAAATAAATTGAATCTAGTTACCTTTTCTTTCTGTTTGGTCTGGACGTCGTCAGGGTGGTCCTTCCCGTCGGAACGGGAGGCCGGTTCAGTCCAGTTCAGTGGACACCCGCTGAACCGAACCGATTTGGTAAATGGTTGTTTGGGCGTTGGGGCGGGCGTTGCGGCGGCTGGCGCTTCGGCCAGAGTCTTCACCGTCTCGATCACTTTCAGACACCGAGCCACGGTCGTGGCGATGGCCGGATTGCTCATGGGCTCACTAGGAGACTTCTGTGACACCTGAGGCGGCGTCCATTGTTGACAGCAAATTTTGGTTTAGTTTTTACATCGTAGTCTTTTTTTAATATAATTCAGTTTAGCTACCTAAAAAAAGAAATCATACATTGTAATCGATTGTTCTCAACCTTTTTGGCTGGGGACCCCCAGAAATGCTTCAGCCATCATAAATACTGAAATCGGATACATCGATGAGGAAAGTTTATGCATGTGTCATGTAAACTTTAGTCACTTTAAAAAGAAAATCTGGGGACCCCCGAGGGGTCGCAACCCCCGGGTTGAGAACCCCTGGACTTCATCTACAGTTTATTCAGTCAACAAAAGATATATGTTGCTACATAGTACAGGAAATCTATGGAAAATACAGGATCAACCTCAAACGAATTGCAAAAAAACCAAACAGCTGATTTAGCATCTTCAATATATCCTGAATAACAGAAAAGAAGTTGCCTGGAATTGTCTGAGGGGAAAGTGTTGGATGTGATGATGTCAGCACATTTGGGCAAGTTGATATGGCCAGATTTAGCCCAATGAGTGTTTTTGTGCAAAACGAATGGTTGGAATAGATTCAGCATCATGAAAACCCTCTAGTTTGACATGTCAGAATGCTACTTAAAGCATAAGCACATTTTGAAAATATTGCCTTATAATAGGATGTCAATGGTGGCTATACTGTACAGGCCATTTTCAGACAATTCCATGCAACCTTTTTTATGTTATTCAGGATATGTTGAAGATGCAAAATCAGCTGAGTTTGTTTTTTTTGCAATTAGATTGAGGTCAGATTACATTATTACTGGACTAACATAGCAACAACTAATGCGGCAGATCCAGGATTGAAAGGTATAATAACATATAGCAGCGGTTCCCAACCCCCCCCCCCGGAAACAATCCGGAAGAAAACCGGAGAAATATTTTGTTAGCTTACCTTGGTCTCGAGTCTATTATATCGCTAGAAGCTCCAAAGCATTCATATTTTGAACGAGAGGCATGTTGAAGTCAGAAATGAAGCGCGTAGTATATCCATCAGATCAAAACCACGGAGAGCGCCCTGGATTAGGAGAGACGAGGCATTCTTTCTGCCGCGCTAACAGCTAATCGAACGGTAAACTAATATGAAGGCAGGTCGAAGCTACGGGTGCCTGAGAGTCTCAGTCAAAAAAAAAAAAGGAAAGAATTCAGAATATTCTTCTCTCGCCTGATATCATTGAGGGCGCGCTACTATGAACTCGATTGGGTTCCCTAGGACGTGTGGAGCCGTCCTACGGACGGAAACGGTTAAAGTATAATGCCTTGTTTTAAAGGATTCTCAAAAAGTGATTTTTTTCTTTTTTGTTTCAATTGAGGACAATGAAACTTTACACTCATTCAGCTTGTTATTCAATTTATTTTTCATAAAGATATTATTAGATATTTCAGACACTTGCCAAACAAGTGGCAAGTGTCTGAAAGTGTGCTTTGTTTTTCAAAGATACTAATTATGAATGAATTTATAATTTTAATGCCAATAGAAAAATCTGTGATATACCGGTTCACACTATGTCTAATTTTCACGGGGCAAGAACTATAGTATTAGACACCGAGTCCTGATGGTGGCGGTAACTTCACCATTATGCCGATTTTGACTGAATAGAGCGAATCTGGCGATGTCATTTCCGGTTAAACGGATCACAACATCCGCTAGCTTTCTGAACTGTGTTACACAGTGATCTGTCTCCGATGCTATGCGATCATCGTTTATTTTAATATCTAAGTCAAATCTAATCAAGCCTGATATGCATATTACACAGCTATGCACAAAAAGACTGCGCGCGTGCGTGCGAGAGCGTGCACGCAAGGATTTCGGACGGTTTTAGGCCGTTAGCCAAACTAGCCAAAAGTTGCTACATTAAGCCCCCGATTATAGGGAATAAAACAATTACGTCAAGGGTAATGAGGGATTTTTTTTATTAATTACGTCAATAGTGTGAAGGGCCATAAGAGGGTTAATATATGCTCTATTGCCCTATGCACCTGTCACTAGCTTTTTAATGTGTGCATCGGCCTTTTGCTACAAAGATATTAAAGCAACAGTGGATCATTCACTCAAATCAGGTGGTTTCTTTAGCTTGCATTGTATTTCAAACTTAATGTAAAATAACTTGTGTGCTCACCTTTGTGTGAAATTCGGATTGACCCGTTTTAGTTCTACTGGATCCCTGAACTACTAGTCTCTCCCTAAAACCTTTGTCTAATTGTTATTTGTTGACACAAGTATCAATATATCTAGTCATAGGTTTTTTTGCCATCATACCATAGTTTTTATGTCGTTTTTTGCCAGTTAAAAAACATTTAACTGCCAGTCGGCGCAACATTTGTCCTAGTTTTATTGGACGGAATGAACACTGACCTGAGGCGGTGGAGTCGTTTCGGCATTCTCGGGCTGCCCTAAAAAGGGAAGGTTTACATCGGAGGAGGAGGGCGGCGGGGAAGCGAAACGAGTAGCCCCGGGAGTGGTTCGCCTCGGAGGGGGTCCTGGAGGGGGACCGGGGGGAGTCACAAACCGCGGGGTCGCCTGGCCGGCAGGAGGCGAGGTCGTAGCAGCAGCCACGTTGGCGTTGTTGCTGTGCAGAGAACAAGGGCATAGTTAACTAAAAATCACACCCGTATGAAGTGAGGGGCGCTCTTATCAATCATATATTATATATACAAGATATATGAAATGTAAGATGACAACTGAATTTATGTTATATATACATAACATACAAAATTAATTGCATTTTTATAGCGCTTTTCCAAGTAGGCTTGGGCGATATTGATTTTTTGATATCGGTATTGATAACGTGAATAATATCGCGATTGATCGGTTTTATCGATTATCAGCCTTTTTAATTTGGCTGGAACCCGAAATGCTGCCAAACTGCAGTATTTCCAGATGTTTTTTTACGAACCAACTTGCTAGGACTAGGACCGGCGCCATGTTTTGTTTGCTTTCCTGGGCGGAGGCGGTCCGACAATGCTGCTGTCGCCTCGTCGCCGTAATTCAGCGTCAGTGCCATGCAGTCAATGCATGGACACTAAGTTATTAGGCAAATTATAGTTGTTTAAAATGGAATACTTGTAAATTCATCTCACAGACACACACATACAGTAATGTAGATGTTTATTTAAAGGAAAATCCATATTTACATGACGGTAAAATTACGATATTGGGTATTATCGGTATTCGATATTATTTATATACTCCACGATATTACCGATATTGATTTTAAATATCGCGATAAACGGTAAGATCGATATATTGCCAAAGCCTATTTCCAAGTGCGCTTTACAATGGTTAATTCATTCATACATTGGGAGGTGAAGCGGCGAACAGTCGACGCCAGCGTCCTCACTTCCCACATTCACACACCAATGGTGGCGAGCTCACACCGACCAACTCATTGGAGACAATGTAGGGTTCAGTGTAACCCGGCGTGTTACACTGGCGTGTAATATTGCAATTATGCAACAGTTACCCTTAAAACTAAGATAATGATAAAAAATGATATTTTTTTTAATGACTGATGTAGTCACTACGACCACAAATGTCCCAAGAAACTATCTAGTCTAGCCACCGAGTCTGGGAGAAAACACAGCTGAAAATGTTGTTTTGATTAGGTGTTCCTTTGCTGAATGGCTAGGAGCTGTTTCAACCAATCAGATTCCTCGAAACGATCTGTTTGTATAATGTTTGTGTTGCCACAAAAAGATGATTTGTTCAGACACATGTGACGTAAATTCTCCTTTCATTGTCAATGGTAAATGTGACACGTGTTGTGATGAAAAGCTGCATATACTCAAAAAAAATTCAGTTAAAGCTGCATTATGGTAACTTTCCTCTTCTATCCCTGGAATTGAAACCGGTTTACTGCGCAAGTGCTGACAGGTTTTACCATTGAGCTAACAGAGCCTGCCTGCTTGCTCACAGGATAAACTGAATCTTGACCATCAGGTCAAAATTCGTGTCAGATGCTGTGTCTAGGTGAGCCAGAAGGGAGAAGAGTTTGGGACGTGTGGAGCGCTGTCCCGGCGTTTTTAGTGAAGGTACTTCCAGCTTCCCTGCGTTGGCTGATCCGAGTGGGATAAAGATGTACGATAGCAATTGTGGGCTCGCTAACTCAAGGCCACAATAAGAAGAAAATGTCAAACACTATGACTAACCTTGATGAAGAGGAGTAGTGGGAAGCCCAGCCGTAGTGTGCGGCTATGGGCTGGCCCTGGTTGTGGTCTGGAGGAGGGGTGCTGGCAGTGTGAGGAGTGGCGCGGCGCTCCGGCGTGCCTCCTCCTCCTCCTCCCATGGAGCTGGCGAGGCTCCGCTGCATCTCCCTGGCTCTCTTGAAGGCCTCCATCTCCAGTTGGTCCAGGAAGCCCTCGTACTCCGACATGCCCTGCTGGCCCCTGCCGAGCGGCTCCAGGCCAGGGGACGGGGAGTGCGCGGAGGGCGACGGGGAGTGGAAGCGCTCCGAGGAGCGGCTGGATCGCCGCTCGTCCCCGAGGGTAGGGCTGTGTCACGTTAGGGGTGGGAAAATAATGTCATAGATCATATATGTCAAACTCAAGGCCCGGGGGCCAAATCAGGCCCGTGAATGAATTATCTTTGGCCCGTGGGATGATATTTAATTAGTATTAGAACTGGCCCTCTGGTATATCGCACGGACCACCATAATACTATACAAGTCCCACAATGCACTGCGAGTGCATTGTCACGTATCGAGGGCCCGCAAGCGCAAGCATGCATCTTCTCTTCACTATTGATCAGCAGTGAAAGTATAGTGATATACTTGGTCAACATTCAGCTACCCTGCAGCCTACCCCTCTGCCCCAAAATGGCCTGTCTGTTGAAACACAGTCCGGCCCTCGACTTGTACCAATTTATTTATTTTGGCCCACTGTGTATTTGAGTTTGACATCCCTGTCATAGATCAACCACGATGCGGACATGGACGATCAGGAATTGATGGAATTTTTTTGTATGTTTGTTAGAAAAGCTGCTTGATGTTTGCGTTTGTTGGTAGTGTAATAAAATATAATGGAAGAAAATGTATTTGTTTTCGTTATGGATCATTACTGTACAAATCACTTTGTTCATTAGTCACACAGTGAGGGGGGAAATAAATCATGTATTGGAATCAAGATGCATCGTGATTCATGTGTATTCGATAAATAATCGAATCGTAGTCCTCTGAATCGGAATAATAATTATCGCAGAATGTTATCAGGCGTTTATGATTACAATAGGATCTATGCACAAAGAATAACTATTCATACTTCCGGGCCCCTTCCCTACTTCCTTCATTGTTATTATTCATTATTGTTTTGAAAGTACCGCAGCATGTATGTTACGTCACCATATACACGTGGACTAATCAGAGGCTGCTTTTCACATCAGCTGAAACGCAGTCACTGGTTGACCCCGATCATTTTATGACTTCTCCAGCTTTCTGCCAATGGGCCGAATAATAGCGGGGAGGTCAGTGAATCCACATTATGTGTCTGGCCAGAGCCAGACTAGCCATTTTGGAACCCACTCAAGGTCACTTTGAGACCCACTGGTGTAGCAGAGTGTTTTCAGTGAGCACAATAGCAGCACCCCGACTCCGTTTGACCAGAACGGAACAGCCTTCATTAGCATCGGTAGCACCATCAGTGAAGGAAGTAGAAAGGGTTATTCTGTGTGCATGGACACAGCCTATTGATTTGTGACTGGCTTACTTACCCAAGAGATGAATGTCTCAGCTCCCGTTCGGACGACACAGACGAGCGGTCACTCTTGGCGTGGTGTTTCTCCTGGGCTTTGCTGGCCAGCTTGGAGACGTCCCCGGTGGACAGTTTCAGCCCGATGCTCCTGAGGAGAGACTGGATCTTGTCGTAAGGCTCCTCCGTCTTAGCTTCCTGGCTGCCGGCCCGCTCTAAGGAGAACCTCCTGGGGCTCCGGGCTGTCACGATTACAACATTTAAGTTGACGATTAATTTTCACACAAATTAATTTAAATTGTGTTTGTGGCATTGGACGTTGGAACATATGAAGAATACATTCCTGGATATCCAAAAATGTACAGGGCAGATATGACAAATTGAAAAACTGAAATATACAAAGACATTACTGAGTCTGACATTCAATATAAATATACTTAAATAAACAAAATACGGAATTAGCTGATCTACAAGCTTACGTGTCGTGACGCATTGTAAGCTTGTAGATCAGCTCTTTCAGATATTTATTTTTATGCATGAAGATCTTTCAACATTGAAACGATTGACAAAATAATTGCGATTATCTAAAATAATTGCAATTCGACGATTATGTAATAACTGTGAAAGGCCTACTGGGGCTTAATGGCCTCCTCCTGTCCCCGTCGCGGGATGGCGTGTTGCTGTTAGAGTGATCTTGCGAGAAGAGTCGAGAGAAGCCGCTGCCGTCCTGGACGGCTCGCTCGTGGGGCAACAGGCCGTCGTCGGGGATCGTGGGACTCGGCGGATCGTAGGACTCCGGCGCCGTCTGACCGACAGACGACGACCGACGATCGGAGTTCATCTGAAAGGGATTGGGGTTGTTGTTGGGACGTCTCGGGGAGGGGCTTCTAGGCGGAGGTTCTTCGGGAGAAGGCGGCCTAAAGGGGGGGGACTGCTGGTGCAAGTGAGGCGCGGCGGCATGGGTGTAGGAGCTCTGGGTGTAGGAACTACTGGAGGAAGCATGGGTGTAGGACGTGCTGGAAGGAGCATTGGTGTAGGAGGTGCTGGAGGGGGCATTGGTGTAGGAGGTGCTGGAGGGAGCATTGGTGTAGGTGCTGGAGGGGGCATTGTTGTAGGTGGTGCTCGAGGGGGCATTGGTGTAAGAGGTGCTGGAGGGAGCATCGGGGTAGGAGCTGGAGGGAGCATTGGTGTAAGAGGTGCTGGAGGGAGCATTGGTGTAGGAGGTGCTGGAGGGAGCATTGGTGTAGGTGGTGCTGGAGGGGGCATTGGTGTAGGAGGTGCTGGAGGGGGCATTGGTGTAGGAGGTGCTGGAGGGGGCATTGGTGTAGGTGGTGCTGGAGGGGGCATTGGTGTAGGAGCTGGAGGGGGCATTGGTGTAGGAGGTGCTGGAGGGAGCCTGAGTGTAGGAGCTGTTGGAAGGAGCATTTGGGTAGGAGCTATTGGAAGGAGCATTAGTGTAGGAGGTGCTGGAAGGAGGTTCAGCAGGATAGGAGGCGGCGACAGAAGACTGAGTAGGTTGAGGAGGAAGAGCATGCTGAGGAGGAGGCTGTGAGGGATCTTGGTGCCGCTCCGACGGAGGTGGGTCATACTGACTGGCATACTTTGGTTGATCCCCGTACGGCCGATCGTAATGCCTGTCTTCGTAGGGGTCGTCGTAAACATCGTACCGATCGGTGTAAGGGGGAGGAACGGGGCCGGGGGCTGGGCCTGGGCCGCTGGGGGCCGGGCCGGGGCCGCTGGCGTAGGGGCGGTCATTGTAGGGGCGCTCGGCATAAGGACGGTCGTCATTATAGGGACGATCGTCATAGTAGCGGGTGTCAAAGGGACGTTCGCCGTAGGGGCGCTCTCTGTAGCGGTCACCATAGGGATCGTCGTGCGGACGTTCCCGTTCCCGATAGGGCCCGCCATATGGATCGTTATAATTGGGCCTGTCCCGCTCATCGTAGGGTCTTCTAGGGTCCATTGTGGATGGGGGGTACCGGCCATAATCGGGACTGTCGGGTCGTTTCTTGAGAATAGACCGAGGCGGCTTGTATTCAGTAACCGGCACAGGCAGCCGCCCGTGGCCGTAGTCGATGCAGGTGCCCCGGCTTGGGTCTACTGGCTCCACCAAGGCCTTCTTGTAGGCGATCATCTGGTTCAGCTCGTCCAGTTCTCTCTTCTTCCTGGCCAGCTCATCCTCCACCATACTAGCCCGCCTCGGCTCCTCCCGGGGCCTCTTCTTGCTCGGCTCTCGCTCGGGGCTGCTGTTGCGTCTTTTCTCCTTGTCGGCCCGGGCCTTGCTTCGCTCCTTGCTCCGACTCCGGCTTCGGCTGCGACTCCTGCTGCGGCTCCTCCTACCACCGCGACTCCTGCTACCGCTCCTGCTACGGCTCCTGGTCCTCCCGTGACTCCGGCTACGGCTCCGGCTACGACTCCTGGTCCTCCGGTGAGACCTGTCCCTGTCTGCTCTGGCCTCTCTGCTCTCTCTGCTCTTGTACCTCGCGCCGTCCTTGTCTTGGTACCACCTGTTGTTCCTGTCGGGGCTGGGGCTGCGCCTCTTCTCCATACCATACACGTAACGTCCAAACTTGTCCCTGGGCGGACTCTTGCTGCGGCCCCTGTAGGCCCGGTTGTGTCCAGGGACGTTCGTTTTGCTGTCCTGTGCCCGCAGGTTTTTAACTACTGCCTTCAGCTTGTCACTCTGTGGTTTGTCCTTACTGCAGAATTGAAACAAACAACCGCAAGTTTATTAATTGGTTCCCTATTTCACTTTGTTTTTCTTTATTAATTTAAAAAAAAATGAGATCAATGCACTTAAAAAAAAACTTAACTTAAAATGAAAAAGAAAAAACTTAACTTAAAATGAAAAAGAAAAAACTTATCTTAAAAAAACTTTAAAAACACTTAACTTAAAAATAAAATCTTAAAAAAACAAAAAAACAACTTAAAAAAAAAACTTTAAAAACACTTAACTTCAAAAAACTTAACTTAAAAATAAAATCTTAAAAAACACAAAAAAGAGAACTTTAAAAATAAAACCTTAAAAAAGTATGTCATTTATTCTAATTGTTGTTATTGCCATTTACGAGCTGCGTTCGCTTCCCGCGTTTGCGCATCTTACTTGTTGTATAGCTATTTTCAAAACAGTATGCAATTTTCGCATAATGTGCAAAATAGCGACGGCAGGTTGAAACTGCTTACATCCGTCTATGACTTTCTGGACATTTCCGCCCGACAGCGACAATATAATAGTTGTTGGTTAAAGACAGAAGTAAAGAGCTTTTGATGTATTGTACAGCAATACATATAAATGGGGCGGCGGTGGTTCAGTGGTAGAGTGTCTGGATGTTAACCGCAAGGTTGCCAGTTCGAACCCGGGCTCCCCCAGAGTTGGTGTCGAAGTGTCCTTGAGCAAGACTCTGAAACCCTAATTGCTCCTGATGTGCTGGTTGGTGCCTTGCATGGTTTCCGCCGCCATCGGTGTGTGAATGGGTGAATGTAATGCACAATCTATGTAAAGCGCCTTGGATAAAGGCGCTATATAAATGCACCATTTACCATTTAAATAAAATAATGGCTTAACACACAAGAGATATTTGTACAATTACGTTTTAGCAACTCACCTAGAGTCTTCAGTGTCCTTGGTATCAGGCTCTTTAGACAGCTTGATGGTCATCTTTAAAGAACACACATTTATGTCAAATGATCCAATTCATTAATTTAAATTTTAATATTTGATTACATTTACTTAGCCCCGCTAGCTACAACAAACAGGTCAGTGATCATTAGGCATGTAACGATATATCGTATATCGATATATATCGATATTAATCCAGACTATATGAATCGATTCATTGAAATAAAAAAATCAATTTTCAAATTTCTTTTTTTAGGGGGGCTAGTGTGTGATGTGAAATATGAGATTTAGTCATATTCCATCATATTCAAGTGCTTTTGGAGAGAAATGATAGTCACTTTCAGTAGTAGAGCACTGTAGAGGGTAGCTGTGTGTCTGTGACTGTGCCCAGGTGATGATGGTCGTTGATGCTCATCAAGGAAGGCAATTATGTTTCTGCACTGTCAAAAGTACTACTTTTGCAATGTAGTTAAATAAAAAATCTCAGGGGGGGGGGGGGGGAAGATAAATTATATAACATTTAAAAAGAAATATATATATATATATATATTTATTTTAATATTGTGAAAAATCGTATCGTGAACCTCATATCGTGATATGAATCGTATCGTGAGTTGAGTGAATCGTTACATGTCTAGTGATCATTATTATCATCTAAACGTGATCAAAGTTATTGTTTTAGTTGTCACCTTTGCTTTTGTGGCTCCCACTCCTCCCAGTTTACGAACAGGGAGAAACACCTTCTCAGTGAAACGTTTGATCCTGATGGCTTGGAGTCCTCCCTCGGCTGTTTCATGCTAGAGGAAACCATGATAAAATATATAGAAATAAAACGCCTGTTTAAATTATCTCAAATACAGCTGTTAAAATCAGTAAAAACATATACCGTACTGAAGAGAACCATAACAGTGGGAAAATATCAAGAGACTGTTGATAGTATTACATATATTGATTGTTAGGGTCTAGTAGGTCGTTGCTAGGGTCTAATATGGGGTTGCTAGGGTTAAATATGTTGTTGCTAGGGTCTAATAAGCAGTATCCAGGCTCCACTGTAGCTAAATGGAGGATGGTGTTCTTGTTCCTAAAAGTATGGACTAGTTAGGGGCCAAGAAACAGGGTGGAATAAAGAAATAGTGTGTGGGGAATGGGGATTATTCCATTAGTGTGATCTAATGTGCCTTAGCGATCCCACAATTATGGTGTTGAGCGATCTTACCGGCACAACACTGAATTCCACCTTCTCGTTGAGTTCTAGTTTCTTCCTTTCAATCACCTCCGTCATGTGGAAGTAGAGCTGGGGATTCTGGGTACACTTGATGTAGCCGGAATCCTCAGCAAACTCAATTACGATACCCTTTGAGAGAAAACACAGCTGTTAATTTTACGCGCTTGACGTTTCAGTTTACAATACCCCATGCTTTTTTAAAATAGGAATAGGAACTAGTGTTGTCCCAATACCATTTTCTTACGAGTACTTAATTTTTTGTCCTCGCCGATACAAGTACCGATACGAGTACTTTTTTTTTGTCTCATAGATTGTCATTTATGCTTGTAGATCGGCTGTTTTTGGCAAATTGCTGCAGTGTTGGGTCAGACTTGCTCCTGTTGCATTCGTTCAGCCTAGTGTCAATTTGATGTTTTGGTACTCGGGTCAAAGTAGCCGATACCAGTATCGGTATCGTAACAACTCTAATAGGAACACTAGGGTTCGAGAGCTCAACAGAGCAGTTCGGGGGTCGTCTGTACATGGGAAGGGATGTGTGTTATCGATCAATCAGTTGCCAGGTCGTATATCGTACGATGTTGACATATCTGCTTATTATAAGCAACTTTGGGCTTGTTTTTCTGTAAAGTTGCATGCAAACGTTTCCTTAAAAACATACGTGTCTTCGTTGTTCTGTGGATTCTTCAAAGGAGTCGGGGAGAATCTCGACGTACGTCGCCCGTTCCTCTTTGGTTTCCCGGTGAGTGGCGATGTTGAACCGCACCTACAGTATGTTAAATCAACTCAGTTTACTGCGATGTTGAACCGCACCTACAGTATGTTAAATCAACTCAGTTTACTGCGATGTTGAACCGCACCTACAGTATGTTAAATCAACTCAGTTTACTGCGATGTTGAACCGCACCTACAGTATGCTAAATCAACTCAGTTTACTGCGATGTTGAACCGCACCTACAGTATGTTAAATCAACTCAGTTTACTGCGATGTTGAACCGCACCTACAGTATGTTAAATCAACTCAGTTTACTGCTATGTTGAACCGTACCTACAGTATGTTAAATCAACTCAGTTTACTGCTATGTTGAACCGCACCTACAGTATGTTAAATCAACTCAGTTTACTGTGATGTTGAACCGCACCTACAGTATGTTAAATCAACTCAGTTTACTGCGATGTTGAACCGCACCTACAGTATGTTAAATCAACTCAGTTTACTGCTATGTTGAACCGCACCTACAGTATGTTAAATCAACTCAGTTTACTGTGATGTTGAACCGCACCTACAGTATGTTAAATCAACTCAGTTTACTGCGATGTTGAACCGCACCTACAGTATGCTAAATCAACTCAGTTTACTGTGATGTTGAACCGCACCTACAGTATGCTAAATCAACTCAGTTTACTGCTATGTTGAACCGCACCTACAGTATGTTAAATCAACTCAGTTTACTGCTATGTTGAACCGCACCTACAGTATGTTAAATCAACTCAGTTTACTGCTATGTTGAACCGCACCTACAGTATGTTAAATCAACTCAGTTTACTGCTATGTTGAACCGCACCTACAGTATGTTAAATCAACTCAGTTTACTGCTATGTTGAACCGCACCTACAGTATGTTAAATCAACTCAGTTTACTGCTATGTTGAACCGCACCTACAGTATGTTAAATCAACTCAGTTTACTGCGATGTTGAACCGCACCTACAGTATGCTAAATCAACTCAGTTTACTGTGATGTTGAACCGCACCTACAGTATGTTAAATCAACTCAGTTTACTGCGATGTTGAACCGCACCTACAGTATGTTAAATCAACTCAGTTTACTGCGATGTTGAACCGCACCTACAGTATGTTAAATCAACTCAGTTTACTGCTATGTTGAACCGCACCTACAGTATGTTAAATCAACTCAGTTTACTGCGATGTTGAACCGCACCTACAGTATGTTAAATCAACTCAGTTTACTGCGATGTTGAACCGCACCTACAGTATGTTAAATCAACTCAGTTTACTGCGATGTTGAACCGCACCTACAGTATGTTAAATCAACTCAGTTTACTGCGATGTTGAACCGCACCTACAGTATGTTAAATCAACTCAGTTTACTGCGATGTTGAACCGCACCTACAGTATGCTAAATCAACTCAGTTTACTGCGATGTTGAACCGCACCTACAGTATGTTAAATCAACTCAGTTTACTGCTATGTTGAACCGCACCTACAGTATGTTAAATCAACTCAGTTTACTGTGATGTTGAACCGCACCTACAGTATGCTAAATCAACTCAGTTTACTGTGATGTTGAACCGCACCTACAGTATGTTAAATCAACTCAGTTTACTTCGATGTTGAACCGCACCTACAGTATGTTAAATCAACTCAGTTTACTTCGATGTTGAACCGCACCTACAGTATGTTAAATCAACTCAGTTAGTTTACTGCTTTACTGTGCGATTCTGATCAGATAAAATGCATAAATAGGAATGGGACGACATGAAAATCACATGTCATGATTATTGTGGGAAAAATAATTGCGATTAGCAATAATATCGCAGTAATTAAAAAATGCTTAAAACTCAGAAAAAAAATTTTCATCACAATAAACGATAATGATGATTACCTATCGTCCCATCCCTATGCATAAACAGATGAAAAATACCAAACTGAAAGTATAACCATCTCCAATTCACATATTGGCCCAATGGCCCAATTCCAACAGAACACAACGGGGGAAAAGGTTGTTCTCTATCCTGTAAACTTGTATAATTAAATGTAACGATACAAATATTGACATCATCAAAAAATAAATTAATACGGTGCTGTAAGTGATATCCTTTTGGATAAAACAAAATGTTTTTTTGTTTGCACGTTTTCAGGTTATTTTGCAGCCAGCATGCACACGCATGCCTGCGCCATATGAGTGTATATTTGGTCCGACAGGAGGGTCTATCGATTACTATCAGAATAGAAAGAATATAGAGCTATTCAACACTTATTTAACAAATAAATATCACTTACAACCCGTATTAATATCAGTACGATATATATCAATCAAAAACCAATATTTATTAAAGAAATCAATATTTTGTAGATAATCTGAAATATAAGTGGGTTCACCTTGTCTCCGACCATCATGGTTGCTATGCAGAGGAGGTCACGTCGCCTAAACGCCAGCTGCTTCTGTTCCCCGGCAACCGTCATGACCAGCCGACCCACGTCTGCGTCTTTGCTCTTCTCCGACTCCTTTGGCTTCTTATCGTCTATGGAGACCTCTTCATTTTCCTTCTTCACCGGCACCGGAAGTATCTTCTCCACATCTGGTTTCACGTCCACCTTTTCCTCTCCCCCCGCCTCTTTCGTTTTCTCCTCGTCTCCTTGGACTTCCATCTTCTCTTGCTTCACTTCAACTGGCTGATAAAAGAAAACACAAATTTGTAAAGACAATCTACAAGCTCACAAAGTGACACATTGTGAGCTTGTAGATTGGCCATTTACTTTTCTTTTTATTAATTTAGAGCAGCCAATTTAAGAACACGCCAATATATTCCTCTGCAGTCCCCACACATTATTTTGTGTTGTCCCTGCTGTTGTATCCTACTGACTCAACTACCAGTGAGGAGCCCCCACCGGGAGGACTCCTCCTCTCACCAACGCTGTACTTGAATCTGCAGTGTACAGATTCAAGTACAGAGTTGCTCGTTACTTAGTTAACTTTGTTTTCAAATATGATGCTTCAACTTCAAGCCTGGGCCGCGGCTCAGTGCTCCAGGCACCTAGGCCAGTAATCCAGCCTGACGGCGTGTCGCGGGTTCGAGTCCCGAGCCTGTCGGCCTTTGCCGCATGTCTTCCTCCTATCTCTATCCCCCTTTCCTGTCTAATTACTGTACCCTATCAATAAAGGCAATAAACGCCCCAAAAAGATCTTTAAAAAAAAATGTAATAATTAATTTATATATATATATATATATAAGCAACTTTGACCACTTGGGGTCACACTTCTCTTTTAATAAAAGCAATGCCACCCATTTCATCTAGCACAATTTGGAATACAGAACCTTTACATGGTAACATAGTGGCATTGTTAATAGCCAGTATGTTTACTAACTAGGGATGTTAAACTCATTGACTGCCAAGGACAAGTTAGACATGTTTTCCAATGGCCCACCTTAAAATATGTTTGAAATAAGTCAGATTGTGCTCTTCACCACTGTATGAATCGCTAGGCGATCGATAAACAGGAAATGAACCGGGAGTGAAAAAGTCTGCCTCCGTCCGCTTAAATGTTTTTTTTAATCCGTGTATCTCTGATTCTCTTCCCAGATTGCGTTTATGATCAAAACAAGCTTTATTGACAGTCCATAACTAAAGCGTCGCTGGTTTGCGGTTACAAAATGTAAGAGGCTTCTGTAGCCTACGGATTAAACAAAATGTATAGTGTTAGCAAAAACATGTATACAAAATAAAGTCTGCATTCATTAGGGCTTTGACGCAAATTCTAAGCATGAAGGCTGTAAATAAATAAATCGATACGACACATCGATAAATGCCCCAACACGTAGACAAGTTTCAGAGGGGTGCGTGTCACGACAAAAAGGACAAAGGATCCAAATGTGTCATGGTGGGCTCCGTTCCAAACCTTTTGCTCCTCAGGGTCTTTGTCGTAGGATTTGGGCATGGCTTTGAGCACCGTACCCTCAAACCTCTCCTTGCTGATTTCATCCATGGAGTCTGGGCATGTGAACTTGAAACCCAGTGGAGTCCACTGCACGCGCGCACACACACACACACACACACACACACACACACACACACACACACACACACACACACACAGTAATGAATATCAATACGATAGTGTGACATCTATTTTTTGTCATTGATTATCTCCAACACATTGAGACCCGAGTCCGATTTTAAAGTTCTCACACTGTCAAAAATGCTCAAAGATAACAGGTGTACAAGCTTGCAGCATGTCCGCTATTTTTGAATAGCCGACGCTCAAATCTAAAACGACTAACATCAATTCACCCACCCTTCCATTTCTCAATCTACGCATCCATCCACCCCATCTATCAAAATGGGTTAACAAAGAAATATGCTAAATCGCTCATTAATCGTAATCTAGGCAAACGTTGCGATATTGATTTGAAGTCGGTTTTGGGGTATTATTAACGAAGTGTTTAGCTTTTTTCGTGCATTAGTTCAAATGCATCCATGCGTACCTTGACCTTAGCAGCAGCCAGCGCGGCGGCCACCTCTGCCTTCTTCTGTTTCTCCTCCTCCTCCCGTTTGAGCTGCTCCGTTTTCCGTTTCCTCTCGTCCTCCATCGCGTTCCTCGCCTCGTCCTCCAGTCTCTTCAGCTCCGCCACGATCTTGTCCTTCTCCATCCTCCGCAGCCTGATGGCTCTCTTCTTCTGCTTCACCTGGAAGACGACACGTTGTGACATTAAGCAGGAACAATGGGGTTCCACCGCGCCTCAAATGTAAAAAATAAATTGAAACATTTGTGCAAATCTTTTAAATATACTTTTTTCTTTTTTCTTTGGTGGTCCCTGGAACAACATATTTTGAGATGGTGGTCGGGGGCCAATTAAATACATATCATGGTGGTCCTTGACGTGATAAAGTTTGAGCATTGCCGATATACAGCAACATGATTTTTGTATTTTTTGTATTTTTTTTGTATTCAGAAAGCTGTTTGACATTTGGTGTTAGCATTATGTTATGCTTTAGCTATTGAAAAAGAGCAGATCTGCTATTTGTTTTTAAATCGAAAAGAACGACTGACATAGAAACAGAAACAGAAAACTGTCAGGATGTAGAAGACATTTTTAGAATCCGATCTCAGGTCAAAATGGGTTAATGGGTTAAAACAATTGCTCACCTCGACCAAGGTGAACTCCACCTCCTTGTCCACGTCCAGGGGACCGAACTCGGTGTCACTGAAGTTCTCGGTGACGTCAAAGGGCAACTCTCCATGTTCGGCACATTTCAGCACGCCTGAGATAGCATTAAACTCTGGCTTTCCCAGAGTTTTCATTGTGGCCTGAAACGACACATTGACTTCGATTACATTCAATCAATCAAGTTACATGGTTTAAGTGGTTGAGGTGAAGTGCCTCAAGACTCTATACCAGTGACTTTTGAAAGTAGCTGATCTATAAGCTAAATGACACGTCACAACAAAATGCAGTGAGCTTGTAGATCGGCCACTTTCTGCAAAAAGGTTTTCACCTTAACATGGATGCTTGGTTTTCCAACTGCAACGGAGCGTGTTCCTGCGCTCCTTGAACCAGGGCTTGGGGAAACCTTTTAAAGATAGATGTACTCCGAACCAATTCTGGTCGGAGAGATATGTGGCCGTATGTGGCCGCTAGAGGCGGGATCAACGCAAGACTGATGACATATTGAAGCTGTGCTACAGCGCAAATGTAAACACAACCTAACAAGACTACAACTCTAATGTAAACACAACCTAACAAGACTACAACTCTAATGTAAACACAACCTAACAAGAGTACAACTCGAAATTATTATGGAGGTATATTTTTGTCCCGCTGCTTCCGGGTTCATCGTTTCAGCTTGAGAGAGAGCCCAGATGCAGGCAGGAGGAGGGAACTTGTGAACTCAATACTGCCGCAATCTGGCAGTCAGGTTAATGCAAATGGGGCCTAGGTGGTTAAACTGAAGT
The DNA here is from genome assembly GCF_964188405.1 of Protomyctophum parallelum. Lineage (NCBI taxonomy): Eukaryota > Metazoa > Chordata > Actinopteri > Myctophiformes > Myctophidae > Protomyctophum > Protomyctophum parallelum. The sequence continues at coordinate 1,577,993 of NC_139704.1, read as the reverse complement.
GACATTGATAAATTCCAAATATTATCAGAGTATTCTGAGGCACCCCTGGACTGTCTGGCGTCACTCACGGCACCCACTTTGAGAAACCGAAGATCACTCCCAATCTTCCGCCGTCTGAAAACCCACCTTTTCAGACTACATCATGGCCCATAGCACTTATCCTACCCCCTTAGATAACCCACCTTTTCAGACTCCATCATGGCCCATAGCACTTACCCCACCCCCTTAGATAACATTTCTGTAGACGTAGATAGCATTTGATACAGACTTATAGCATGTTATGTAGACAGCACTATAATTGCTTTGTATGTAGTCATAGCGCGTCATAGTACATGTATACTATAGTATATATGTATAGTTTCATTATATAGATATTCCACTGTTACGTTCTTAGCTTACGCATGTTTCATGATAAATGCTTTTTATGTGATGTATTCCCATGCTTTTTTGTTCTTGCTTAATGTAAGTCGCTCTGGATTAAGTAAATTGTAAATTGTAACCGAGAGTCCTCACCTTCTCTCTCTTCTCCTTGGTGTAGTTGAAGGTGAAAGGGATCTTGGGTCTGATGTTGGCAGCCCTTCTCTTCCCGGTGGCCTTGTCGATCAGCAGGTTGATGAGCACATGGTCGTTCTTCAGCAGCGTGACGCCGCAGTCTCTGTGGTCAAAGGTCACGTTGGTCCTGATGGGGCCGATGTTGGCGAAGATCTGTCCGGGGTAACCCACCATCTTTGGCTTAAAAAAAACACAGCAGGATAATTATGTTCACACGTGCACTGTACGAAATCAAGATGTCTCCGGAAATCTGATATTATCAGCGCTCATGCAATCTGGGAACAACATGGAAACTTTGAATTTTGCCTCTGGGATGTGGATAACAGGATGTTAGCCTTCCTCTTACAGTGGGGCGCTTATGTTTTCATTCCACTATTCCCTAATGTACACATGTTAACTTCTGAGCTGTGCTTTAAAGCTATCTACAGAGGCTACCTGTTTTAGGTGTAATGAGTTTATTAATGAGGTTATTTATTATTTTAGCACTTTGAGATTCTTACAAATGTAAAGTGCATTATGAATAAAATCCATTATTATTATTCCAAGCCGTCATGCCGCGGAAGCATAATACTGCTTCACTGTGTTTTTTTATATGCCATTGTAGGCACTTGGAGCAGGTCAGCACTAGAAGACCTGAGAACATATGGAACATATCTAGGCAGTCATAGAGGTAGGAAGGTGCCAGACCAGTAGGGTCGACGACAGAGTACAGCATCTTGCAATGGGTCTGGTTCACAAGATTCGATACACCACCAAGATACCCATGTACCTATACCTGTCTAAATACTTCCTTAATGTAAACGAAGTCCACACCCACAACACCAGAGGGAGTGCAACAAACCATGTACAACCCAGATTCGGCACAAACAAGGGTCTAAATTATTTTCGCTCCTATGCCACCAAAATGTGGAACGCCCTACCAACAGTCATTGTCTCCACCAGGCCGAAGGCATGGGGGAGAGTATGTTTTGCACTCCGTCCGTCCGTGTGTCCGTCCGTCCGTGTCCGTCCGTCCGTGTGTCCGTCCGTCCGTCCGTGAGCAGCTAATCTCGGCCACCGTTAACCCGGTCCATGCCAAATTTTGCACACACACTCCCTGGATGCCAACGATGAACCTCTGCCCCAAACTTTCCAGAACGGCCTGTTATAGCGCCACCAGGAGGCCGCTTTGTGCAAAACAAGTTTTTGCACAGTACACCTACAGATTTTGTCCAAACATCACGCAAATTGGTACACAGTCTCTCTAGAGCCATTCAACGAAACCGGTCTTTCAGATTTCTCACACTCCATCCTGATTGGTTAAGATTGGCTTCCAAAGTTCACAGGAGTGCTCAGTTTCAAACAAAATGCTGCAAATCATGAACACATTGCGTGATTTCCGTGAAATTGTGCACCCACATTCCCACTAGGCCGAGGACGAAATGCCACATGAACAATTTCAACTCAGCCTCAAGGTGGCGCTATAACTGGCCAAAAAGTGTTTTACCTCTAACTGCACGGATCTGTGGATAACCTGGTGGAGACCTGTGCCCAGAAGGGCACTTTTTCTAGTTAAGACATGTGAATCCCTTGACTCCTTCAAAACCGCTCTCAAAGGGCACCTACGGATGGCTGCAATTCGAAACTGGCCTCTGTAAAATCTGAATCCCCCCACCCCCCCCCCCCCCCCCCTTTTCCCCTCACTGTATATGTATCTTTTCCCTTTTTGCTTCCTATATTATGAATTCCTGTTCTGTTCTTTAACTACATAGAAGTGTCTATTTGTATGTCTCTAAATGTTTTGATGAATTGAACAATGTGGACCCTGTTGTAAACAAGTGTAATGCTTAATTGGGTCATCCACTCACAGTTAACAGTCTTTGTATTGAGTTTGTGCTTGAAATGTACTGTAATTCTACAAACTGTTAATACATTTATCAATCAATCAAACCATTGAGTTTTATTATATAATAATATTTTGTATTGTCCCTGAAGGGATATTCGTCTTCACATGTCTGTTCAACACCAACAAAAAACAACAACACGCAGCATAGAAAACATGTCACCAAGACAACACATAAACATGAGGTCCCCACTGTACACAGAACCATACCAAATTAACCTAACCTAATTAAGCTTTTTTCTACCCCACGGTTCTGTATCTTTGTCCAGATGGCATGAGGTCAAAGAAGCGATACAGGGGATGATTAATATACTTCTAAAACAAGTAGCGGTGTTCTTACCGTGGGTTCTATGATCGTCTGGCTGACAATTCCTTCGTACACCTCTGTGTCCAGAACAAAGGGCTTGTTGTTGAACACCAGAGGCCTGTCCTGGACGGCGGTGGGTCTGTCCGTGGGCGCAGCCGTGGACAGCATGAGGAGCAGGGGCTCGTTGGAGCGCTTGATCCTCACTGCTCTCTTCACCTCCTTCACCTGGACACACACGTTTGTATTACTATACTTGTGAGGACAACATACATTTCATGACAACTTTGGTAACACATTCATAGAGGAAATGCTCACGGTCACGACGGTGAACTCCACTTCCTCGTTCGTGTCCTCGGTGCAGAAGTCCACGTCGCTGAGGTTCTCGGAGACGTTGAAGACCAGCTCGCCGTGTTCCTCCGATTTTATGATCCCTTCATTTATGGTCCCTTCCTGCGACCTTATGTCCTTCAGAGTCAAGAGGACACCCTGGGGAATGCAGAGGGGGGTCAACGTTAAGACACCGAAGTGGCGGTCCAAATGTCAACCCTGACCACACACATGCACCGGTCAATAGAGCACTGGTACTCAATGTGGGGGTTCGGGGGACCCCACGGGGTCCTTGAGGGCGTTTCGGGCAAGTTCATGTAAAGCTTATCAGACGGAACATTAGGCCAGAAGCAGTTGCTTCTGGCGGAGCGTTCAACTGCTTCTGGCGGAACGTTCCCTCACAAGCAGTTAAACTGTTAGTTGAGAACGCTTATGCGTTTTGGCAACGGCCTCCTTAAAAATAAAATAAAACATACCGTCTCTCTCTTCTCTTCGGTGAATTCGAAGGTGGAGGGAATCTTGGGCCTGATGTTGGTGGCTCTCTTCTTCTCGGAGATAATGTCAGTGAGCAGGTTGAGGAGCACCTGGTCGTTCTTCAGCAGAGTGATACCGCTGCAGTCCTTCTTGTCAAAGACCACGTTGGTGCGCAGCGGCCCAATGGTCACGTGCACCTGGCCAGGATACTGCTTCTCTCCTGTCTGGGGACGGCCATGAACACACCCACCATGGATTAACCCACTATGGACGTTCGTCGACTTTTCAAAAATAGCAGACCTACGAGCTATGAGCTTGTAGATCTGCTATTTTTCAATAGCTAAAGCATAACATAATGCTAACACCAAAAGGGGTTCCCGCCCAAAATGGGTTAAAGTATAGACTGATTCCGTACCGGTTTCATGGTCGCAGCCTACGTATTTCCTGTAGGCGGACTCGACGTAGCTGCGGGGGTAAAACCCTCACCAGGCGCACCTCTTCCACTACAGTGAACGGCAGAGTGACTGATGTTAGTTTGCCTCAAACTTTACTCCTTTACCTGCTTTTTTACTAACACTAACATTACAAAGATGCCCAGAACATCGAGATGAACCTGTGTAGTTTATGGCTGCTCCAACAGTAGTGGCAACATAACAAATAAAATAAAACGGAATGTCTAATATCCACCGCGATGGCTGAGACCAGAGCCATTGAGTAATGGTTGAGACAAAGCAGTGAAGAATCCTGCAAGATACATAATTTCAGTCTTACCCAACCCAATCTTTCTGTTTTATGAACACAAGGCTGCTGTATTTTATACCTCATACTAAGCATTTAAAGTATGAGGTATAAAGTACAGCAGCCTTGTGTTAATAAAACAGAAATATTTGGTATTGGGTAAGACTGGCGTTATGTATATTTCACTGCTTTGTCTAACCATTGCTCAATGGCTCTGGTCTCAGCCATCGCGGTGGATATTAGACATTCCGTTTTTTTTTTTTTTTTATGTTGCCACTACTGTTGGAGCAGCCATAAACTACACAGGTTCATCTCGATGTTCTGGGCATCTTTGTAATGTTAGTGTTAGTAAAAAAGCAGGTAAAGGAGTAAAGTTTGAGGCAAACTAACATCAGTCACTCTGCCGTTCACTGTAGTGGAAGAGTGCGCCTGGTGAGGGTTTTACCCCCGCAGCTACGTCGAGTCCGCCTACAGGAAATACGTAGGCTGCGACCATGAGACCCGCTACGGAATCGGTCTATAGAAACTATGTGAAAAGAGATGAGTGGGGAGGGATCCACAGTATTTACCTGAGGCTCATTGATAGGCAGGCTGACCACGCCTTCATAGATCTCCAAGTCAATGTTCTCCGTTCCTCCTGGAGCCACTTTGACATCTGTCGCTATATATTTTTTCTGTTTTTTGTCCGCCTTGTCCTTTGTCCGTCACACACACACACACACACACACACACACACAAGATTAAAAATGCCATTTTGACCATTTTCTGTGAGTGTGGCATTTAGCCTCATCGTAAACCTGACCCTATAAACCTATCCCCTACATTGCCTAACCCTGACCCCGTCTGGAAGGTTTTATTAATTTTAACGCCACTCTTAACATCTTAAACGTCTCACAATGCGACACATTGTGAGCTTGTAGATCTGCAATACTTTGGTACTCTGACAAGTATTTCTACATCGCCGTATTGATACTTTTGGTAGAAAAGAAAAGAAAAAGCGAATACCGAGAGTGTACAAATGGAACCAAATGAACGCTTACGGGTCTATTTGCTTCCAATTGTACACAAATGGATATTTCACGTCTACTTAAGATGACCCCAAACAAGTGAGATCTGAGGTATGAACAGTGAAACTGTTGCCCACACTGACCTTCTCTGAACAGGCAGTGAAGTGAACTCTGACCCCTGGGACCATGGCTTTGGGGTTCCCGAAGAAGGCATCGAAGCTGAACGTGTATCGAAACTGATCTCTGTCTACATCTCTGTCGATGTAGCCGAATGATGGCTGGAGACACCAGACAGACAGACAGGACCACATGTATTCATTGTGACAGACAGACAGGACCACATGTATTCATTGTGACAGACAGACAGACAGGACCACATGCTGTATTCATTGTGACAGGTGATGACGAGGCATTCTAGCCACGTCAACCATATAATAATAGTGTCCCTGTACTGGGTGGGGGGGGGGGGGGGACATTTGCCAAAAATAGCTTGTCCATCGGCTACTTTTTGGCAAAGAGATTAGTTTAGAAAAAGAGTACAATACCTTAATTTCGGAGATAGTTCCAGTGGATCTGCCTGGCGGGGGTCTGTAGCACAGGAATTAAACATCATTTTAGTTTAGTTGTTAGATTAACATGACCTGCTCTAAGGTTCACGTGTTCAACCCATTAAGACCTGGGGCCCATTCTACAAATGCCTTTTAAACATACCGGTAGTTCTTACACTTTCAAGATCTTTCTAAAATGTTCAAAAATAGCAGAATTTAATGCGTCACTTTGTGCCAAGCTTGTATATCTATTTTTGAATAAAATAAAATCTAAAATAACAAGGATGCTTTCCCGGGTTTTAATGGGTTTAAAACAAAATAATGCAAATACGTGTCGATTCTGGTCTAAAAGGATCAACTCCAGCAACCCCCAAAGCACCCACTCGTCGGGAGTCAATACACAGTTAACTTCACATCATGTACAGATTATATAAAACCATACATGAGAAAATAGTTTACTTTACTTTTCAAAGGCCATTTTCCTCAGCAGGCCGATGGGCTTAGCCGGCAGCTTGTTCTCTGGTTCAGCAGGTGGAGACACCGCAGTAGGGGGTGGCATGGTAGGAGGAGTGATGATTTTAGTTACCACCAGCGCAGGAGTGGGGGGCACACTGTCCTTCTTGTCGGGAGCCGAGATCAACGCTTTGATCTGCAAAACAAAAGGCCATGAAACACAAGCACGTGTGGGCCTTTTTTCACTGACAAAAACTAAATAAAAACTATGTTTTTATGTTAGGGAGGGACTAGTAATAGTCACTAGTGGATAAGAGATCCAGTAGAACTACAAGTGATTTTTGTTTGCTTGCGCTCGGGTGTTGCACTTTGAAAATAGCTTGCATGCTGAAAACAGCAGATCTACAAATGTGTCAGCATGCAACCAAGTGTGAAATCAGCCATTACGATGCCATCAAGGCATGCCAAAATACAAGATTTAGTCGACTAAAATATAATGATATTTAGTCAACTAAAACTAGATACGACTAAAACTAAATGGAATTGAATTCAAAAGACTGACTAAAACTAAACTTGCCATCCAGACTGATCCAGTCCAAAAGGCAGACACTCACAGGTCAGGACACAGGGCATCAACTGAAACACTTTAAACGATTCTTTCCTGAAAGTTTCCAAACAATTAAGTTAAGTTGTGCCCACCAAAGCAGACCGTACTCACCCACTCTGGCTGATCAGGTGGAGCGTTGACCATCACCTCATTTGTGCTCTGTAATGTCAAGAAGAATTTCCCATGAGTAAAGCCTGACTAATATTATGATTTGGCAAACATATTTTCACTGGTAATCTGCAATTACGCAGCCTGAGCAAATGTCTCCGGACTTTTAACCACTTTCAAGTGGTGTCCCTATTTTGGACATGTAGTTATTGTGCTAGGTTCATTGCTTATCTTTGAGGCACTCCAATGTTCTCTCTGCACTCTTCTTATGCGACTACATTATGTACCATACCTTGTTGTTCATCGACTAGAGTTCATGTTTAACGCCCAAATTGAAATTGTCCATTATAACGAACCAAGTTTGGCACGCACAAGACATTTGTCTTGTGCGTTTAACATTTGACATATTATAAAAAATAAATAAAAAGGTCTCTTGGTGCCGTGACGCAACAGGAAGTCAGCCTTTAGAGCAGTGGTTCTCAACCAGTGGTCCGGGGACCACCAGTGGTTCTTGAGGGGGTTCCAGGTGGTCACCAGCTAAATGATTGAGTTGGTAACCGAAGATCTAAAATTATTGTTAAACAACTGCATTACCGTACTTAATTTAGAGTCTACAGAATTACAAAATGTAGAAGAATAGTAATTTTGATCAACAGTTGCCCGTTATGTCTCCTATGGTACCAACATCAATACAGTATGGAATAGTGGACATCATCGTATCCAACGACAAACACATATTCTTTAGTTTTGTGTCTGAGAGACTAAATCTGTGTCTAAGTCTGAGAGCTCAAATGCTGAATGAAAAATGGGCCTTGATATGGAAAAGGTTGACAACCACTGCTTTAGAGGCATAACAAATCATCCTCTTCCTTTACCTCTGCCGTCCAGCCAGGTGGGGGGAACGCTGGGGGGGGATACGAGGCGTAGGACAGCGGCGGCGGCACGCCCACATGCGGAGGTGGCATTCCTAGCGGTACCACCGGGGGAGGCATACCCGGGGGGGGTCCCCCCGGTGGTGGCACCGCTGGGGGCATACCCGGGGGGGGTACTCCCAGCGGTGGCACTGCTGGGGGCGGTATGCCTGGTGGTGGCACCGCTGGGGGCATACCCGGAGGGGCAAACCCCGGGGGCGGGACAGACACCGTGGGAGGCGGTGGGAGCGCCGGGGGAGGTTCTGCGTACGGAGGAGCGCCGTAGTACGGATCCAGTGGAGGGAGATCGGGGGGGCCGTAGAACGCGTCCGGACCCAGAGGGCCGTAGTCGTAGCCCGGCCCCCAGCCGCCCGGAGGCGTCGGCGGCCTCCCCGGTCCCCACGGTCCCCCTGGGGGGCCCCACGGGTTGTCCGGGCCCCAGCCGCCATCAGGGCCCCAGTCACCTTGAGGAGGCATCCAACCTGGAGGAGGCAAGAACAGTCAACTCAGAGGGTCCACATTGTCCAACTTTGAAACTCCTTTGAAATGCGTGCATGCATGTTTTTTTTCTGACCAGGCGTTCTAAACCTTTTTCCCTTTAAATAAAGGGCCATTTGTACATTTACTGTATATAGCACCTTTAACCAAGGCGTTTTACATAGATCTCTTGTGCATTACATTTGTCCCATTCACACACACACATTCATATACCGATGGCGGAGGAAACCATGCAAGGCACCAACCTGCTCATCGGGAATAGGTGTTTAGAGTCTTGCTCAAGGACACTTGGACACCAACTCTGGGGCAGCCCTGGATCGAACTGGGAACATTCCGGTTCCCAACTCTACGCCTGTGTTTTATGCCGTTTTATCCCTGACCCCAATTCACACTGCAAAATCCGCAGTGTTCATTTAACTATGAGAGGGTACAAATATTAAACTTTGGGAGAGGAGCACCAGTCTTTTCAGATCCTCCTAATTATGTCTGATTTACAACCCGACTGATTGAATCTTTGACAACCATGAGAAGTCGATAGCCTATTTATGTTGTCTCAGGTAACGTGCAGGTTATAACACTGGTGACCAGTGTTATAACCTGCACGTTAAGAGACCAGTGACTGGAGGATACTTGAGGATACTTTACATAAGACTGGACCTGCTGATTTGTGTACACTACTATTATGTACACTACACACACGCGCACACACACACACACACACACACACACACACACACACAATATTGCACTTTATTTTATTTATAATTGGGTTGTTATTTTGTTTGTATGACAGCAGGTATGTGACAGTTATGCTACATGCCTGCCTGTCAATTGTGGAGCAATAGAAAGCTCCTGTTGTAAAGGGATGTTGTGTTGTGTATTTTATATTTGTGTTTTATTCATGGATTGTTTCTTATTGTTTGGACTCAATGTTTTTTATGTCAATAAAGTAACTAACTAAACTATGTTGTGAACATGCACTCGGGGCTCCTTGCAAAAGAGAGCATGCTTCCATGATTAAATAAAGGTCAATACAAATGAAATATACTTTTTTATATACTTGAGATGATTTTTGAAGATATTTTGAAACGATATAAAAATAAATTAATAAATTAAGGGACCCATAAAAATGTGTCAGCGACCCACAAATGGATCCCGGCCAGTGCAGTGTGACCTACCTGGACCTGGTCCTCTCCAGTCCGGAGGAGGTGGAGGGCCCCGCGGCCCCCATTCCCCGGGCATCGGCCCAGAGTCCCAGAAAGGCGGCGGGCCATCGCCGGCCCACGGTGGCGCTCCTCCGCCTCGGAACATCACCAGTCAGCACAACACTGGAGCAGCAGCAGCTAACTGTAGCTACCTTCACCACCACCGTTCACATTGACTGTAGAGAACACAGCAGCAGCTAACTGTAGCTACCTTCACCACCACCGTTCACATTGACTGTAGAGAACACAGCAGCAGCGAGCTAGCCGGCTAGCTAAACAAATAGCAGGCTGGGCTAGCTTTCTTTCAAGCAATTCTTCTATCCGTCTATCGACAGATATAAGTGTATAAAAACATTAAGCCCGGAGTTTACACTTATATGTTTGTTAAGCACAAAAAGCACTTGCTTGTGCTCGTAGTTTTCTACACAGACTAGGCTGTGATATATATTAATTATTATAAATCTATGCTGTGTGTGCAGTGTGGACATTTAACCATAGCACTTCCTGTCCGTTCTTCTTCTCGCTAACGTTGTGTTTACAGTAGGTGCATACCGCCGCCTACTACTGTACAGCTGGAGTATGTGTAGTAGGAGGACGATTGATTGAATACTATTTTCATTATAGTGGTTCTCAAACTTTTTTCATGTCAAGGACCCTAAATTGACACTTATTATATTGAAAATATATTCCAGGGAAACTGTTAATAAATCAATCAATCAATCAATCAATCAACCATTTTAATTTCAAGGAGCCCCGGGTTGACATGTATGCAGGCGCTATGAACCCCCATTTAATGGCATTTCTATCTCTGGGATGAGGGATCCCAATTTGTATTGTAAAATCAATGTTCACTTAATTTACCTCTGAGAGTGAACAAATGTGGTTCCATTTGTACACATACAGGTCCATTTGGTTCCTAACTATCTATAACCCCACTTTGAGAACCACTGCTTTATAAATAGGCTACTTTGGAAAATAAAACTAAAAACAGGTACAGATTCAAAAGGATAGTCCAAGAAAGTCCAATTCAATTCATCTAAAATTTTAAAGACAGAAAAAGAGAAAATACAATAAGCACAAGCCTCATATAAACGGGTATCAAAAAGAAAAAATAAATACAAAATATGAGTAGGGCCTACATGGATTAATAGACCACTTCCATAGACTGATTAATTACTTTGCTCACATCATTAAAGCCTAAAGGAATAGAATAGTTCCTATCAATTACACACCCCATGAAGCCTTGAATGCACATATTGTTTCATGGCCAAAAATGGCAGTTTCTCATTTAGTGTGGCAAAGGAAAAAGCTTACAGCACCTGGTATTCCCAGGCGGTCTCCCATCCAAGTACTAACCAGGCCCGACCCTGCTTAGCTTCCGAGATCGGACGAGATCGGGCGTGTTCAGGGTGGTATGGCCGTAAGCAACAGAAGTTGGGCCCATCGGTCTTTTATAGCTGACAGCGGCCCCGCGCCGCACACAAGGAAGGGAGAATTACAATGCCCTGCTGTGGTGTTCATTGTCTCCACCAGGCCGAAGGCATGGGGGGAGAGTATGTTTTGCACTCCGTCCGTCCGTCCGTCCGTCCGTCCGTCCGTGTGTGTGTCCGTCCGTGTGTCCGTGTGTGTGTCCGTGAGCAGCTAATCTCGGCCACCGTTAACCCGGTCGTTGCCAAATTTTGCACACACACTCCCTGGATGCCAACGATGAACCTCTGCCCCAAAATTTCCAGAACGGCCTGTTATAGCGCCACCAGGAGGCCGCTTTGTGCAAAACAAGTTTTTGCACAGTACACCTACAGATTTTGTCCAAACATCGCGCAAATTGGTACACAGTCTCTCTAGAGCCATTCAACGAAACGGGTCTTTCACATTTCTCAGACTCCATCCTGATTGGTTAAGATTGGCTTCCAAAGTTCACAGGAGTGCTCAGTTTCAAACAAAATGCTGCAAATCATGAACACATCGCGTGATTTCCGTGAAATTGTGCACGCACATTCCCACTAGGCCGAGGAAGAAATGCCACATGAACAATTTCAACTCAGCCTCAAGGTGGCGCTATAACTGGCCGAAAAGTGTTTTTACCTCTAACTGCACGGATCTGTGGATAACTTTGTATGCCAACTCCCTAGTTTACTTTTGTTGCCCTTTTATCCAACCACCAGATGAAGGCAAGCTGCAATGTCCTACATTCCTATCCTGGTGGAGACCTGTGCCCAGAAGGGCACTTTTTCTAGTTCTAGTTGGGCTGGCCTGCTAAAGGTTAGAAGTGGCATTTGTCAGCAGTACCCAAGTTAGTGCTGCACACAATCTAGTAATATTGTTTCATGGCCAAAAATGGCAGTTTCTCATTTAGTGTGGCAAAGGAAAAAGCTTACAGCACCTGGTATTCCCAGGCGGTCTCCCATCCAAGTACTAACCAGGCCCGACCCTGCTTAGCTTCCGAGATCGGACGAGATCGGGCGTGTTCAGGGTGGTAGGCCTATGGCCATAAGCAACAGAAGTTGGGCCCATCGGTCTTTTATAGCTGACAGCGGCCCCGCGCCGCACACAAGGAAGGGAGAATTACAATGCCCTGCTGTGGTGTTCATTGTCTCCACCAGGCCGAAGGCATGGGGGGAGAGTATACATTGACATAACAACGCGTCATCAGAGCGGAGGGAGGGGCGTCAGCTGCGACTCCGCGGCTCCGCCCACCCCCCGGGGTAAGATTTGTGATTTGTGATTTGCTCTCGTTCACTGCAATGCAATTTGCGGCATTTTCAAAACAATATTGCGCAGAGTAGCGATTATCTAACGTATTTGCAATGCCATACGTTGAAAGATCTGTTGCCCGCGGACAAGGCACGTTACCTCCGCAAGTTAGATATTATCGGCATAGGTGTTTGCCGTATGTGATTAAGGATTGGAAAAAGTTGCATTGGCAGCCATAGAAAATTCTGCCCGGGGTAAAACACCGGATGTGATGTTTTTGGGCGTTCCTGTCTTGTTAAATAACCGGCTGTGACGTTTTTGGGCGTTCCTGTCTTGTTTCGTGTCAGTGTATGTTTTGCACTCCGTCCGTCCGTCCGTCCGTGTGTGTGTCCGTCCGTGTGTCCGTGTGTGTGTCCGTGAGCAGCTAATCTCGGCCACCGTTAACCCGGTCGTTGCCAAATTTTGCACACACACTCCCTGGATGCCAACGATGAACCTCTGTCCCAAAATTTCCAGAACGGCCTGTTATAGCGCCACCAGGAGGCCGCTTTGTGCAAAACAAGTTTTTTCACAGTACACCTACAGATTTTGTCCAAACATCGCGCAAATTGGTACACAGTCTCTCTAGAGCCATTCAACGAAACGGGTCTTTCACATTTCTCAGACTCCATCCTGATTGGTTAAGATTGGCTTCCAAAGTTCACAGGAGTGCTCAGTTTCAAACAAAATGCTGCAAATCATGAACACATCGCGTGATTTCCGTGAAATTGTGCACGCACATTCCCACTAGGCCGAGGAAGAAATGCCACATGAACAATTTCAACTCAGCCTCAAGGTGGCGCTATAACTGGCCGAAAAGTGTTTTTACCTCTAACTGCACGGATCTGTGGATAACTTTGTATGCCAACTCCCTAGTTTACTTTTGTTGCCCTTTTATCCAACCACCAGATGAAGGCAAGCTGCAATGTCCTACATTCCTATCCTGGTGGAGACCTGTGCCCAGAAGGGCACTTTTTCTAGTTCTATTTGGGCTGGCCTGCTAAAGGTTAGAAGTGGCATTTGTCAGCAGTACCCAAGTTAGTGCTGCACACAATCTAGTACTATTGTTTCATGGCCAAAAATGGCAGTTTCTCATTTAGTGTGGCAAAGGAAAAAGCTTACAGCACCTGGTATTCCCAGGCGGTCTCCCATCCAAGTACTAACCAGGCCCGACCCTGCTTAGCTTCCGAGATCGGACGAGATCGGGCGTGTTCAGGGTGGTATGGCCGTAAGCAACAGAAGTTGGGCCCATCGGTCTTTTATAGCTGACAGCGGCCCCGCGCCGCACACAAGGAAGGGAGAATTACAATGCCCTGCTGTGGTGTTCATTGTCTCCACCAGGCCGAAGGCATGGGGGGAGAGTATGTTTTGCACTCCGTCCGTCCGTCCGTCCGTGTGTGTGTCCGTCCGTGTGTCCGTGTGTGTGTCCGTGAGCAGCTAATCTCGGCCACCGTTAACCCGGTCGTTGCCAAATTTTGCACACACACTCCCTGGATGCCAACGATGAACCTCTGCCCCAAAATTTCCAGAACGGCCTGTTATAGCGCCACCAGGAGGCCGCTTTGTGCAAAACAAGTTTTTGCACAGTACACCTACAGAGTTTGTCCAAACATCGCGCAAATTGGTACACAGTCTCTCTAGAGCCATTCAACGAAACGGGTCTTTCACATTTCTCAGACTCCATCCTGATTGGTTAAGATTGGCTTCCAAAGTTCACAGGAGTGCTCAGTTTCAAACAAAATGCTGCAAATCATGAACACATCGCGTGATTTCTGTGAAATTGTGCACGCACATTCCCACTAGGCCGAGGAAGAAATGCCACATGAACAATTTCAACTCAGCCTCAAGGTGGCGCTATAACTGGCCGAAAAGTGTTTTTACCTCTAACTGCACGGATCTGTGGATAACTTTGTATGCCAACTCCCTAGTTTACTTTTGTTGCCCTTTTATCCAACCACCAGATGAAGGCAAGCTGCAATGTCCTACATTCCTATCCTGGTGGAGACCTGTGCCCAGAAGGGCACTTTTTCTAGTTCTAGTTGGGCTGGCCTGCTAAAGGTTAGAAGTGGCATTTGTCAGCAGTACCCAAGTTAGTGCTGCACACAATCTAGTTGTTTCATGGCCAAAAATGGCAGTTTCTCATTTAGTGTGGCAAAGGAAAAAGCTTACAGCACCTGGTATTCCCAGGCGGTCTCCCATCCAAGTACTAACCAGGCCCGACCCTGCTTACTTCCGAGATCGGACGAGATCGGGCGTGTTCAGGGTGGTATGGCCGTAAGCAACAGAAGTTGGGCCCATCGGTCTTTTATAGCTGACAGCGGCCCCGCGCCGCACACACAAGGAAGGGAGAATTACAATGCCCTGCTGTGGTGTGGCTTATTCTAGTTGGGCTGGCCTGCTAAAGGTTAGAAGTGGCATTTGTCAGCAGTACCCAAGTTAGTGCTGCACACAATCTAGTAATATTGTTTCATGGCCAAAAATGGCAGTTTCTCATTTAGTGTGGCAAAGGAAAAAGCTTACAGCACCTGGTATTCCCAGGCGGTCTCCCATCCAAGTACTAACCAGGCCCGACCCTGCTTAGCTTCCGAGATCAGACGAGATCGGGCGTGTTCAGGGTGGTATGGCCGTAAGCAACAGAAGTTGGGCCCATCGGTCTTTTATAGCTGACAGCGGCCCCGCGCCGCACACACAAGGAAGGGAGAATTACAATGCCCTGCTGTGGTGTGGCTTATTCTAGTTGGGCTGGCCTGCTAAAGGTTAGAAGTGGCATTTGTCAGCAGTACCCAAGTTAGTGCTGCACACAATCTAGTAATATTGTTTCATGGCCAAAAATGGCAGTTTCTCATTTAGTGTGGCAAAGGAAAAAGCTTACAGCACCTGGTATTCCCAGGCGGTCTCCCATCCAAGTACTAACCAGGCCCGACCCTGCTTAACTTCCGAGATCGGGCGTGTTCAGGGTGGTATGGCCATAAGCAACAGAAGTTGGGCCCATCGGTCTTTTATAGCTGACAGCGGCGCCGCGCCGCACACACAAGGAAGGGAGAATTACAATGCCCTGCTGTGGTGTGGCTTATTGTAGTTGGGCTGGCCTGCTAAAGGTTAGAAGTGGCATTTGTCAGCAGTACCCAAGTTAGTGCTGCACACAATCTAGTAATATTGTTTCATGGCCAAAAATGGCAGTTTCTCATTTAGTGTGGCAAAGGAAAAAGCTTACAGCACCTGGTATTCCCAGGCGGTCTCCCATCCAAGTACTAACCAGGCCCGACCCTGCTTAGCTTCCGAGATCGGACGAGATCGGGCGTGTTCAGGGTGGTATGGCCGTAAGCAACAGAAGTTGGGCCCATCGGTCTTTTATAGCTGACAGCGGCCCCGCGCCGCACACACAAGGAAGGGAGAATTACAATGCCCTGCTGTGGTGTGGCTTATTCTAGTTGGGCTGGCCTGCTAAAGGTTAGAAGTGGCATTTGTCAGCAGTACCCAAGTTAGTGCTGCACACAATCTAGTAATATTGTTTCATGGCCAAAAATGGCAGTTTCTCATTTAGTGTGGCAAAGGAAAAAGCTTACAGCACCTGGTATTCCCAGGCGGTCTCCCATCCAAGTACTAACCAGGCCCGACCCTGCTTAACTTCTGAGATCGGGCGTGTTCAGGGTGGTATGGCCGTAAGCAACAGAAGTTGGGCCCATCGGTCTTTTATAGCTGACAGCGGCCCCGCGCCGCACACACAAGGAAGGGAGAATTACAATGCCCTGCTGTGGTGTGGCTTATTCTAGTTGGGCTGGCCTGCTAAAGGTTAGAAGTGGCATTTGTCAGCAGTACCCAAGTTAGTGCTGCACACAATCTAGTAATATTGTTTCATGGCCAAAAATGGCAGTTTCTCATTTAGTGTGGCAAAGGAAAAAGCTTACAGCACCTGGTATTCCCAGGCGGTCTCCCATCCAAGTACTAACCAGGCCCGACCCTGCTTAGCTTCCGAGATCGGACGAGATCGGGCGTGTTCAGGGTGGTATGGCCATAAGCAACAGAAGTTGGGCCCATCGGTCTTTTATAGCTGACAGCGGCCCCGCGCCGCACACAAGGAAGGGAGAATTACAATGCCCTGCTGTGGTGTGGCTTATTCTAGTTGGGCTGGCCTGCTAAAGGTTAGAAGTGGCATTTGTCAGCAGTACCCAAGTTAGTGCTGCACACAATCTAGTAATATTGTTTCATGGCCAAAAATGGCAGTTTCTCATTTAGTGTGGCAAAGGAAAAAGCTTACAGCACCTGGTATTCCCAGGCGGTCTCCCATCCAAGTACTAACCAGGCCCGACCCTGCTTAGCTTCCGAGATCGGACGAGATCGGGCGTGTTCAGGGTGGTATGGCCGTAAGCAACAGAAGTTGGGCCCATCGGTCTTTTATAGCTGACAGCGGCCCCGCGCCGCACACACAAGGAAGGGAGAATTACAATGCCCTGCTGTGGTGTGGCTTATTCTAGTTGGGCTGGCCTGCTAAAGGTTAGAAGTGGCATTTGTCAGCAGTACCCAAGTTAGTGCTGCACACAATCTAGTAATATTGTTTCATGGCCAAAAATGGCAGTTTCTCATTTAGTGTGGCAAAGGAAAAAGCTTACAGCACCTGGTATTCCCAGGCGGTCTCCCATCCAAGTACTAACCAGGCCCGACCCTGCTTAGCTTCCGAGATCGGACGAGATCGGGCGTGTTCAGGGTGGTATGGCCATAAGCAACAGAAGTTGGGCCCATCGGTCTTTTATAGCTGACAGCGGCCCCGCGCCGCACACAAGGAAGGGAGAATTACAATGCCCTGCTGTGGTGTGGCTTATTCTAGTTGGGCTGGCCTGCTAAAGGTTAGAAGTGGCATTTGTCAGCAGTACCCAAGTTAGTGCTGCACACAATCTAGTAATATTGTTTCATGGCCAAAAATGGCAGTTTCTCATTTAGTGTGGCAAAGGAAAAAGCTTACAGCACCTGGTATTCCCAGGCGGTCTCCCATCCAAGTACTAACCAGGCCCGACCCTGCTTAACTTCCGAGATCGGGCGTGTTCAGGGTGGTATGGCCATAAGCAACAGAAGTTGGGCCCATCGGTCTTTTATAGCTGACAGCGGCGCCGCGCCGCACACACAAGGAAGGGAGAATTACAATGCCCTGCTGTGGTGTGGCTTATTGTAGTTGGGCTGGCCTGCTAAAGGTTAGAAGTGGCATTTGTCAGCAGTACCCAAGTTAGTGCTGCACACAATCTAGTAATATTGTTTCATGGCCAAAAATGGCAGTTTCTCATTTAGTGTGGCAAAGGAAAAAGCTTACAGCACCTGGTATTCCCAGGCGGTCTCCCATCCAAGTACTAACCAGGCCCGACCCTGCTTAGCTTCCGAGATCGGACGAGATCGGGCGTGTTCAGGGTGGTATGGCCGTAAGCAACAGAAGTTGGGCCCATCGGTCTTTTATAGCTGACAGCGGCCCCGCGCCGCACACACAAGGAAGGGAGAATTACAATGCCCTGCTGTGGTGTGGCTTATTCTAGTTGGGCTGGCCTGCTAAAGGTTAGAAGTGGCATTTGTCAGCAGTACCCAAGTTAGTGCTGCACACAATCTAGTAATATTGTTTCATGGCCAAAAATGGCAGTTTCTCATTTAGTGTGGCAAAGGAAAAAGCTTACAGCACCTGGTATTCCCAGGCGGTCTCCCATCCAAGTACTAACCAGGCCCGACCCTGCTTAACTTCTGAGATCGGGCGTGTTCAGGGTGGTATGGCCGTAAGCAACAGAAGTTGGGCCCATCGGTCTTTTATAGCTGACAGCGGCCCCGCGCCGCACACACAAGGAAGGGAGAATTACAATGCCCTGCTGTGGTGTGGCTTATTCTAGTTGGGCTGGCCTGCTAAAGGTTAGAAGTGGCATTTGTCAGCAGTACCCAAGTTAGTGCTGCACACAATCTAGTAATATTGTTTCATGGCCAAAAATGGCAGTTTCTCATTTAGTGTGGCAAAGGAAAAAGCTTACAGCACCTGGTATTCCCAGGCGGTCTCCCATCCAAGTACTAACCAGGCCCGACCCTGCTTAGCTTCCGAGATCGGACGAGATCGGGCGTGTTCAGGGTGGTATGGCCATAAGCAACAGAAGTTGGGCCCATCGGTCTTTTATAGCTGACAGCGGCCCCGCGCCGCACACAAGGAAGGGAGAATTACAATGCCCTGCTGTGGTGTGGCTTATTCTAGTTGGGCTGGCCTGCTAAAGGTTAGAAGTGGCATTTGTCAGCAGTACCCAAGTTAGTGCTGCACACAATCTAGTAATATTGTTTCATGGCCAAAAATGGCAGTTTCTCATTTAGTGTGGCAAAGGAAAAAGCTTACAGCACCTGGTATTCCCAGGCGGTCTCCCATCCAAGTACTAACCAGGCCCGACCCTGCTTAGCTTCCGAGATCGGACGAGATCGGGCGTGTTCAGGGTGGTATGGCCGTAAGCAACAGAAGTTGGGCCCATCGGTCTTTTATAGCTGACAGCGGCCCCGCGCCGCACACACAAGGAAGGGAGAATTACAATGCCCTGCTGTGGTGTGGCTTATTCTAGTTGGGCTGGCCTGCTAAAGGTTAGAAGTGGCATTTGTCAGCAGTACCCAAGTTAGTGCTGCACACAATCTAGTAATATTGTTTCATGGCCAAAAATGGCAGTTTCTCATTTAGTGTGGCAAAGGAAAAAGCTTACAGCACCTGGTATTCCCAGGCGGTCTCCCATCCAAGTACTAACCAGGCCCGACCCTGCTTAGCTTCCGAGATCGGACGAGATCGGGCGTGTTCAGGGTGGTATGGCCATAAGCAACAGAAGTTGGGCCCATCGGTCTTTTATAGCTGACAGCGGCCCCGCGCCGCACACAAGGAAGGGAGAATTACAATGCCCTGCTGTGGTGTGGCTTATTCTAGTTGGGCTGGCCTGCTAAAGGTTAGAAGTGGCATTTGTCAGCAGTACCCAAGTTAGTGCTGCACACAATCTAGTAATATTGTTTCATGGCCAAAAATGGCAGTTTCTCATTTAGTGTGGCAAAGGAAAAAGCTTACAGCACCTGGTATTCCCAGGCGGTCTCCCATCCAAGTACTAACCAGGCCCGACCCTGCTTAGCTTCCGAGATCGGACGAGATCGGGCGTGTTCAGGGTGGTATGGCCGTAAGCAGCAGAAGTTGGGCCCATCGGTCTTTTATAGCTGACATCGGCCCCGCGCCGCACACAAGGAAGGGAGAATTACAATGCCCTGCTGTGGTGTTCATTGTCTCCACCAGGCCGAAGGCATGGGGGGAGAGTATGTTTTGCACTCCGTCCGTCCGTCCGTCCGTGTGTGTGTCCGTCCGTGTGTCCGTGTGTGTGTCCGTGAGCAGCTAATCTCGGCCACCGTTAACCCGGTCGTTGCCAAATTTTGCACACACACTCCCTGGATGCCAACGATGAACCTCTGCCCCAAAATTTCCAGAACGGCCTGTTATAGCGCCACCAGGAGGCCGCTTTGTGCAAAACAAGTTTTTGCACAGTACACCTACAGATTTTGTCCAAACATCGCGCAAATTGGTACACAGTCTCTCTAGAGCCATTCAACGAAACGGGTCTTTCACATTTCTCAGACTCCATCCTGATTGGTTAAGATTGGCTTCCAAAGTTCACAGGAGTGCTCAGTTTCAAACAAAATGCTGCAAATCATGAACACATCGCGTGATTTCTGTGAAATTGTGCACGCACATTCCCACTAGGCCGAGGAAGAAATGCCACATGAACAATTTCAACTCAGCCTCAAGGTGGCGCTATAACTGGCCGAAAAGTGTTTTTACCTCTAACTGCACGGATCTGTGGATAACTTTGTATGCCAACTCCCTAGTTTACTTTTGTTGCCCTTTTATCCAACCACCAGATGAAGGCAAGCTGCAATGTCCTACATTCCTATCCTGGTGGAGACCTGTGCCCAGAAGGGCACTTTTTCTAGTTCTAGTTGGGCTGGCCTGCTAAAGGTTAGAAGTGGCATTTGTCAGCAGTACCCAAGTTAGTGCTGCACACAATCTAGTTGTTTCATGGCCAAAAATGGCAGTTTCTCATTTAGTGTGGCAAAGGAAAAAGCTTACAGCACCTGGTATTCCCAGGCGGTCTCCCATCCAAGTACTAACCAGGCCCGACCCTGCTTACTTCCGAGATCGGACGAGATCGGGCGTGTTCAGGGTGGTATGGCCGTAAGCAACAGAAGTTGGGCCCATCGGTCTTTTATAGCTGACAGCGGCCCCGCGCCGCACACACAAGGAAGGGAGAATTACAATGCCCTGCTGTGGTGTGGCTTATTCTAGTTGGGCTGGCCTGCTAAAGGTTAGAAGTGGCATTTGTCAGCAGTACCCAAGTTAGTGCTGCACACAATCTAGTAATATTGTTTCATGGCCAAAAATGGCAGTTTCTCATTTAGTGTGGCAAAGGAAAAAGCTTACAGCACCTGGTATTCCCAGGCGGTCTCCCATCCAAGTACTAACCAGGCCCGACCCTGCTTAGCTTCCGAGATCAGACGAGATCGGGCGTGTTCAGGGTGGTATGGCCGTAAGCAACAGAAGTTGGGCCCATCGGTCTTTTATAGCTGACAGCGGCCCCGCGCCGCACACACAAGGAAGGGAGAATTACAATGCCCTGCTGTGGTGTGGCTTATTCTAGTTGGGCTGGCCTGCTAAAGGTTAGAAGTGGCATTTGTCAGCAGTACCCAAGTTAGTGCTGCACACAATCTAGTAATATTGTTTCATGGCCAAAAATGGCAGTTTCTCATTTAGTGTGGCAAAGGAAAAAGCTTACAGCACCTGGTATTCCCAGGCGGTCTCCCATCCAAGTACTAACCAGGCCCGACCCTGCTTAACTTCCGAGATCGGGCGTGTTCAGGGTGGTATGGCCATAAGCAACAGAAGTTGGGCCCATCGGTCTTTTATAGCTGACAGCGGCGCCGCGCCGCACACACAAGGAAGGGAGAATTACAATGCCCTGCTGTGGTGTGGCTTATTGTAGTTGGGCTGGCCTGCTAAAGGTTAGAAGTGGCATTTGTCAGCAGTACCCAAGTTAGTGCTGCACACAATCTAGTAATATTGTTTCATGGCCAAAAATGGCAGTTTCTCATTTAGTGTGGCAAAGGAAAAAGCTTACAGCACCTGGTATTCCCAGGCGGTCTCCCATCCAAGTACTAACCAGGCCCGACCCTGCTTAGCTTCCGAGATCGGACGAGATCGGGCGTGTTCAGGGTGGTATGGCCGTAAGCAACAGAAGTTGGGCCCATCTGTCTTTTATAGCTGACAGCGGCCCCGCGCCGCACACACAAGGAAGGGAGAATTACAATGCCCTGCTGTGGTGTGGCTTATTCTAGTTGGGCTGGCCTGCTAAAGGTTAGAAGTGGCATTTGTCAGCAGTACCCAAGTTAGTGCTGCACACAATCTAGTAATATTGTTTCATGGCCAAAAATGGCAGTTTCTCATTTAGTGTGGCAAAGGAAAAAGCTTACAGCACCTGGTATTCCCAGGCGGTCTCCCATCCAAGTACTAACCAGGCCCGACCCTGCTTAGCTTCCGAGATCGGACGAGATCGGGCGTGTTCAGGGTGGTATGGCCGTAAGCAACAGAAGTTGGGCCCATCGGTCTTTTATAGCTGACAGCGGCCCAGCGCCGCACACACAAGGAAGGGAGAATTACAATGCCCTGCTGTGGTGTGGCTTATTCTAGTTGGGCTGGCCTGCTAAAGGTTAGAAGTGGCATTTGTCAGCAGTACCCAAGTTAGTGCTGCACACAATCTAGTAATATTGTTTCATGGCCAAAAATGGCAGTTTCTCATTTAGTGTGGCAAAGGAAAAAGCTTACAGCACCTGGTATTCCCAGGCGGTCTCCCATCCAAGTACTAACCAGGCCCGACCCTGCTTAACTTCCGAGATCGGGCGTGTTCAGGGTGGTATGGCCGTAAGCAACAGAAGTTGGGCCCATCGGTCTTTTATAGCTGACAGCGGCCCCGCGCCGCACACACAAGGAAGGGAGAATTACAATGCCCTGCTGTGGTGTGGCTTATTCTAGTTGGGCTGGCCTGCTAAAGGTTAGAAGTGGCATTTGTCAGCAGTACCCAAGTTAGTGCTGCACACAATCTAGTAATATTGTTTCATGGCCAAAAATGGCAGTTTCTCATTTAGTGTGGCAAAGGAAAAAGCTTACAGCACCTGGTATTCCCAGGCGGTCTCCCATCCAAGTACTAACCAGGCCCGACCCTGCTTAGCTTCCGAGATCGGATGAGATCGGGCGTGTTCAGGGTGGTATGGCCATAAGCAACAGAAGTTGGGCCCATCGGTCTTTTATAGCTGACAGCGGCCCCGCGCCGCACACAAGGAAGGGAGAATTACAATGCCCTGCTGTGGTGTGGCTTATTCTAGTTGGGCTGGCCTGCTAAAGGTTAGAAGTGGCATTTGTCAGCAGTACCCAAGTTAGTGCTGCACACAATCTAGTAATATTGTTTCATGGCCAAAAATGGCAGTTTCTCATTTAGTGTGGCAAAGGAAAAAGCTTACAGCACCTGGTATTCCCAGGCGGTCTCCCATCCAAGTACTAACCAGGCCCGACCCTGCTTAGCTTCCGAGATCGGACGAGATCGGGCGTGTTCAGGGTGGTATGGCCGTAAGCAGCAGAAGTTGGGCCCATCGGTCTTTTATAGCTGACATCGGCCCCGCGCCGCACACAAGGAAGGGAGAATTACAATGCCCTGCTGTGGTGTTCATTGTCTCCACCAGGCCGAAGGCATGGGGGGAGAGTATGTTTTGCACTCCGTCCGTCCGTCCGTCCGTGTGTGTGTCCGTCCGTGTGTCCGTGTGTGTGTCCGTGAGCAGCTAATCTCGGCCACCGTTAACCCGGTCGTTGCCAAATTTTGCACACACACTCCCTGGATGCCAACGATGAACCTCTGCCCCAAAATTTCCAGAACGGCCTGTTATAGCGCCACCAGGAGGCCGCTTTGTGCAAAACAAGTTTTTGCACAGTACACCTACAGATTTTGTCCAAACATCGCGCAAATTGGTACACAGTCTCTCTAGAGCCATTCAACGAAACGGGTCTTTCACATTTCTCAGACTCCATCCTGATTGGTTAAGATTGGCTTCCAAAGTTCACAGGAGTGCTCAGTTTCAAACAAAATGCTGCAAATCATGAACACATCGCGTGATTTCTGTGAAATTGTGCACGCACATTCCCACTAGGCCGAGGAAGAAATGCCACATGAACAATTTCAACTCAGCCTCAAGGTGGCGCTATAACTGGCCGAAAAGTGTTTTTACCTCTAACTGCACGGATCTGTGGATAACTTTGTATGCCAACTCCCTAGTTTACTTTTGTTGCCCTTTTATCCAACCACCAGATGAAGGCAAGCTGCAATGTCCTACATTCCTATCCTGGTGGAGACCTGTGCCCAGAAGGGCACTTTTTCTAGTTCTAGTTGGGCTGGCCTGCTAAAGGTTAGAAGTGGCATTTGTCAGCAGTACCCAAGTTAGTGCTGCACACAATCTAGTTGTTTCATGGCCAAAAATGGCAGTTTCTCATTTAGTGTGGCAAAGGAAAAAGCTTACAGCACCTGGTATTCCCAGGCGGTCTCCCATCCAAGTACTAACCAGGCCCGACCCTGCTTACTTCCGAGATCGGACGAGATCGGGCGTGTTCAGGGTGGTATGGCCGTAAGCAACAGAAGTTGGGCCCATCGGTCTTTTATAGCTGACAGCGGCCCCGCGCCGCACACACAAGGAAGGGAGAATTACAATGCCCTGCTGTGGTGTGGCTTATTCTAGTTGGGCTGGCCTGCTAAAGGTTAGAAGTGGCATTTGTCAGCAGTACCCAAGTTAGTGCTGCACACAATCTAGTAATATTGTTTCATGGCCAAAAATGGCAGTTTCTCATTTAGTGTGGCAAAGGAAAAAGCTTACAGCACCTGGTATTCCCAGGCGGTCTCCCATCCAAGTACTAACCAGGCCCGACCCTGCTTACTTCCGAGATCGGACGAGATCGGGCGTGTTCAGGGTGGTATGGCCGTAAGCAACAGAAGTTGGGCCCATCGGTCTTTTATAGCTGACAGCGGCCCCGCGCCGCACACACAAGGAAGGGAGAATTACAATGCCCTGCTGTGGTGTGGCTTATTCTAGTTGGGCTGGCCTGCTAAAGGTTAGAAGTGGCATTTGTCAGCAGTACCCAAGTTAGTGCTGCACACAATCTAGTAATATTGTTTCATGGCCAAAAATGGCAGTTTCTCATTTAGTGTGGCAAAGGAAAAAGCTTACAGCACCTGGTATTCCCAGGCGGTCTCCCATCCAAGTACTAACCAGGCCCGACCCTGCTTAGCTTCCGAGATCGGACGAGATCGGGCGTGTTCAGGGTGGTATGGCCGTAAGCAACAGAAGTTGGGCCCATCGGTCTTTTATAGCTGACAGCGGCCCAGCGCCGCACACACAAGGAAGGGAGAATTACAATGCCCTGCTGTGGTGTGGCTTATTCTAGTTGGGCTGGCCTGCTAAAGGTTAGAAGTGGCATTTGTCAGCAGTACCCAAGTTAGTGCTGCACACAATCTAGTAATATTGTTTCATGGCCAAAAATGGCAGTTTCTCATTTAGTGTGGCAAAGGAAAAAGCTTACAGCACCTGGTATTCCCAGGCGGTCTCCCATCCAAGTACTAACCAGGCCCGACCCTGCTTAACTTCCGAGATCGGGCGTGTTCAGGGTGGTATGGCCGTAAGCAACAGAAGTTGGGCCCATCGGTCTTTTATAGCTGACAGCGGCCCCGCGCCGCACACACAAGGAAGGGAGAATTACAATGCCCTGCTGTGGTGTGGCTTATTCTAGTTGGGCTGGCCTGCTAAAGGTTAGAAGTGGCATTTGTCAGCAGTACCCAAGTTAGTGCTGCACACAATCTAGTAATATTGTTTCATGGCCAAAAATGGCAGTTTCTCATTTAGTGTGGCAAAGGAAAAAGCTTACAGCACCTGGTATTCCCAGGCGGTCTCCCATCCAAGTACTAACCAGGCCCGACCCTGCTTAGCTTCCGAGATCGGACGAGATCGGGCGTGTTCAGGGTGGTATGGCCGTAAGCAGCAGAAGTTGGGCCCATCGGTCTTTTATAGCTGACATCGGCCCCGCGCCGCACACAAGGAAGGGAGAATTACAATGCCCTGCTGTGGTGTTCATTGTCTCCACCAGGCCGAAGGCATGGGGGGAGAGTATGTTTTGCACTCCGTCCGTCCGTCCGTCCGTGTGTGTGTCCGTCCGTGTGTCCGTGTGTGTGTCCGTGAGCAGCTAATCTCGGCCACCGTTAACCCGGTCGTTGCCAAATTTTGCACACACACTCCCTGGATGCCAACGATGAACCTCTGCCCCAAAATTTCCAGAACGGCCTGTTATAGCGCCACCAGGAGGCCGCTTTGTGCAAAACAAGTTTTTGCACAGTACACCTACAGATTTTGTCCAAACATCGCGCAAATTGGTACACAGTCTCTCTAGAGCCATTCAACGAAACGGGTCTTTCACATTTCTCAGACTCCATCCTGATTGGTTAAGATTGGCTTCCAAAGTTCACAGGAGTGCTCAGTTTCAAACAAAATGCTGCAAATCATGAACACATCGCGTGATTTCTGTGAAATTGTGCACGCACATTCCCACTAGGCCGAGGAAGAAATGCCACATGAACAATTTCAACTCAGCCTCAAGGTGGCGCTATAACTGGCCGAAAAGTGTTTTTACCTCTAACTGCACGGATCTGTGGATAACTTTGTATGCCAACTCCCTAGTTTACTTTTGTTGCCCTTTTATCCAACCACCAGATGAAGGCAAGCTGCAATGTCCTACATTCCTATCCTGGTGGAGACCTGTGCCCAGAAGGGCACTTTTTCTAGTTCTAGTTGGGCTGGCCTGCTAAAGGTTAGAAGTGGCATTTGTCAGCAGTACCCAAGTTAGTGCTGCACACAATCTAGTTGTTTCATGGCCAAAAATGGCAGTTTCTCATTTAGTGTGGCAAAGGAAAAAGCTTACAGCACCTGGTATTCCCAGGCGGTCTCCCATCCAAGTACTAACCAGGCCCGACCCTGCTTACTTCCGAGATCGGACGAGATCGGGCGTGTTCAGGGTGGTATGGCCGTAAGCAACAGAAGTTGGGCCCATCGGTCTTTTATAGCTGACAGCGGCCCCGCGCCGCACACACAAGGAAGGGAGAATTACAATGCCCTGCTGTGGTGTGGCTTATTCTAGTTGGGCTGGCCTGCTAAAGGTTAGAAGTGGCATTTGTCAGCAGTACCCAAGTTAGTGCTGCACACAATCTAGTAATATTGTTTCATGGCCAAAAATGGCAGTTTCTCATTTAGTGTGGCAAAGGAAAAAGCTTACAGCACCTGGTATTCCCAGGCGGTCTCCCATCCAAGTACTAACCAGGCCCGACCCTGCTTAACTTCCGAGATCGGGCGTGTTCAGGGTGGTATGGCCATAAGCAACAGAAGTTGGGCCCATCGGTCTTTTATAGCTGACAGCGGCGCCGCGCCGCACACACAAGGAAGGGAGAATTACAATGCCCTGCTGTGGTGTGGCTTATTGTAGTTGGGCTGGCCTGCTAAAGGTTAGAAGTGGCATTTGTCAGCAGTACCCAAGTTAGTGCTGCACACAATCTAGTAATATTGTTTCATGGCCAAAAATGGCAGTTTCTCATTTAGTGTGGCAAAGGAAAAAGCTTACAGCACCTGGTATTCCCAGGCGGTCTCCCATCCAAGTACTAACCAGGCCCGACCCTGCTTAGCTTCCGAGATCGGACGAGATCGGGCGTGTTCAGGGTGGTATGGCCGTAAGCAACAGAAGTTGGGCCCATCGGTCTTTTATAGCTGACAGCGGCCCCGCGCCGCACACACAAGGAAGGGAGAATTACAATGCCCTGCTGTGGTGTGGCTTATTCTAGTTGGGCTGGCCTGCTAAAGGTTAGAAGTGGCATTTGTCAGCAGTACCCAAGTTAGTGCTGCACACAATCTAGTAATATTGTTTCATGGCCAAAAATGGCAGTTTCTCATTTAGTGTGGCAAAGGAAAAAGCTTACAGCACCTGGTATTCCCAGGCGGTCTCCCATCCAAGTACTAACCAGGCCCGACCCTGCTTAGCTTCCGAGATCGGACGAGATCGGGCGTGTTCAGGGTGGTATGGCCGTAAGCAGCAGAAGTTGGGCCCATCGGTCTTTTATAGCTGACATCGGCCCCGCGCCGCACACAAGGAAGGGAGAATTACAATGCCCTGCTGTGGTGTTCATTGTCTCCACCAGGCCGAAGGCATGGGGGGAGAGTATGTTTTGCACTCCGTCCGTCCGTCCGTCCGTGTGTGTGTCCGTCCGTGTGTCCGTGTGTGTGTCCGTGAGCAGCTAATCTCGGCCACCGTTAACCCGGTCGTTGCCAAATTTTGCACACACACTCCCTGGATGCCAACGATGAACCTCTGCCCCAAAATTTCCAGAACGGCCTGTTATAGCGCCACCAGGAGGCCGCTTTGTGCAAAACAAGTTTTTGCACAGTACACCTACAGATTTTGTCCAAACATCGCGCAAATTGGTACACAGTCTCTCTAGAGCCATTCAACGAAACGGGTCTTTCACATTTCTCAGACTCCATCCTGATTGGTTAAGATTGGCTTCCAAAGTTCACAGGAGTGCTCAGTTTCAAACAAAATGCTGCAAATCATGAACACATCGCGTGATTTCTGTGAAATTGTGCACGCACATTCCCACTAGGCCGAGGAAGAAATGCCACATGAACAATTTCAACTCAGCCTCAAGGTGGCGCTATAACTGGCCGAAAAGTGTTTTTACCTCTAACTGCACGGATCTGTGGATAACTTTGTATGCCAACTCCCTAGTTTACTTTTGTTGCCCTTTTATCCAACCACCAGATGAAGGCAAGCTGCAATGTCCTACATTCCTATCCTGGTGGAGACCTGTGCCCAGAAGGGCACTTTTTCTAGTTCTAGTTGGGCTGGCCTGCTAAAGGTTAGAAGTGGCATTTGTCAGCAGTACCCAAGTTAGTGCTGCACACAATCTAGTTGTTTCATGGCCAAAAATGGCAGTTTCTCATTTAGTGTGGCAAAGGAAAAAGCTTACAGCACCTGGTATTCCCAGGCGGTCTCCCATCCAAGTACTAACCAGGCCCGACCCTGCTTACTTCCGAGATCGGACGAGATCGGGCGTGTTCAGGGTGGTATGGCCGTAAGCAACAGAAGTTGGGCCCATCGGTCTTTTATAGCTGACAGCGGCCCCGCGCCGCACACACAAGGAAGGGAGAATTACAATGCCCTGCTGTGGTGTGGCTTATTCTAGTTGGGCTGGCCTGCTAAAGGTTAGAAGTGGCATTTGTCAGCAGTACCCAAGTTAGTGCTGCACACAATCTAGTAATATTGTTTCATGGCCAAAAATGGCAGTTTCTCATTTAGTGTGGCAAAGGAAAAAGCTTACAGCACCTGGTATTCCCAGGCGGTCTCCCATCCAAGTACTAACCAGGCCCGACCCTGCTTAACTTCCGAGATCGGGCGTGTTCAGGGTGGTATGGCCATAAGCAACAGAAGTTGGGCCCATCGGTCTTTTATAGCTGACAGCGGCGCCGCGCCGCACACACAAGGAAGGGAGAATTACAATGCCCTGCTGTGGTGTGGCTTATTGTAGTTGGGCTGGCCTGCTAAAGGTTAGAAGTGGCATTTGTCAGCAGTACCCAAGTTAGTGCTGCACACAATCTAGTAATATTGTTTCATGGCCAAAAATGGCAGTTTCTCATTTAGTGTGGCAAAGGAAAAAGCTTACAGCACCTGGTATTCCCAGGCGGTCTCCCATCCAAGTACTAACCAGGCCCGACCCTGCTTAGCTTCCGAGATCGGACGAGATCGGGCGTGTTCAGGGTGGTATGGCCGTAAGCAACAGAAGTTGGGCCCATCGGTCTTTTATAGCTGACAGCGGCCCCGCGCCGCACACACAAGGAAGGGAGAATTACAATGCCCTGCTGTGGTGTGGCTTATTCTAGTTGGGCTGGCCTGCTAAAGGTTAGAAGTGGCATTTGTCAGCAGTACCCAAGTTAGTGCTGCACACAATCTAGTAATATTGTTTCATGGCCAAAAATGGCAGTTTCTCATTTAGTGTGGCAAAGGAAAAAGCTTACAGCACCTGGTATTCCCAGGCGGTCTCCCATCCAAGTACTAACCAGGCCCGACCCTGCTTAGCTTCCGAGATCGGACGAGATCGGGCGTGTTCAGGGTGGTATGGCCGTAAGCAACAGAAGTTGGGCCCATCGGTCTTTTATAGCTGACAGCGGCCCCGCGCCGCACACACAAGGAAGGGAGAATTACAATGCCCTGCTGTGGTGTGGCTTATTCTAGTTGGGCTGGCCTGCTAAAGGTTAGAAGTGGCATTTGTCAGCAGTACCCAAGTTAGTGCTGCACACAATCTAGTAATATTGTTTCATGGCCAAAAATGGCAGTTTCTCATTTAGTGTGGCAAAGGAAAAAGCTTACAGCACCTGGTATTCCCAGGCGGTCTCCCATCCAAGTACTAACCAGACCCGACCCTGCTTAGCTTCCGAGATCAGACGAGATCGGGCGTGTTCAGGGTGGTATGGCCGTAAGCAACAGAAGTTGGGCCCATCGGTCTTTTATAGCTGACAGCGGCCCCGCGCCGCACACACAAGGAAGGGAGAATTACAATGCCCTGCTGTGGTGTGGCTTATTCTAGTTGGGCTGGCCTGCTAAAGGTTAGAAGTGGCATTTGTCAGCAGTACCCAAGTTAGTGCTGCACACAATCTAGTAATATTGTTTCATGGCCAAAAATGGCAGTTTCTCATTTAGTGTGGCAAAGGAAAAAGCTTACAGCACCTGGTATTCCCAGGCGGTCTCCCATCCAAGTACTAACCAGGCCCGACCCTGCTTAACTTCCGAGATCGGGCGTGTTCAGGGTGGTATGGCCATAAGCAACAGAAGTTGGGCCCATCGGTCTTTTATAGCTGACAGCGGCCCGCGCCGCACACACAAGGAAGGGAGAATTACAATGCCCTGCTGTGGTGTGGCTTATTGTAGTTGGGCTGGCCTGCTAAAGGTTAGAAGTGGCATTTGTCAGCAGTACCCAAGTTAGTGCTGCACACAATCTAGTAATATTGTTTCATGGCCAAAAATGGCAGTTTCTCATTTAGTGTGGCAAAGGAAAAAGCTTACAGCACCTGGTATTCCCAGGCGGTCTCCCATCCAAGTACTAACCAGGCCCGACCCTGCTTAGCTTCCGAGATCGGACGAGATCGGGCGTGTTCAGGGTGGTATGGCCGTAAGCAACAGAAGTTGGGCCCATCGGTCTTTTATAGCTGACAGCGGCCCCGCGCCGCACACACAAGGAAGGGAGAATTACAATGCCCTGCTGTGGTGTGGCTTATTCTAGTTGGGCTGGCCTGCTAAAGGTTAGAAGTGGCATTTGTCAGCAGTACCCAAGTTAGTGCTGCACACAATCTAGTAATATTGTTTCATGGCCAAAAATGGCAGTTTCTCATTTAGTGTGGCAAAGGAAAAAGCTTACAGCACCTGGTATTCCCAGGCGGTCTCCCATCCAAGTACTAACCAGGCCCGACCCTGCTTAACTTCTGAGATCGGGCGTGTTCAGGGTGGTATGGCCGTAAGCAACAGAAGTTGGGCCCATCGGTCTTTTATAGCTGACAGCGGCCCCGCGCCGCACACACAAGGAAGGGAGAATTACAATGCCCTGCTGTGGTGTGGCTTATTCTAGTTGGGCTGGCCTGCTAAAGGTTAGAAGTGGCATTTGTCAGCAGTACCCAAGTTAGTGCTGCACACAATCTAGTAATATTGTTTCATGGCCAAAAATGGCAGTTTCTCATTTAGTGTGGCAAAGGAAAAAGCTTACAGCACCTGGTATTCCCAGGCGGTCTCCCATCCAAGTACTAACCAGGCCCGACCCTGCTTAGCTTCCGAGATCGGACGAGATCGGGCGTGTTCAGGGTGGTATGGCCATAAGCAACAGAAGTTGGGCCCATCGGTCTTTTATAGCTGACAGCGGCCCCGCGCCGCACACAAGGAAGGGAGAATTACAATGCCCTGCTGTGGTGTGGCTTATTCTAGTTGGGCTGGCCTGCTAAAGGTTAGAAGTGGCATTTGTCAGCAGTACCCAAGTTAGTGCTGCACACAATCTAGTAATATTGTTTCATGGCCAAAAATGGCAGTTTCTCATTTAGTGTGGCAAAGGAAAAAGCTTACAGCACCTGGTATTCCCAGGCGGTCTCCCATCCAAGTACTAACCAGGCCCGACCCTGCTTAGCTTCCGAGATCGGACGAGATCGGGCGTGTTCAGGGTGGTATGGCCGTAAGCAACAGAAGTTGGGCCCATCGGTCTTTTATAGCTGACAGCGGCCCCGCGCCGCACACACAAGGAAGGGAGAATTACAATGCCCTGCTGTGGTGTGGCTTATTGTCTCCACCAGCCGAAGGCATGGGGAGAGTATGTTTTGCACTCCGTCCGTCCGTCCGTGTGTCCGTGTGTCCGTCCGTCCGTCCGTCCGTCCGTCCGTCCGTGAACAGCTAATCTCAGCCACCGTTAACCCGGTCGATGCCAAATTTTGCACACACACTCCCTGGATGCCAACCATGAACCTCTGCCCCAAACTTTCCAGAACGGCCTGTTATAGCGCCACCAGGAGGCCGCTTTGTGCAAAACAAGTTTTTGCACAGTACACCTACAGATTTTGTCCAAACATCACGCAAATTGGTACACAGTCTCTCTAGAGCCATTCAACGAAACGGGTCTTTCAGATTTATCAGACTCCATCCTGATTGGTTAAGATTGGCTTCCAAAGTTCACAGGAGTGCTCAGTTTCAAACAAAATGCTGCAAATCATGAACACATCGCGTGATTTCCGTGAAATTGTGCACCCACATTCCCACTAGGCCCAGGACGAAATGCCACATGAACAATTTCAACTCAGCCTCAAGGTGGCGCTATAACTGGCCCAAAAGTGTTTTTACCTCTAACTGCACGGATCTGTGGATAACCTGGTGGAGACCTGTGCCCGGAAGGGCACTTTTTCTAGTTCTAGTTGGGCTGGCCTGCTAAAGGTTAGAAGTGGCATTTGTCAGCAGTACCCAAGTTAGTGCTGCACACAATCTAGTAATATTGTTTCATGGCCAAAAATGGCAGTTTCTCATTTAGTGTGGCAAAGGAAAAAGCTTACAGCACCTGGTATTCCCAGGCGGTCTCCCATCCAAGTACTAACCAGGCCCGACCCTGCTTAGCTTCCGAGATCGGACGAGATCGGGCGTGTTCAGGGTGGTATGGCCATAAGCAACAGAAGTTGGGCCCATCGGTCTTTTATAGCTGACAGCGGCCCCGCGCCGCACACAAGGAAGGGAGAATTACAATGCCCTGCTGTGGTGTGGCTTATTCTAGTTGGGCTGGCCTGCTAAAGGTTAGAAGTGGCATTTGTCAGCAGTACCCAAGTTAGTGCTGCACACAATCTAGTAATATTGTTTCATGGCCAAAAATGGCAGTTTCTCATTTAGTGTGGCAAAGGAAAAAGCTTACAGCACCTGGTATTCCCAGGCGGTCTCCCATCCAAGTACTAACCAGGCCCGACCCTGCTTAGCTTCCGAGATCGGACGAGATCGGGCGTGTTCAGGGTGGTATGGCCGTAAGCAGCAGAAGTTGGGCCCATCGGTAATTTATAGCTGACATCGGCCCCGCGCCGCACACAAGGAAGGGAGAATTACAATGCCCTGCTGTGGTGTTCATTGTCTCCACCAGGCCGAAGGCATGGGGGGAGAGTATGTTTTGCACTCCGTCCGTCCGTCCGTCCGTGTGTGTGTCCGTCCGTGTGTCCGTGTGTGTGTCCGTGAGCAGCTAATCTCGGCCACCGTTAACCCGGTCGTTGCCAAATTTTGCACACACACTCCCTGGATGCCAACGATGAACCTCTGCCCCAAAATTTCCAGAACGGCCTGTTATAGCGCCACCAGGAGGCCGCTTTGTGCAAAACAAGTTTTTGCACAGTACACCTACAGATTTTGTCCAAACATCGCGCAAATTGGTACACAGTCTCTCTAGAGCCATTCAACGAAACGGGTCTTTCACATTTCTCAGACTCCATCCTGATTGGTTAAGATTGGCTTCCAAAGTTCACAGGAGTGCTCAGTTTCAAACAAAATGCTGCAAATCATGAACACATCGCGTGATTTCTGTGAAATTGTGCACGCACATTCCCACTAGGCCGAGGAAGAAATGCCACATGAACAATTTCAACTCAGCCTCAAGGTGGCGCTATAACTGGCCGAAAAGTGTTTTTACCTCTAACTGCACGGATCTGTGGATAACTTTGTATGCCAACTCCCTAGTTTACTTTTGTTGCCCTTTTATCCAACCACCAGATGAAGGCAAGCTGCAATGTCCTACATTCCTATCCTGGTGGAGACCTGTGCCCAGAAGGGCACTTTTTCTAGTTCTAGTTGGGCTGGCCTGCTAAAGGTTAGAAGTGGCATTTGTCAGCAGTACCCAAGTTAGTGCTGCACACAATCTAGTTGTTTCATGGCCAAAAATGGCAGTTTCTCATTTAGTGTGGCAAAGGAAAAAGCTTACAGCACCTGGTATTCCCAGGCGGTCTCCCATCCAAGTACTAACCAGGCCCGACCCTGCTTACTTCCGAGATCGGACGAGATCGGGCGTGTTCAGGGTGGTATGGCCGTAAGCAACAGAAGTTGGGCCCATCGGTCTTTTATAGCTGACAGCGGCCCCGCGCCGCACACACAAGGAAGGGAGAATTACAATGCCCTGCTGTGGTGTGGCTTATTCTAGTTGGGCTGGCCTGCTAAAGGTTAGAAGTGGCATTTGTCAGCAGTACCCAAGTTAGTGCTGCACACAATCTAGTAATATTGTTTCATGGCCAAAAATGGCAGTTTCTCATTTAGTGTGGCAAAGGAAAAAGCTTACAGCACCTGGTATTCCCAGGCGGTCTCCCATCCAAGTACTAACCAGGCCCGACCCTGCTTAGCTTCCGAGATCAGACGAGATCGGGCGTGTTCAGGGTGGTATGGCCGTAAGCAACAGAAGTTGGGCCCATCGGTCTTTTATAGCTGACAGCGGCCCCGCGCCGCACACACAAGGAAGGGAGAATTACAATGCCCTGCTGTGGTGTGGCTTATTCTAGTTGGGCTGGCCTGCTAAAGGTTAGAAGTGGCATTTGTCAGCAGTACCCAAGTTAGTGCTGCACACAATCTAGTAATATTGTTTCATGGCCAAAAATGGCAGTTTCTCATTTAGTGTGGCAAAGGAAAAAGCTTACAGCACCTGGTATTCCCAGGCGGTCTCCCATCCAAGTACTAACCAGGCCCGACCCTGCTTAACTTCCGAGATCGGGCGTGTTCAGGGTGGTATGGCCATAAGCAACAGAAGTTGGGCCCATCGGTCTTTTATAGCTGACAGCGGCGCCGCGCCGCACACACAAGGAAGGGAGAATTACAATGCCCTGCTGTGGTGTGGCTTATTGTAGTTGGGCTGGCCTGCTAAAGGTTAGAAGTGGCATTTGTCAGCAGTACCCAAGTTAGTGCTGCACACAATCTAGTAATATTGTTTCATGGCCAAAAATGGCAGTTTCTCATTTAGTGTGGCAAAGGAAAAAGCTTACAGCACCTGGTATTCCCAGGCGGTCTCCCATCCAAGTACTAACCAGGCCCGACCCTGCTTAGCTTCCGAGATCGGACGAGATCGGGCGTGTTCAGGGTGGTATGGCCGTAAGCAACAGAAGTTGGGCCCATCTGTCTTTTATAGCTGACAGCGGCCCCGCGCCGCACACACAAGGAAGGGAGAATTACAATGCCCTGCTGTGGTGTGGCTTATTCTAGTTGGGCTGGCCTGCTAAAGGTTAGAAGTGGCATTTGTCAGCAGTACCCAAGTTAGTGCTGCACACAATCTAGTAATATTGTTTCATGGCCAAAAATGGCAGTTTCTCATTTAGTGTGGCAAAGGAAAAAGCTTACAGCACCTGGTATTCCCAGGCGGTCTCCCATCCAAGTACTAACCAGGCCCGACCCTGCTTAGCTTCCGAGATCGGACGAGATCGGGCGTGTTCAGGGTGGTATGGCCGTAAGCAACAGAAGTTGGGCCCATCGGTCTTTTATAGCTGACAGCGGCCCAGCGCCGCACACACAAGGAAGGGAGAATTACAATGCCCTGCTGTGGTGTGGCTTATTCTAGTTGGGCTGGCCTGCTAAAGGTTAGAAGTGGCATTTGTCAGCAGTACCCAAGTTAGTGCTGCACACAATCTAGTAATATTGTTTCATGGCCAAAAATGGCAGTTTCTCATTTAGTGTGGCAAAGGAAAAAGCTTACAGCACCTGGTATTCCCAGGCGGTCTCCCATCCAAGTACTAACCAGGCCCGACCCTGCTTAACTTCCGAGATCGGGCGTGTTCAGGGTGGTATGGCCGTAAGCAACAGAAGTTGGGCCCATCGGTCTTTTATAGCTGACAGCGGCCCCGCGCCGCACACACAAGGAAGGGAGAATTACAATGCCCTGCTGTGGTGTGGCTTATTCTAGTTGGGCTGGCCTGCTAAAGGTTAGAAGTGGCATTTGTCAGCAGTACCCAAGTTAGTGCTGCACACAATCTAGTAATATTGTTTCATGGCCAAAAATGGCAGTTTCTCATTTAGTGTGGCAAAGGAAAAAGCTTACAGCACCTGGTATTCCCAGGCGGTCTCCCATCCAAGTACTAACCAGGCCCGACCCTGCTTAGCTTCCGAGATCGGATGAGATCGGGCGTGTTCAGGGTGGTATGGCCATAAGCAACAGAAGTTGGGCCCATCGGTCTTTTATAGCTGACAGCGGCCCCGCGCCGCACACAAGGAAGGGAGAATTACAATGCCCTGCTGTGGTGTGGCTTATTCTAGTTGGGCTGGCCTGCTAAAGGTTAGAAGTGGCATTTGTCAGCAGTACCCAAGTTAGTGCTGCACACAATCTAGTAATATTGTTTCATGGCCAAAAATGGCAGTTTCTCATTTAGTGTGGCAAAGGAAAAAGCTTACAGCACCTGGTATTCCCAGGCGGTCTCCCATCCAAGTACTAACCAGGCCCGACCCTGCTTAGCTTCCGAGATCGGACGAGATCGGGCGTGTTCAGGGTGGTATGGCCGTAAGCAGCAGAAGTTGGGCCCATCGGTCTTTTATAGCTGACATCGGCCCCGCGCCGCACACAAGGAAGGGAGAATTACAATGCCCTGCTGTGGTGTTCATTGTCTCCACCAGGCCGAAGGCATGGGGGGAGAGTATGTTTTGCACTCCGTCCGTCCGTCCGTCCGTGTGTGTGTCCGTCCGTGTGTCCGTGTGTGTGTCCGTGAGCAGCTAATCTCGGCCACCGTTAACCCGGTCGTTGCCAAATTTTGCACACACACTCCCTGGATGCCAACGATGAACCTCTGCCCCAAAATTTCCAGAACGGCCTGTTATAGCGCCACCAGGAGGCCGCTTTGTGCAAAACAAGTTTTTGCACAGTACACCTACAGATTTTGTCCAAACATCGCGCAAATTGGTACACAGTCTCTCTAGAGCCATTCAACGAAACGGGTCTTTCACATTTCTCAGACTCCATCCTGATTGGTTAAGATTGGCTTCCAAAGTTCACAGGAGTGCTCAGTTTCAAACAAAATG
Organism: Protomyctophum parallelum; assembly: GCF_964188405.1. Classification (NCBI taxonomy): domain Eukaryota; kingdom Metazoa; phylum Chordata; class Actinopteri; order Myctophiformes; family Myctophidae; genus Protomyctophum; species Protomyctophum parallelum. Next base: position 1,540,961 of record NC_139704.1, on the reverse strand, counting down.
CTGCAAATCATGAACACATCGCGTGATTTCTGTGAAATTGTGCACGCACATTCCCACTAGGCCGAGGAAGAAATGCCACATGAACAATTTCAACTCAGCCTCAAGGTGGCGCTATAACTGGCCGAAAAGTGTTTTTACCTCTAACTGCACGGATCTGTGGATAACTTTGTATGCCAACTCCCTAGTTTACTTTTGTTGCCCTTTTATCCAACCACCAGATGAAGGCAAGCTGCAATGTCCTACATTCCTATCCTGGTGGAGACCTGTGCCCAGAAGGGCACTTTTTCTAGTTCTAGTTGGGCTGGCCTGCTAAAGGTTAGAAGTGGCATTTGTCAGCAGTACCCAAGTTAGTGCTGCACACAATCTAGTTGTTTCATGGCCAAAAATGGCAGTTTCTCATTTAGTGTGGCAAAGGAAAAAGCTTACAGCACCTGGTATTCCCAGGCGGTCTCCCATCCAAGTACTAACCAGGCCCGACCCTGCTTACTTCCGAGATCGGACGAGATCGGGCGTGTTCAGGGTGGTATGGCCGTAAGCAACAGAAGTTGGGCCCATCGGTCTTTTATAGCTGACAGCGGCCCCGCGCCGCACACACAAGGAAGGGAGAATTACAATGCCCTGCTGTGGTGTGGCTTATTCTAGTTGGGCTGGCCTGCTAAAGGTTAGAAGTGGCATTTGTCAGCAGTACCCAAGTTAGTGCTGCACACAATCTAGTAATATTGTTTCATGGCCAAAAATGGCAGTTTCTCATTTAGTGTGGCAAAGGAAAAAGCTTACAGCACCTGGTATTCCCAGGCGGTCTCCCATCCAAGTACTAACCAGGCCCGACCCTGCTTACTTCCGAGATCGGACGAGATCGGGCGTGTTCAGGGTGGTATGGCCGTAAGCAACAGAAGTTGGGCCCATCGGTCTTTTATAGCTGACAGCGGCCCCGCGCCGCACACACAAGGAAGGGAGAATTACAATGCCCTGCTGTGGTGTGGCTTATTCTAGTTGGGCTGGCCTGCTAAAGGTTAGAAGTGGCATTTGTCAGCAGTACCCAAGTTAGTGCTGCACACAATCTAGTAATATTGTTTCATGGCCAAAAATGGCAGTTTCTCATTTAGTGTGGCAAAGGAAAAAGCTTACAGCACCTGGTATTCCCAGGCGGTCTCCCATCCAAGTACTAACCAGGCCCGACCCTGCTTAGCTTCCGAGATCGGACGAGATCGGGCGTGTTCAGGGTGGTATGGCCGTAAGCAACAGAAGTTGGGCCCATCGGTCTTTTATAGCTGACAGCGGCCCAGCGCCGCACACACAAGGAAGGGAGAATTACAATGCCCTGCTGTGGTGTGGCTTATTCTAGTTGGGCTGGCCTGCTAAAGGTTAGAAGTGGCATTTGTCAGCAGTACCCAAGTTAGTGCTGCACACAATCTAGTAATATTGTTTCATGGCCAAAAATGGCAGTTTCTCATTTAGTGTGGCAAAGGAAAAAGCTTACAGCACCTGGTATTCCCAGGCGGTCTCCCATCCAAGTACTAACCAGGCCCGACCCTGCTTAACTTCCGAGATCGGGCGTGTTCAGGGTGGTATGGCCGTAAGCAACAGAAGTTGGGCCCATCGGTCTTTTATAGCTGACAGCGGCCCCGCGCCGCACACACAAGGAAGGGAGAATTACAATGCCCTGCTGTGGTGTGGCTTATTCTAGTTGGGCTGGCCTGCTAAAGGTTAGAAGTGGCATTTGTCAGCAGTACCCAAGTTAGTGCTGCACACAATCTAGTAATATTGTTTCATGGCCAAAAATGGCAGTTTCTCATTTAGTGTGGCAAAGGAAAAAGCTTACAGCACCTGGTATTCCCAGGCGGTCTCCCATCCAAGTACTAACCAGGCCCGACCCTGCTTAGCTTCCGAGATCGGACGAGATCGGGCGTGTTCAGGGTGGTATGGCCGTAAGCAGCAGAAGTTGGGCCCATCGGTCTTTTATAGCTGACATCGGCCCCGCGCCGCACACAAGGAAGGGAGAATTACAATGCCCTGCTGTGGTGTTCATTGTCTCCACCAGGCCGAAGGCATGGGGGGAGAGTATGTTTTGCACTCCGTCCGTCCGTCCGTCCGTGTGTGTGTCCGTCCGTGTGTCCGTGTGTGTGTCCGTGAGCAGCTAATCTCGGCCACCGTTAACCCGGTCGTTGCCAAATTTTGCACACACACTCCCTGGATGCCAACGATGAACCTCTGCCCCAAAATTTCCAGAACGGCCTGTTATAGCGCCACCAGGAGGCCGCTTTGTGCAAAACAAGTTTTTGCACAGTACACCTACAGATTTTGTCCAAACATCGCGCAAATTGGTACACAGTCTCTCTAGAGCCATTCAACGAAACGGGTCTTTCACATTTCTCAGACTCCATCCTGATTGGTTAAGATTGGCTTCCAAAGTTCACAGGAGTGCTCAGTTTCAAACAAAATGCTGCAAATCATGAACACATCGCGTGATTTCTGTGAAATTGTGCACGCACATTCCCACTAGGCCGAGGAAGAAATGCCACATGAACAATTTCAACTCAGCCTCAAGGTGGCGCTATAACTGGCCGAAAAGTGTTTTTACCTCTAACTGCACGGATCTGTGGATAACTTTGTATGCCAACTCCCTAGTTTACTTTTGTTGCCCTTTTATCCAACCACCAGATGAAGGCAAGCTGCAATGTCCTACATTCCTATCCTGGTGGAGACCTGTGCCCAGAAGGGCACTTTTTCTAGTTCTAGTTGGGCTGGCCTGCTAAAGGTTAGAAGTGGCATTTGTCAGCAGTACCCAAGTTAGTGCTGCACACAATCTAGTTGTTTCATGGCCAAAAATGGCAGTTTCTCATTTAGTGTGGCAAAGGAAAAAGCTTACAGCACCTGGTATTCCCAGGCGGTCTCCCATCCAAGTACTAACCAGGCCCGACCCTGCTTACTTCCGAGATCGGACGAGATCGGGCGTGTTCAGGGTGGTATGGCCGTAAGCAACAGAAGTTGGGCCCATCGGTCTTTTATAGCTGACAGCGGCCCCGCGCCGCACACACAAGGAAGGGAGAATTACAATGCCCTGCTGTGGTGTGGCTTATTCTAGTTGGGCTGGCCTGCTAAAGGTTAGAAGTGGCATTTGTCAGCAGTACCCAAGTTAGTGCTGCACACAATCTAGTAATATTGTTTCATGGCCAAAAATGGCAGTTTCTCATTTAGTGTGGCAAAGGAAAAAGCTTACAGCACCTGGTATTCCCAGGCGGTCTCCCATCCAAGTACTAACCAGGCCCGACCCTGCTTACTTCCGAGATCGGACGAGATCGGGCGTGTTCAGGGTGGTATGGCCGTAAGCAACAGAAGTTGGGCCCATCGGTCTTTTATAGCTGACAGCGGCCCCGCGCCGCACACACAAGGAAGGGAGAATTACAATGCCCTGCTGTGGTGTGGCTTATTCTAGTTGGGCTGGCCTGCTAAAGGTTAGAAGTGGCATTTGTCAGCAGTACCCAAGTTAGTGCTGCACACAATCTAGTAATATTGTTTCATGGCCAAAAATGGCAGTTTCTCATTTAGTGTGGCAAAGGAAAAAGCTTACAGCACCTGGTATTCCCAGGCGGTCTCCCATCCAAGTACTAACCAGGCCCGACCCTGCTTAGCTTCCGAGATCGGACGAGATCGGGCGTGTTCAGGGTGGTATGGCCGTAAGCAACAGAAGTTGGGCCCATCGGTCTTTTATAGCTGACAGCGGCCCAGCGCCGCACACACAAGGAAGGGAGAATTACAATGCCCTGCTGTGGTGTGGCTTATTCTAGTTGGGCTGGCCTGCTAAAGGTTAGAAGTGGCATTTGTCAGCAGTACCCAAGTTAGTGCTGCACACAATCTAGTAATATTGTTTCATGGCCAAAAATGGCAGTTTCTCATTTAGTGTGGCAAAGGAAAAAGCTTACAGCACCTGGTATTCCCAGGCGGTCTCCCATCCAAGTACTAACCAGGCCCGACCCTGCTTAACTTCCGAGATCGGGCGTGTTCAGGGTGGTATGGCCGTAAGCAACAGAAGTTGGGCCCATCGGTCTTTTATAGCTGACAGCGGCCCCGCGCCGCACACACAAGGAAGGGAGAATTACAATGCCCTGCTGTGGTGTGGCTTATTCTAGTTGGGCTGGCCTGCTAAAGGTTAGAAGTGGCATTTGTCAGCAGTACCCAAGTTAGTGCTGCACACAATCTAGTAATATTGTTTCATGGCCAAAAATGGCAGTTTCTCATTTAGTGTGGCAAAGGAAAAAGCTTACAGCACCTGGTATTCCCAGGCGGTCTCCCATCCAAGTACTAACCAGGCCCGACCCTGCTTAGCTTCCGAGATCGGACGAGATCGGGCGTGTTCAGGGTGGTATGGCCGTAAGCAGCAGAAGTTGGGCCCATCGGTCTTTTATAGCTGACATCGGCCCCGCGCCGCACACAAGGAAGGGAGAATTACAATGCCCTGCTGTGGTGTTCATTGTCTCCACCAGGCCGAAGGCATGGGGGGAGAGTATGTTTTGCACTCCGTCCGTCCGTCCGTCCGTGTGTGTGTCCGTCCGTGTGTCCGTGTGTGTGTCCGTGAGCAGCTAATCTCGGCCACCGTTAACCCGGTCGTTGCCAAATTTTGCACACACACTCCCTGGATGCCAACGATGAACCTCTGCCCCAAAATTTCCAGAACGGCCTGTTATAGCGCCACCAGGAGGCCGCTTTGTGCAAAACAAGTTTTTGCACAGTACACCTACAGATTTTGTCCAAACATCGCGCAAATTGGTACACAGTCTCTCTAGAGCCATTCAACGAAACGGGTCTTTCACATTTCTCAGACTCCATCCTGATTGGTTAAGATTGGCTTCCAAAGTTCACAGGAGTGCTCAGTTTCAAACAAAATGCTGCAAATCATGAACACATCGCGTGATTTCTGTGAAATTGTGCACGCACATTCCCACTAGGCCGAGGAAGAAATGCCACATGAACAATTTCAACTCAGCCTCAAGGTGGCGCTATAACTGGCCGAAAAGTGTTTTTACCTCTAACTGCACGGATCTGTGGATAACTTTGTATGCCAACTCCCTAGTTTACTTTTGTTGCCCTTTTATCCAACCACCAGATGAAGGCAAGCTGCAATGTCCTACATTCCTATCCTGGTGGAGACCTGTGCCCAGAAGGGCACTTTTTCTAGTTCTAGTTGGGCTGGCCTGCTAAAGGTTAGAAGTGGCATTTGTCAGCAGTACCCAAGTTAGTGCTGCACACAATCTAGTTGTTTCATGGCCAAAAATGGCAGTTTCTCATTTAGTGTGGCAAAGGAAAAAGCTTACAGCACCTGGTATTCCCAGGCGGTCTCCCATCCAAGTACTAACCAGGCCCGACCCTGCTTACTTCCGAGATCGGACGAGATCGGGCGTGTTCAGGGTGGTATGGCCGTAAGCAACAGAAGTTGGGCCCATCGGTCTTTTATAGCTGACAGCGGCCCCGCGCCGCACACACAAGGAAGGGAGAATTACAATGCCCTGCTGTGGTGTGGCTTATTCTAGTTGGGCTGGCCTGCTAAAGGTTAGAAGTGGCATTTGTCAGCAGTACCCAAGTTAGTGCTGCACACAATCTAGTAATATTGTTTCATGGCCAAAAATGGCAGTTTCTCATTTAGTGTGGCAAAGGAAAAAGCTTACAGCACCTGGTATTCCCAGGCGGTCTCCCATCCAAGTACTAACCAGGCCCGACCCTGCTTAACTTCCGAGATCGGGCGTGTTCAGGGTGGTATGGCCATAAGCAACAGAAGTTGGGCCCATCGGTCTTTTATAGCTGACAGCGGCGCCGCGCCGCACACACAAGGAAGGGAGAATTACAATGCCCTGCTGTGGTGTGGCTTATTGTAGTTGGGCTGGCCTGCTAAAGGTTAGAAGTGGCATTTGTCAGCAGTACCCAAGTTAGTGCTGCACACAATCTAGTAATATTGTTTCATGGCCAAAAATGGCAGTTTCTCATTTAGTGTGGCAAAGGAAAAAGCTTACAGCACCTGGTATTCCCAGGCGGTCTCCCATCCAAGTACTAACCAGGCCCGACCCTGCTTAGCTTCCGAGATCGGACGAGATCGGGCGTGTTCAGGGTGGTATGGCCGTAAGCAACAGAAGTTGGGCCCATCGGTCTTTTATAGCTGACAGCGGCCCCGCGCCGCACACACAAGGAAGGGAGAATTACAATGCCCTGCTGTGGTGTGGCTTATTCTAGTTGGGCTGGCCTGCTAAAGGTTAGAAGTGGCATTTGTCAGCAGTACCCAAGTTAGTGCTGCACACAATCTAGTAATATTGTTTCATGGCCAAAAATGGCAGTTTCTCATTTAGTGTGGCAAAGGAAAAAGCTTACAGCACCTGGTATTCCCAGGCGGTCTCCCATCCAAGTACTAACCAGGCCCGACCCTGCTTAGCTTCCGAGATCGGACGAGATCGGGCGTGTTCAGGGTGGTATGGCCGTAAGCAGCAGAAGTTGGGCCCATCGGTCTTTTATAGCTGACATCGGCCCCGCGCCGCACACAAGGAAGGGAGAATTACAATGCCCTGCTGTGGTGTTCATTGTCTCCACCAGGCCGAAGGCATGGGGGGAGAGTATGTTTTGCACTCCGTCCGTCCGTCCGTCCGTGTGTGTGTCCGTCCGTGTGTCCGTGTGTGTGTCCGTGAGCAGCTAATCTCGGCCACCGTTAACCCGGTCGTTGCCAAATTTTGCACACACACTCCCTGGATGCCAACGATGAACCTCTGCCCCAAAATTTCCAGAACGGCCTGTTATAGCGCCACCAGGAGGCCGCTTTGTGCAAAACAAGTTTTTGCACAGTACACCTACAGATTTTGTCCAAACATCGCGCAAATTGGTACACAGTCTCTCTAGAGCCATTCAACGAAACGGGTCTTTCACATTTCTCAGACTCCATCCTGATTGGTTAAGATTGGCTTCCAAAGTTCACAGGAGTGCTCAGTTTCAAACAAAATGCTGCAAATCATGAACACATCGCGTGATTTCTGTGAAATTGTGCACGCACATTCCCACTAGGCCGAGGAAGAAATGCCACATGAACAATTTCAACTCAGCCTCAAGGTGGCGCTATAACTGGCCGAAAAGTGTTTTTACCTCTAACTGCACGGATCTGTGGATAACTTTGTATGCCAACTCCCTAGTTTACTTTTGTTGCCCTTTTATCCAACCACCAGATGAAGGCAAGCTGCAATGTCCTACATTCCTATCCTGGTGGAGACCTGTGCCCAGAAGGGCACTTTTTCTAGTTCTAGTTGGGCTGGCCTGCTAAAGGTTAGAAGTGGCATTTGTCAGCAGTACCCAAGTTAGTGCTGCACACAATCTAGTTGTTTCATGGCCAAAAATGGCAGTTTCTCATTTAGTGTGGCAAAGGAAAAAGCTTACAGCACCTGGTATTCCCAGGCGGTCTCCCATCCAAGTACTAACCAGGCCCGACCCTGCTTACTTCCGAGATCGGACGAGATCGGGCGTGTTCAGGGTGGTATGGCCGTAAGCAACAGAAGTTGGGCCCATCGGTCTTTTATAGCTGACAGCGGCCCCGCGCCGCACACACAAGGAAGGGAGAATTACAATGCCCTGCTGTGGTGTGGCTTATTCTAGTTGGGCTGGCCTGCTAAAGGTTAGAAGTGGCATTTGTCAGCAGTACCCAAGTTAGTGCTGCACACAATCTAGTAATATTGTTTCATGGCCAAAAATGGCAGTTTCTCATTTAGTGTGGCAAAGGAAAAAGCTTACAGCACCTGGTATTCCCAGGCGGTCTCCCATCCAAGTACTAACCAGGCCCGACCCTGCTTAACTTCCGAGATCGGGCGTGTTCAGGGTGGTATGGCCATAAGCAACAGAAGTTGGGCCCATCGGTCTTTTATAGCTGACAGCGGCGCCGCGCCGCACACACAAGGAAGGGAGAATTACAATGCCCTGCTGTGGTGTGGCTTATTGTAGTTGGGCTGGCCTGCTAAAGGTTAGAAGTGGCATTTGTCAGCAGTACCCAAGTTAGTGCTGCACACAATCTAGTAATATTGTTTCATGGCCAAAAATGGCAGTTTCTCATTTAGTGTGGCAAAGGAAAAAGCTTACAGCACCTGGTATTCCCAGGCGGTCTCCCATCCAAGTACTAACCAGGCCCGACCCTGCTTAGCTTCCGAGATCGGACGAGATCGGGCGTGTTCAGGGTGGTATGGCCGTAAGCAACAGAAGTTGGGCCCATCGGTCTTTTATAGCTGACAGCGGCCCCGCGCCGCACACACAAGGAAGGGAGAATTACAATGCCCTGCTGTGGTGTGGCTTATTCTAGTTGGGCTGGCCTGCTAAAGGTTAGAAGTGGCATTTGTCAGCAGTACCCAAGTTAGTGCTGCACACAATCTAGTAATATTGTTTCATGGCCAAAAATGGCAGTTTCTCATTTAGTGTGGCAAAGGAAAAAGCTTACAGCACCTGGTATTCCCAGGCGGTCTCCCATCCAAGTACTAACCAGGCCCGACCCTGCTTAGCTTCCGAGATCGGACGAGATCGGGCGTGTTCAGGGTGGTATGGCCGTAAGCAACAGAAGTTGGGCCCATCGGTCTTTTATAGCTGACAGCGGCCCCGCGCCGCACACACAAGGAAGGGAGAATTACAATGCCCTGCTGTGGTGTGGCTTATTCTAGTTGGGCTGGCCTGCTAAAGGTTAGAAGTGGCATTTGTCAGCAGTACCCAAGTTAGTGCTGCACACAATCTAGTAATATTGTTTCATGGCCAAAAATGGCAGTTTCTCATTTAGTGTGGCAAAGGAAAAAGCTTACAGCACCTGGTATTCCCAGGCGGTCTCCCATCCAAGTACTAACCAGACCCGACCCTGCTTAGCTTCCGAGATCAGACGAGATCGGGCGTGTTCAGGGTGGTATGGCCGTAAGCAACAGAAGTTGGGCCCATCGGTCTTTTATAGCTGACAGCGGCCCCGCGCCGCACACACAAGGAAGGGAGAATTACAATGCCCTGCTGTGGTGTGGCTTATTCTAGTTGGGCTGGCCTGCTAAAGGTTAGAAGTGGCATTTGTCAGCAGTACCCAAGTTAGTGCTGCACACAATCTAGTAATATTGTTTCATGGCCAAAAATGGCAGTTTCTCATTTAGTGTGGCAAAGGAAAAAGCTTACAGCACCTGGTATTCCCAGGCGGTCTCCCATCCAAGTACTAACCAGGCCCGACCCTGCTTAACTTCCGAGATCGGGCGTGTTCAGGGTGGTATGGCCATAAGCAACAGAAGTTGGGCCCATCGGTCTTTTATAGCTGACAGCGGCCCGCGCCGCACACACAAGGAAGGGAGAATTACAATGCCCTGCTGTGGTGTGGCTTATTGTAGTTGGGCTGGCCTGCTAAAGGTTAGAAGTGGCATTTGTCAGCAGTACCCAAGTTAGTGCTGCACACAATCTAGTAATATTGTTTCATGGCCAAAAATGGCAGTTTCTCATTTAGTGTGGCAAAGGAAAAAGCTTACAGCACCTGGTATTCCCAGGCGGTCTCCCATCCAAGTACTAACCAGGCCCGACCCTGCTTAGCTTCCGAGATCGGACGAGATCGGGCGTGTTCAGGGTGGTATGGCCGTAAGCAACAGAAGTTGGGCCCATCGGTCTTTTATAGCTGACAGCGGCCCCGCGCCGCACACACAAGGAAGGGAGAATTACAATGCCCTGCTGTGGTGTGGCTTATTCTAGTTGGGCTGGCCTGCTAAAGGTTAGAAGTGGCATTTGTCAGCAGTACCCAAGTTAGTGCTGCACACAATCTAGTAATATTGTTTCATGGCCAAAAATGGCAGTTTCTCATTTAGTGTGGCAAAGGAAAAAGCTTACAGCACCTGGTATTCCCAGGCGGTCTCCCATCCAAGTACTAACCAGGCCCGACCCTGCTTAGCTTCCGAGATCGGACGAGATCGGGCGTGTTCAGGGTGGTATGGCCGTAAGCAACAGAAGTTGGGCCCATCGGTCTTTTATAGCTGACAGCGGCCCAGCGCCGCACACACAAGGAAGGGAGAATTACAATGCCCTGCTGTGGTGTGGCTTATTCTAGTTGGGCTGGCCTGCTAAAGGTTAGAAGTGGCATTTGTCAGCAGTACCCAAGTTAGTGCTGCACACAATCTAGTAATATTGTTTCATGGCCAAAAATGGCAGTTTCTCATTTAGTGTGGCAAAGGAAAAAGCTTACAGCACCTGGTATTCCCAGGCGGTCTCCCATCCAAGTACTAACCAGGCCCGACCCTGCTTAACTTCTGAGATCGGGCGTGTTCAGGGTGGTATGGCCGTAAGCAACAGAAGTTGGGCCCATCGGTCTTTTATAGCTGACAGCGGCCCCGCGCCGCACACACAAGGAAGGGAGAATTACAATGCCCTGCTGTGGTGTGGCTTATTCTAGTTGGGCTGGCCTGCTAAAGGTTAGAAGTGGCATTTGTCAGCAGTACCCAAGTTAGTGCTGCACACAATCTAGTAATATTGTTTCATGGCCAAAAATGGCAGTTTCTCATTTAGTGTGGCAAAGGAAAAAGCTTACAGCACCTGGTATTCCCAGGCGGTCTCCCATCCAAGTACTAACCAGGCCCGACCCTGCTTAGCTTCCGAGATCGGACGAGATCAGGCGTGTTCAGGGTGGTATGGCCGTAAGCAGCAGAAGTTGGGCCCATCGGTCTTTTATAGCTGACATCGGCCCCGCGCCGCACACAAGGAAGGGAGAATTACAATGCCCTGCTGTGGTGTTCATTGTCTCCACCAGGCCGAAGGCATGGGGGGAGAGTATGTTTTGCACTCCGTCCGTCCGTCCGTCCGTGTGTGTGTCCGTCCGTGTGTCCGTGTGTGTGTCCGTGAGCAGCTAATCTCGGCCACCGTTAACCCGGTCGTTGCCAAATTTTGCACACACACTCCCTGGATGCCAACGATGAACCTCTGCCCCAAAATTTCCAGAACGGCCTGTTATAGCGCCACCAGGAGGCCGCTTTGTGCAAAACAAGTTTTTGCACAGTACACCTACAGATTTTGTCCAAACATCGCGCAAATTGGTACACAGTCTCTCTAGAGCCATTCAACGAAACGGGTCTTTCACATTTCTCAGACTCCATCCTGATTGGTTAAGATTGGCTTCCAAAGTTCACAGGAGTGCTCAGTTTCAAACAAAATGCTGCAAATCATGAACACATCGCGTGATTTCTGTGAAATTGTGCACGCACATTCCCACTAGGCCGAGGAAGAAATGCCACATGAACAATTTCAACTCAGCCTCAAGGTGGCGCTATAACTGGCCGAAAAGTGTTTTTACCTCTAACTGCACGGATCTGTGGATAACTTTGTATGCCAACTCCCTAGTTTACTTTTGTTGCCCTTTTATCCAACCACCAGATGAAGGCAAGCTGCAATGTCCTACATTCCTATCCTGGTGGAGACCTGTGCCCAGAAGGGCACTTTTTCTAGTTCTAGTTGGGCTGGCCTGCTAAAGGTTAGAAGTGGCATTTGTCAGCAGTACCCAAGTTAGTGCTGCACACAATCTAGTTGTTTCATGGCCAAAAATGGCAGTTTCTCATTTAGTGTGGCAAAGGAAAAAGCTTACAGCACCTGGTATTCCCAGGCGGTCTCCCATCCAAGTACTAACCAGGCCCGACCCTGCTTACTTCCGAGATCGGACGAGATCGGGCGTGTTCAGGGTGGTATGGCCGTAAGCAACAGAAGTTGGGCCCATCGGTCTTTTATAGCTGACAGCGGCCCCGCGCCGCACACACAAGGAAGGGAGAATTACAATGCCCTGCTGTGGTGTGGCTTATTCTAGTTGGGCTGGCCTGCTAAAGGTTAGAAGTGGCATTTGTCAGCAGTACCCAAGTTAGTGCTGCACACAATCTAGTAATATTGTTTCATGGCCAAAAATGGCAGTTTCTCATTTAGTGTGGCAAAGGAAAAAGCTTACAGCACCTGGTATTCCCAGGCGGTCTCCCATCCAAGTACTAACCAGGCCCGACCCTGCTTAGCTTCCGAGATCGGACGAGATCGGGCGTGTTCAGGGTGGTATGGCCGTAAGCAACAGAAGTTGGGCCCATCGGTCTTTTATAGCTGACAGCGGCCCCGCGCCGCGCACACACAAGGAAGGGAGAATTACAATGCCCTGCTGTGGTGTGGCTTATTCTAGTTGGGCTGGCCTGCTAAAGGTTAGAAGTGGCATTTGTCAGCAGTACCCAAGTTAGTGCTGCACACAATCTAGTAATATTGTTTCATGGCCAGAAATGGCAGTTTCTCATTTAGTGTGGCAAAGGAAAAAGCTTACAGCACCTGGTATTCCCAGGCGGTCTCCCATCCAAGTACTAACCAGGCCCGACCCTGCTTAGCTTCCGAGATCGGACGAGATCGGGCGTGTTCAGGGTGGTATGGCCGTAAGCGACAGAAGTTGGGCCCATCGGTCTTTTATAGCTGACAGCGGCCCCGCGCCGCGCACACACAAGGAAGGGAGAATTACAATGCCCTGCTGTGGTGTGGCTTATTCTAGTTGGGCTGGCCTGCTAAAGGTTAGAAGTGGCATTTGTCAGCAGTACCCAAGTTAGTGCTGCACACAATCTAGTAATATTGTTTCATGGCCAAAAATGGCAGTTTCTCATTTAGTGTGGCAAAGGAAAAAGCTTACAGCACCTGGTATTCCCAGGCGGTCTCCCATCCAAGTACTAACCAGGCCCGACCCTGCTTAGCTTCCGAGATCGGACGAGATCGGGCGTGTTCAGGGTGGTATGGCCGTAAGCGACAGAAGTTGGGCCCATCGGCCTTTTATAGCTGACAGCGGCCCCGCGCCGCGCACACACAAGGAAGGGAGAATTACAATGCCCTGCTGTGGTGTGGCTTATTCTAGTTGGGCTGGCCTGCTAAAGGTTAGAAGTGGCATTTGTCAGCAGTACCCAAGTTAGTGCTGCACACAATCTAGTAATATTGTTTCATGGCCAAAAATGGCAGTTTCTCATTTAGTGTGGCAAAGGAAAAAGCTTACAGCACCTGGTATTCCCAGGCGGTCTCCCATCCAAGTACTAACCAGGCCCGACCCTGCTTAGCTTCCGAGATCGGACGAGATCGGGCGTGTTCAGGGTGGTATGGCCGTAAGCAGCAGAAGTTGGGCCCATCGGTCTTTTATAGCTGACAGCGGCCCCGCGCCGCGCACACACAAGGAAGGGAGAATTACAATGCCCTGCTGTGGTGTGGCTTATTCTAGTTGGGCTGGCCTGCTAAAGGTTAGAAGTGGCATTTGTCAGCAGTACCCAAGTTAGTGCTGCACACAATCTAGTAATATTGTTTCATGGCCAAAAATGGCAGTTTCTCATTTAGTGTGGCAAAGGAAAAAGCTTACAGCACCTGGTATTCCCAGGCGGTCTCCCATCCAAGTACTAACCAGGCCCGACCCTGCTTAGCTTCCGAGATCGGACGAGATCGGGCGTGTTCAGGGTGGTATGGCCGTAAGCAACAGAAGTTGGGCCCATCGGTCTTTTATAGCTGACAGCGGCCCCGCGCCGCGCACACACAAGGAAGGGAGAATTACAATGCCCTGCTGTGGTGTGGCTTATTCTAGTTGGGCTGGCCTGCTAAAGGTTAGAAGTGGCATTTGTCAGCAGTACCCAAGTTAGTGCTGCACACAATCTAGTAATATTGTTTCATGGCCAAAAATGGCAGTTTCTCATTTAGTGTGGCAAAGGAAAAAGCTTACAGCACCTGGTATTCCCAGGCGGTCTCCCATCCAAGTACTAACCAGGCCCGACCCTGCTTAGCTTCCGAGATCGGACGAGATCGGGCGTGTTCAGGGTGGTATGGCCGTAAGCAACAGAAGTTGGGCCCATCGGTCTTTTATAGCTGACAGCGGCTCCGCGCCGCGCACACACAAGGAAGGGAGAATTACAATGCCCTGCTGTGGTGTGGCTTATTCTAGTTGGGCTGGCCTGCTAAAGGTTAGAAGTGGCATTTGTCAGCAGTACCCAAGTTAGTGCTGCACACAATCTAGTAATATTGTTTCATGGCCAAAAATGGCAGTTTCTCATTTAGTGTGGCAAAGGAAAAAGCTTACAGCACCTGGTATTCCCAGGCGGTCTCCCATCCAAGTACTAACCAGGCCCGACCCTGCTTAGCTTCCGAGATCGGACGAGATCGGGCGTGTTCAGGGTGGTATGGCCGTAAGCGACAGAAGTTGGGCCCATCGGTCTTTTATAGCTGACAGCGGCCCCGCGCCGCGCACACACAAGGAAGGGAGAATTACAATGCCCTGCTGTGGTGTGGCTTATTCTAGTTGGGCTGGCCTGCTAAAGGTTAGAAGTGGCATTTGTCAGCAGTACCCAAGTTAGTGCTGCACACAATCTAGTAATATTGTTTCATGGCCAAAAATGGCAGTTTCTCATTTAGTGTGGCAAAGGAAAAAGCTTACAGCACCTGGTATTCCCAGGCGGTCTCCCATCCAAGTACTAACCAGGCCCGACCCTGCTTAGCTTCCGAGATCGGACGAGATCGGGCGTGTTCAGGGTGGTATGGCCGTAAGCGACAGAAGTTGGGCCCATCGGCCTTTTATAGCTGACAGCGGCCCCGCGCCGCGCACACACAAGGAAGGGAGAATTACAATGCCCTGCTGTGGTGTGGCTTATTCTAGTTGGGCTGGCCTGCTAAAGGTTAGAAGTGGCATTTGTCAGCAGTACCCAAGTTAGTGCTGCACACAATCTAGTAATATTGTTTCATGGCCAAAAATGGCAGTTTCTCATTTAGTGTGGCAAAGGAAAAAGCTTACAGCACCTGGTATTCCCAGGCGGTCTCCCATCCAAGTACTAACCAGGCCCGACCCTGCTTAGCTTCCGAGATCGGACGAGATCGGGCGTGTTCAGGGTGGTATGGCCGTAAGCAGCAGAAGTTGGGCCCATCGGTCTTTTATAGCTGACAGCGGCCCCGCGCCGCGCACACACAAGGAAGGGAGAATTACAATGCCCTGCTGTGGTGTGGCTTATTCTAGTTGGGCTGGCCTGCTAAAGGTTAGAAGTGGCATTTGTCAGCAGTACCCAAGTTAGTGCTGCACACAATCTAGTAATATTGTTTCATGGCCAAAAATGGCAGTTTCTCATTTAGTGTGGCAAAGGAAAAAGCTTACAGCACCTGGTATTCCCAGGCGGTCTCCCATCCAAGTACTAACCAGGCCCGACCCTGCTTAGCTTCCGAGATCGGACGAGATCGGGCGTGTTCAGGGTGGTATGGCCGTAAGCGACAGAAGTTGGGCCCATCGGTCTTTTATAGCTGACAGCGGCCCCGCGCCGCGCACACACAAGGAAGGGAGAATTACAATGCCCTGCTGTGGTGTGGCTTATTCTAGTTGGGCTGGCCTGCTAAAGGTTAGAAGTGGCATTTGTCAGCAGTACCCAAGTTAGTGCTGCACACAATCTAGTAATATTGTTTCATGGCCAAAAATGGCAGTTTCTCATTTAGTGTGGCAAAGGAAAAAGCTTACAGCACCTGGTATTCCCAGGCGGTCTCCCATCCAAGTACTAACCAGGCCCGACCCTGCTTAGCTTCCGAGATCGGACGAGATCGGGCGTGTTCAGGGTGGTATGGCCGTAAGCAACAGAAGTTGGGCCCATCGGTCTTTTATAGCTGACAGCGG
>NC_139704.1:1510330-1512830 GCF_964188405.1 Protomyctophum parallelum | reverse complement strand
CGGGCGTGTTCAGGGTGGTATGGCCGTAAGCAACAGAAGTTGGGCCCATCGGTCTTTTATAGCTGACAGCGGCCCCGCGCCGCACACACAAGGAAGGGAGAATTACAATGCCCTGCTGTGGTGTGGCTTATTCTAGTTGGGCTGGCCTGCTAAAGGTTAGAAGTGGCATTTGTCAGCAGTACCCAAGTTAGTGCTGCACACAATCTAGTAATATTGTTTCATGGCCAAAAATGGCAGTTTCTCATTTAGTGTGGCAAAGGAAAAAGCTTACAGCACCTGGTATTCCCAGGCGGTCTCCCATCCAAGTACTAACCAGGCCCGACCCTGCTTAGCTTCCGAGATCGGACGAGATCGGGCGTGTTCAGGGTGGTATGGCCGTAAGCAACAGAAGTTGGGCCCATCGGTCTTTTATAGCTGACAGCGGCCCCGCGCCGCACACACAAGGAAGGGAGAATTACAATGCCCTGCTGTGGTGTGGCTTATTCTAGTTGGGCTGGCCTGCTAAAGGTTAGAAGTGGCATTTGTCAGCAGTACCCAAGTTAGTGCTGCACACAATCTAGTAATATTGTTTCATGGCCAAAAATGGCAGTTTCTCATTTAGTGTGGCAAAGGAAAAAGCTTACAGCACCTGGTATTCCCAGGCGGTCTCCCATCCAAGTACTAACCAGGCCCGACCCTGCTTAACTTCCGAGATCGGGCGTGTTCAGGGTGGTATGGCCATAAGCAACAGAAGTTGGGCCCATCGGTCTTTTATAGCTGACAGCGGCGCCGCGCCGCACACACAAGGAAGGGAGAATTACAATGCCCTGCTGTGGTGTGGCTTATTGTAGTTGGGCTGGCCTGCTAAAGGTTAGAAGTGGCATTTGTCAGCAGTACCCAAGTTAGTGCTGCACACAATCTAGTAATATTGTTTCATGGCCAAAAATGGCAGTTTCTCATTTAGTGTGGCAAAGGAAAAAGCTTACAGCACCTGGTATTCCCAGGCGGTCTCCCATCCAAGTACTAACCAGGCCCGACCCTGCTTAGCTTCCGAGATCGGACGAGATCGGGCGTGTTCAGGGTGGTATGGCCGTAAGCAACAGAAGTTGGGCCCATCGGTCTTTTATAGCTGACAGCGGCCCCGCGCCGCACACACAAGGAAGGGAGAATTACAATGCCCTGCTGTGGTGTGGCTTATTCTAGTTGGGCTGGCCTGCTAAAGGTTAGAAGTGGCATTTGTCAGCAGTACCCAAGTTAGTGCTGCACACAATCTAGTAATATTGTTTCATGGCCAAAAATGGCAGTTTCTCATTTAGTGTGGCAAAGGAAAAAGCTTACAGCACCTGGTATTCCCAGGCGGTCTCCCATCCAAGTACTAACCAGGCCCGACCCTGCTTAGCTTCCGAGATCGGACGAGATCGGGCGTGTTCAGGGTGGTATGGCCGTAAGCAACAGAAGTTGGGCCCATCGGTCTTTTATAGCTGACAGCGGCCCCGCGCCGCACACAAGGAAGGGAGAATTACAATGCCCTGCTGTGGTGTTCATTGTCTCCACCAGGCCGAAGGCATGGGGGGAGAGTATGTTTTGCACTCCGTCCGTCCGTCCGTCCGTCCGTGTGTGTGTCCGTCCGTGTGTCCGTGTGTGTGTCCGTGAGCAGCTAATCTCGGCCACCGTTAACCCGGTCGTTGCCAAATTTTGCACACACACTCCCTGGATGCCAACGATGAACCTCTGCCCCAAAATTTCCAGAACGGCCTGTTATAGCGCCACCAGGAGGCCGCTTTGTGCAAAACAAGTTTTTGCACAGTACACCTACAGATTTTGTCCAAACATCGCGCAAATTGGTACACAGTCTCTCTAGAGCCATTCAACGAAACGGGTCTTTCACATTTCTCAGACTCCATCCTGATTGGTTAAGATTGGCTTCCAAAGTTCACAGGAGTGCTCAGTTTCAAACAAAATGCTGCAAATCATGAACACATTGCGTGATTTCTGTGAAATTGTGCACGCACATTCCCACTAGGCCGAGGAAGAAATGCCACATGAACAATTTCAACTCAGCCTCAAGGTGGCGCTATAACTGGCCGAAAAGTGTTTTTACCTCTAACTGCACGGATCTGTGGATAACTTTGTATGCCAACTCCCTAGTTTACTTTTGTTGCCCTTTTATCCAACCACCAGATGAAGGCAAGCTGCAATGTCCTACATTCCTATCCTGGTGGAGACCTGTGCCCAGAAGGGCACTTTTTCTAGTTCTAGTTGGGCTGGCCTGCTAAAGGTTAGAAGTGGCATTTGTCAGCAGTACCCAAGTTAGTGCTGCACACAATCTAGTTGTTTCATGGCCAAAAATGGCAGTTTCTCATTTAGTGTGGCAAAGGAAAAAGCTTACAGCACCTGGTATTCCCAGGCGGTCTCCCATCCAAGTACTAACCAGGCCCGATCCTGCTTAGCTTCCGAGATCTGACGAGATCGGGCGTGTTCAGGGTGGTATGGCCGTAAGCAACAGAAGTTGGGCCCATCG
>NC_139704.1:1502830-1505330 GCF_964188405.1 Protomyctophum parallelum | reverse complement strand
AAAATGGCAGTTTCTCATTTAGTGTGGCAAAGGAAAAAGCTTACAGCACCTGGTATTCCCAGGCGGTCTACCATCCAAGTACTAACCAGGCCCGACCCTGCTTAGCTTCCGAGATCGGACGAGATCGGGCGTGTTCAGGGTGGTATGGCCGTAAGCAACAGAAGTTGGGCCCATCGGTCTTTTATAGCTGACAGCGGCCCCGCGCCGCACACAAGGAAGGGAGAATTACAATGCCCTGCTGTGGTGTTCATTGTCTCCACCAGGCCGAAGGCATGGGGGGAGAGTATGTTTTGCACTCCGTCCGTCCGTCCGTCCGTCCGTGTGTGTGTCCGTCCGTGTGTCCGTGTGTGTGTCCGTGAGCAGCTAATCTCGGCCACCGTTAACCCGGTCGTTGCCAAATTTTGCACACACACTCCCTGGATGCCAACGATGAACCTCTGCCCCAAAATTTCCAGAACGGCCTGTTATAGCGCCACCAGGAGGCCGCTTTGTGCAAAACAAGTTTTTGCACAGTACACCTACAGATTTTGTCCAAACATCGCGCAAATTGGTACACAGTCTCTCTAGAGCCATTCAACGAAACGGGTCTTTCACATTTCTCAGACTCCATCCTGATTGGTTAAGATTGGCTTCCAAAGTTCACAGGAGTGCTCAGTTTCAAACAAAATGCTGCAAATCATGAACACATTGCGTGATTTCTGTGAAATTGTGCACGCACATTCCCACTAGGCCGAGGAAGAAATGCCACATGAACAATTTCAACTCAGCCTCAAGGTGGCGCTATAACTGGCCGAAAAGTGTTTTTACCTCTAACTGCACGGATCTGTGGATAACTTTGTATGCCAACTCCCTAGTTTACTTTTGTTGCCCTTTTATCCAACCACCAGATGAAGGCAAGCTGCAATGTCCTACATTCCTATCCTGGTGGAGACCTGTGCCCAGAAGGGCACTTTTTCTAGTTCTAGTTGGGCTGGCCTGCTAAAGGTTAGAAGTGGCATTTGTCAGCAGTACCCAAGTTAGTGCTGCACACAATCTAGTTGTTTCATGGCCAAAAATGGCAGTTTCTCATTTAGTGTGGCAAAGGAAAAAGCTTACAGCACCTGGTATTCCCAGGCGGTCTCCCATCCAAGTACTAACCAGGCCCGATCCTGCTTAGCTTCCGAGATCTGACGAGATCGGGCGTGTTCAGGGTGGTATGGCCGTAAGCAACAGAAGTTGGGCCCATCGGTCTTTTATAGCTGACAGCGGCCCAGCGCCGCACACAAGGAAGGGAGAATTACAATGCCCTGCTGTGGTGTGGCTTATTCTAGTTGGGCTGGCCTGCTAAAGGTTAGAAGTGGCATTTGTCAGCAGTACCCAAGTTAGTGCTGCACACAATCTAGTAATATTGTTTCATGGCCAAAAATGGCAGTTTCTCATTTAGTGTGGCAAAGGAAAAAGCTTACAGCACCTGGTATTCCCAGGCGGTCTACCATCCAAGTACTAACCAGGCCCGACCCTGCTTAGCTTCCGAGATCGGACGAGATCGGGCGTGTTCAGGGTGGTATGGCCGTAAGCAACAGAAGTTGGGCCCATCGGTCTTTTATAGCTGACAGCGGCCCCGCGCCGCACACAAGGAAGGGAGAATTACAATGCCCTGCTGTGGTGTTCATTGTCTCCACCAGGCCGAAGGCATGGGGGGAGAGTATGTTTTGCACTCCGTCCGTCCGTCCGTCCGTCCGTGTGTGTGTCCGTCCGTGTGTCCGTGTGTGTGTCCGTGAGCAGCTAATCTCGGCCACCGTTAACCCGGTCGTTGCCAAATTTTGCACACACACTCCCTGGATGCCAACGATGAACCTCTGCCCCAAAATTTCCAGAACGGCCTGTTATAGCGCCACCAGGAGGCCGCTTTGTGCAAAACAAGTTTTTGCACAGTACACCTACAGATTTTGTCCAAACATCGCGCAAATTGGTACACAGTCTCTCTAGAGCCATTCAACGAAACGGGTCTTTCACATTTCTCAGACTCCATCCTGATTGGTTAAGATTGGCTTCCAAAGTTCACAGGAGTGCTCAGTTTCAAACAAAATGCTGCAAATCATGAACACATTGCGTGATTTCTGTGAAATTGTGCACGCACATTCCCACTAGGCCGAGGAAGAAATGCCACATGAACAATTTCAACTCAGCCTCAAGGTGGCGCTATAACTGGCCGAAAAGTGTTTTTACCTCTAACTGCACGGATCTGTGGATAACTTTGTATGCCAACTCCCTAGTTTACTTTTGTTGCCCTTTTATCCAACCACCAGATGAAGGCAAGCTGCAATGTCCTACATTCCTATCCTGGTGGAGACCTGTGCCCAGAAGGGCACTTTTTCTAGTTCTAGTTGGGCTGGCCTGCTAAAGGTTAGAAGTGGCATTTGTCAGCAGTACCCAAGTTAGTGCTGCACACAATCTAGTTGTTTCATGGCCAAAAATGGCAGTTTCTCATTTAGTGTGGCAAAGGAAAAAGCTTACAGCA
>NC_139704.1:1487830-1497830 GCF_964188405.1 Protomyctophum parallelum | reverse complement strand
GTTGGGCCCATCGGTCTTTTATAGCTGACAGCGGCCCAGCGCCGCACACAAGGAAGGGAGAATTACAATGCCCTGCTGTGGTGTGGCTTATTCTAGTTGGGCTGGCCTGCTAAAGGTTAGAAGTGGCATTTGTCAGCAGTACCCAAGTTAGTGCTGCACACAATCTAGTAATATTGTTTCATGGCCAAAAATGGCAGTTTCTCATTTAGTGTGGCAAAGGAAAAAGCTTACAGCACCTGGTATTCCCAGGCGGTCTACCATCCAAGTACTAACCAGGCCCGACCCTGCTTAGCTTCCGAGATCGGACGAGATCGGGCGTGTTCAGGGTGGTATGGCCGTAAGCAACAGAAGTTGGGCCCATCGGTCTTTTATAGCTGACAGCGGCCCCGCGCCGCACACAAGGAAGGGAGAATTACAATGCCCTGCTGTGGTGTTCATTGTCTCCACCAGGCCGAAGGCATGGGGGGAGAGTATGTTTTGCACTCCGTCCGTCCGTCCGTCCGTGTGTGTGTCCGTCCGTGTGTCCGTGTGTGTGTCCGTGAGCAGCTAATCTCGGCCACCGTTAACCCGGTCGTTGCCAAATTTTGCACACACACTCCCTGGATGCCAACGATGAACCTCTGCCCCAAAATTTCCAGAACGGCCTGTTATAGCGCCACCAGGAGGCCGCTTTGTGCAAAACAAGTTTTTGCACAGTACACCTACAGATTTTGTCCAAACATCGCGCAAATTGGTACACAGTCTCTCTAGAGCCATTCAACGAAACGGGTCTTTCACATTTCTCAGACTCCATCCTGATTGGTTAAGATTGGCTTCCAAAGTTCACAGGAGTGCTCAGTTTCAAACAAAATGCTGCAAATCATGAACACATCGCGTGATTTCTGTGAAATTGTGCACGCACATTCCCACTAGGCCGAGGAAGAAATGCCACATGAACAATTTCAACTCAGCCTCAAGGTGGCGCTATAACTGGCCGAAAAGTGTTTTTACCTCTAACTGCACGGATCTGTGGATAACTTTGTATGCCAACTCCCTAGTTTACTTTTGTTGCCCTTTTATCCAACCACCAGATGAAGGCAAGCTGCAATGTCCTACATTCCTAGCCTGGTGGAGACCTGTGCCCAGAAGGGCACTTTTTCTAGTTCTAGTTGGGCTGGCCTGCTAAAGGTTAGAAGTGGCATTTGTCAGCAGTACCCAAGTTAGTGCTGCACACAATCTAGTTGTTTCATGGCCAAAAATGGCAGTTTCTCATTTAGTGTGGCAAAGGAAAAAGCTTACAGCACCTGGTATTCCCAGGCGGTCTCCCATCCAAGTACTAACCAGGCCCGACCCTGCTTACTTCCGAGATCGGACGAGATCGGGCGTGTTCAGGGTGGTATGGCCGTAAGCAACAGAAGTTGGGCCCATCGGTCTTTTATAGCTGACAGCGGCCCCGCGCCGCACACACAAGGAAGGGAGAATTACAATGCCCTGCTGTGGTGTGGCTTATTCTAGTTGGGCTGGCCTGCTAAAGGTTAGAAGTGGCATTTGTCAGCAGTACCCAAGTTAGTGCTGCACACAATCTAGTAATATTGTTTCATGGCCAAAAATGGCAGTTTCTCATTTAGTGTGGCAAAGGAAAAAGCTTACAGCACCTGGTATTCCCAGGCGGTCTCCCATCCAAGTACTAACCAGGCCCGACCCTGCTTAGCTTCCGAGATCAGACGAGATCGGGCGTGTTCAGGGTGGTATGGCCGTAAGCAACAGAAGTTGGGCCCATCGGTCTTTTATAGCTGACAGCGGCCCCGCGCCGCACACACAAGGAAGGGAGAATTACAATGCCCTGCTGTGGTGTGGCTTATTCTAGTTGGGCTGGCCTGCTAAAGGTTAGAAGTGGCATTTGTCAGCAGTACCCAAGTTAGTGCTGCACACAATCTAGTAATATTGTTTCATGGCCAAAAATGGCAGTTTCTCATTTAGTGTGGCAAAGGAAAAAGCTTACAGCACCTGGTATTCCCAGGCGGTCTCCCATCCAAGTACTAACCAGGCCCGACCCTGCTTAACTTCCGAGATCGGGCGTGTTCAGGGTGGTATGGCCATAAGCAACAGAAGTTGGGCCCATCGGTCTTTTATAGCTGACAGCGGCGCCGCGCCGCACACACAAGGAAGGGAGAATTACAATGCCCTGCTGTGGTGTGGCTTATTGTAGTTGGGCTGGCCTGCTAAAGGTTAGAAGTGGCATTTGTCAGCAGTACCCAAGTTAGTGCTGCACACAATCTAGTAATATTGTTTCATGGCCAAAAATGGCAGTTTCTCATTTAGTGTGGCAAAGGAAAAAGCTTACAGCACCTGGTATTCCCAGGCGGTCTCCCATCCAAGTACTAACCAGGCCCGACCCTGCTTAGCTTCCGAGATCGGACGAGATCGGGCGTGTTCAGGGTGGTATGGCCGTAAGCAACAGAAGTTGGGCCCATCGGTCTTTTATAGCTGACAGCGGCCCCGCGCCGCACACACAAGGAAGGGAGAATTACAATGCCCTGCTGTGGTGTGGCTTATTCTAGTTGGGCTGGCCTGCTAAAGGTTAGAAGTGGCATTTGTCAGCAGTACCCAAGTTAGTGCTGCACACAATCTAGTAATATTGTTTCATGGCCAAAAATGGCAGTTTCTCATTTAGTGTGGCAAAGGAAAAAGCTTACAGCACCTGGTATTCCCAGGCGGTCTCCCATCCAAGTACTAACCAGGCCCGACCCTGCTTAGCTTCCGAGATCGGACGAGATCGGGCGTGTTCAGGGTGGTATGGCCGTAAGCAACAGAAGTTGGGCCCATCGGTCTTTTATAGCTGACAGCGGCCCAGCGCCGCACACACAAGGAAGGGAGAATTACAATGCCCTGCTGTGGTGTGGCTTATTCTAGTTGGGCTGGCCTGCTAAAGGTTAGAAGTGGCATTTGTCAGCAGTACCCAAGTTAGTGCTGCACACAATCTAGTAATATTGTTTCATGGCCAAAAATGGCAGTTTCTCATTTAGTGTGGCAAAGGAAAAAGCTTACAGCACCTGGTATTCCCAGGCGGTCTACCATCCAAGTACTAACCAGGCCCGACCCTGCTTAGCTTCCGAGATCGGACGAGATCGGGCGTGTTCAGGGTGGTATGGCCGTAAGCAACAGAAGTTGGGCCCATCGGTCTTTTATAGCTGACAGCGGCCCCGCGCCGCACACAAGGAAGGGAGAATTACAATGCCCTGCTGTGGTGTTCATTGTCTCCACCAGGCCGAAGGCATGGGGGGAGAGTATGTTTTGCACTCCGTCCGTCCGTCCGTCCGTGTGTGTGTCCGTCCGTGTGTCCGTGTGTGTGTCCGTGAGCAGCTAATCTCGGCCACCGTTAACCCGGTCGTTGCCAAATTTTGCACACACACTCCCTGGATGCCAACGATGAACCTCTGCCCCAAAATTTCCAGAACGGCCTGTTATAGCGCCACCAGGAGGCCGCTTTGTGCAAAACAAGTTTTTGCACAGTACACCTACAGATTTTGTCCAAACATTGCGCAAATTGGTACACAGTCTCTCTAGAGCCATTCAACGAAACGGGTCTTTCACATTTCTCAGACTCCATCCTGATTGGTTAAGATTGGCTTCCAAAGTTCACAGGAGTGCTCAGTTTCAAACAAAATGCTGCAAATCATGAACACATCGCGTGATTTCTGTGAAATTGTGCACGCACATTCCCACTAGGCCGAGGAAGAAATGCCACATGAACAATTTCAACTCAGCCTCAAGGTGGCGCTATAACTGGCCGAAAAGTGTTTTTACCTCTAACTGCACGGATCTGTGGATAACTTTGTATGCCAACTCCCTAGTTTACTTTTGTTGCCCTTTTATCCAACCACCAGATGAAGGCAAGCTGCAATGTCCTACATTCCTATCCTGGTGGAGACCTGTGCCCAGAAGGGCACTTTTTCTAGTTCTAGTTGGGCTGGCCTGCTAAAGGTTAGAAGTGGCATTTGTCAGCAGTACCCAAGTTAGTGCTGCACACAATCTAGTTGTTTCATGGCCAAAAATGGCAGTTTCTCATTTAGTGTGGCAAAGGAAAAAGCTTACAGCACCTGGTATTCCCAGGCGGTCTCCCATCCAAGTACTAACCAGGCCCGACCCTGCTTACTTCCGAGATCGGACGAGATCGGGCGTGTTCAGGGTGGTATGGCCGTAAGCAACAGAAGTTGGGCCCATCGGTC
The DNA here is from genome assembly GCF_964188405.1 of Protomyctophum parallelum. NCBI lineage: Eukaryota > Metazoa > Chordata > Actinopteri > Myctophiformes > Myctophidae > Protomyctophum > Protomyctophum parallelum. The sequence continues at coordinate 1,493,622 of NC_139704.1, read as the reverse complement.
TTTTATAGCTGACAGCGGCCCCGCGCCGCACACACAAGGAAGGGAGAATTACAATGCCCTGCTGTGGTGTGGCTTATTCTAGTTGGGCTGGCCTGCTAAAGGTTAGAAGTGGCATTTGTCAGCAGTACCCAAGTTAGTGCTGCACACAATCTAGTAATATTGTTTCATGGCCAAAAATGGCAGTTTCTCATTTAGTGTGGCAAAGGAAAAAGCTTACAGCACCTGGTATTCCCAGGCGGTCTCCCATCCAAGTACTAACCAGGCCCGACCCTGCTTAGCTTCCGAGATCAGACGAGATCGGGCGTGTTCAGGGTGGTATGGCCGTAAGCAACAGAAGTTGGGCCCATCGGTCTTTTATAGCTGACAGCGGCCCCGCGCCGCACACACAAGGAAGGGAGAATTACAATGCCCTGCTGTGGTGTGGCTTATTCTAGTTGGGCTGGCCTGCTAAAGGTTAGAAGTGGCATTTGTCAGCAGTACCCAAGTTAGTGCTGCACACAATCTAGTAATATTGTTTCATGGCCAAAAATGGCAGTTTCTCATTTAGTGTGGCAAAGGAAAAAGCTTACAGCACCTGGTATTCCCAGGCGGTCTCCCATCCAAGTACTAACCAGGCCCGACCCTGCTTAGCTTCCGAGATCAGACGAGATCGGGCGTGTTCAGGGTGGTATGGCCGTAAGCAACAGAAGTTGGGCCCATCGGTCTTTTATAGCTGACAGCGGCCCCGCGCCGCACACACAAGGAAGGGAGAATTACAATGCCCTGCTGTGGTGTGGCTTATTCTAGTTGGGCTGGCCTGCTAAAGGTTAGAAGTGGCATTTGTCAGCAGTACCCAAGTTAGTGCTGCACACAATCTAGTAATATTGTTTCATGGCCAAAAATGGCAGTTTCTCATTTAGTGTGGCAAAGGAAAAAGCTTACAGCACCTGGTATTCCCAGGCGGTCTCCCATCCAAGTACTAACCAGGCCCGACCCTGCTTAACTTCCGAGATCGGGCGTGTTCAGGGTGGTATGGCCATAAGCAACAGAAGTTGGGCCCATCGGTCTTTTATAGCTGACAGCGGCGCCGCGCCGCACACACAAGGAAGGGAGAATTACAATGCCCTGCTGTGGTGTGGCTTATTGTAGTTGGGCTGGCCTGCTAAAGGTTAGAAGTGGCATTTGTCAGCAGTACCCAAGTTAGTGCTGCACACAATCTAGTAATATTGTTTCATGGCCAAAAATGGCAGTTTCTCATTTAGTGTGGCAAAGGAAAAAGCTTACAGCACCTGGTATTCCCAGGCGGTCTCCCATCCAAGTACTAACCAGGCCCGACCCTGCTTAGCTTCCGAGATCGGACGAGATCGGGCGTGTTCAGGGTGGTATGGCCGTAAGCAACAGAAGTTGGGCCCATCGGTCTTTTATAGCTGACAGCGGCCCCGCGCCGCACACACAAGGAAGGGAGAATTACAATGCCCTGCTGTGGTGTGGCTTATTCTAGTTGGGCTGGCCTGCTAAAGGTTAGAAGTGGCATTTGTCAGCAGTACCCAAGTTAGTGCTGCACACAATCTAGTAATATTGTTTCATGGCCAAAAATGGCAGTTTCTCATTTAGTGTGGCAAAGGAAAAAGCTTACAGCACCTGGTATTCCCAGGCGGTCTCCCATCCAAGTACTAACCAGGCCCGACCCTGCTTAGCTTCCGAGATCGGACGAGATCGGGCGTGTTCAGGGTGGTATGGCCGTAAGCAACAGAAGTTGGGCCCATCGGTCTTTTATAGCTGACAGCGGCCCAGCGCCGCACACACAAGGAAGGGAGAATTACAATGCCCTGCTGTGGTGTGGCTTATTCTAGTTGGGCTGGCCTGCTAAAGGTTAGAAGTGGCATTTGTCAGCAGTACCCAAGTTAGTGCTGCACACAATCTAGTAATATTGTTTCATGGCCAAAAATGGCAGTTTCTCATTTAGTGTGGCAAAGGAAAAAGCTTACAGCACCTGGTATTCCCAGGCGGTCTACCATCCAAGTACTAACCAGGCCCGACCCTGCTTAGCTTCCGAGATCGGACGAGATCGGGCGTGTTCAGGGTGGTATGGCCGTAAGCAACAGAAGTTGGGCCCATCGGTCTTTTATAGCTGACAGCGGCCCCGCGCCGCACACAAGGAAGGGAGAATTACAATGCCCTGCTGTGGTGTTCATTGTCTCCACCAGGCCGAAGGCATGGGGGGAGAGTATGTTTTGCACTCCGTCCGTCCGTCCGTCCGTGTGTGTGTCCGTCCGTGTGTCCGTGTGTGTGTCCGTGAGCAGCTAATCTCGGCCACCGTTAACCCGGTCGTTGCCAAATTTTGCACACACACTCCCTGGATGCCAACGATGAACCTCTGCCCCAAAATTTCCAGAACGGCCTGTTATAGCGCCACCAGGAGGCCGCTTTGTGCAAAACAAGTTTTTGCACAGTACACCTACAGATTTTGTCCAAACATTGCGCAAATTGGTACACAGTCTCTCTAGAGCCATTCAACGAAACGGGTCTTTCACATTTCTCAGACTCCATCCTGATTGGTTAAGATTGGCTTCCAAAGTTCACAGGAGTGCTCAGTTTCAAACAAAATGCTGCAAATCATGAACACATCGCGTGATTTCTGTGAAATTGTGCACGCACATTCCCACTAGGCCGAGGAAGAAATGCCACATGAACAATTTCAACTCAGCCTCAAGGTGGCGCTATAACTGGCCGAAAAGTGTTTTTACCTCTAACTGCACGGATCTGTGGATAACTTTGTATGCCAACTCCCTAGTTTACTTTTGTTGCCCTTTTATCCAACCACCAGATGAAGGCAAGCTGCAATGTCCTACATTCCTATCCTGGTGGAGACCTGTGCCCAGAAGGGCACTTTTTCTAGTTCTAGTTGGGCTGGCCTGCTAAAGGTTAGAAGTGGCATTTGTCAGCAGTACCCAAGTTAGTGCTGCACACAATCTAGTTGTTTCATGGCCAAAAATGGCAGTTTCTCATTTAGTGTGGCAAAGGAAAAAGCTTACAGCACCTGGTATTCCCAGGCGGTCTCCCATCCAAGTACTAACCAGGCCCGACCCTGCTTACTTCCGAGATCGGACGAGATCGGGCGTGTTCAGGGTGGTATGGCCGTAAGCAACAGAAGTTGGGCCCATCGGTCTTTTATAGCTGACAGCGGCCCCGCGCCGCACACACAAGGAAGGGAGAATTACAATGCCCTGCTGTGGTGTGGCTTATTCTAGTTGGGCTGGCCTGCTAAAGGTTAGAAGTGGCATTTGTCAGCAGTACCCAAGTTAGTGCTGCACACAATCTAGTAATATTGTTTCATGGCCAAAAATGGCAGTTTCTCATTTAGTGTGGCAAAGGAAAAAGCTTACAGCACCTGGTATTCCCAGGCGGTCTCCCTTCCAAGTACTAACCAGGCCCGACCCTGCTTAGCTTCCGAGATCAGACGAGATCGGGCGTGTTCAGGGTGGTATGGCCGTAAGCAACAGAAGTTGGGCCCATCGGTCTTTTATAGCTGACAGCGGCCCCGCGCCGCACACACAAGGAAGGGAGAATTACAATGCCCTGCTGTGGTGTGGCTTATTCTAGTTGGGCTGGCCTGCTAAAGGTTAGAAGTGGCATTTGTCAGCAGTACCCAAGTTAGTGCTGCACACAATCTAGTAATATTGTTTCATGGCCAAAAATGGCAGTTTCTCATTTAGTGTGGCAAAGGAAAAAGCTTACAGCACCTGGTATTCCCAGGCGGTCTCCCATCCAAGTACTAACCAGGCCCGACCCTGCTTAGCTTCCGAGATCGGACGAGATCGGGCGTGTTCAGGGTGGTATGGCCGTAAGCAACTGAAGTTGGGCCCATCGGTCTTTTATAGCTGACAGCGGCCCCGCGCCGCACACACAAGGAAGGGAGAATTACAATGCCCTGCTGTGGTGTGGCTTATTCTAGTTGGGCTGGCCTGCTAAAGGTTAGAAGTGGCATTTGTCAGCAGTACCCAAGTTAGTGCTGCACACAATCTAGTAATATTGTTTCATGGCCAAAAATGGCAGTTTCTCATTTAGTGTGGCAAAGGAAAAAGCTTACAGCACCTGGTATTCCCAGGCGGTCTCCCATCCAAGTACTAACCAGGCCCGACCCTGCTTAGCTTCCGAGATCGGACGAGATCGGGCGTGTTCAGGGTGGTATGGCCGTAAGCAACAGAAGTTGGGCCCATCGGTCTTTTATAGCTGACAGCGGCCCAGCGCCGCACACACAAGGAAGGGAGAATTACAATGCCCTGCTGTGGTGTGGCTTATTCTAGTTGGGCTGGCCTGCTAAAGGTTAGAAGTGGCATTTGTCAGCAGTACCCAAGTTAGTGCTGCACACAATCTAGTAATATTGTTTCATGGCCAAAAATGGCAGTTTCTCATTTAGTGTGGCAAAGGAAAAAGCTTACAGCACCTGGTATTCCCAGGCGGTCTCCCATCCAAGTACTAACCAGGCCCGACCCTGCTTAGCTTCCGAGATCGGACGAGATCGGGCGTGTTCAGGGTGGTATGGCCGTAAGCAACAGAAGTTGGGCCCATCGGTCTTTTATAGCTGACAGCGGCCCAGCGCCGCACACACAAGGAAGGGAGAATTACAATGCCCTGCTGTGGTGTGGCTTATTCTAGTTGGGCTGGCCTGCTAAAGGTTAGAAGTGGCATTTGTCAGCAGTACCCAAGTTAGTGCTGCACACAATCTAGTAATATTGTTTCATGGCCAAAAATGGCAGTTTCTCATTTAGTGTGGCAAAGGAAAAAGCTTACAGCACCTGGTATTCCCAGGCGGTCTCCCATCCAAGTACTAACCAGGCCCGACCCTGCTTAACTTCCGAGATCGGGCGTGTTCAGGGTGGTATGGCCGTAAGCAACAGAAGTTGGGCCCATCGGTCTTTTATAGCTGACAGCGGCCCCGCGCCGCACACACAAGGAAGGGAGAATTACAATGCCCTGCTGTGGTGTGGCTTATTGTAGTTGGGCTGGCCTGCTAAAGGTTAGAAGTGGCATTTGTCAGCAGTACCCAAGTTAGTGCTGCACACAATCTAGTAATATTGTTTCATGGCCAAAAATGGCAGTTTCTCATTTAGTGTGGCAAAGGAAAAAGCTTACAGCACCTGGTATTCCCAGGCGGTCTCCCATCCAAGTACTAACCAGGCCCGACCCTGCTTAGCTTCCGAGATCGGACGAGATCGGGCGTGTTCAGGGTGGTATGGCCGTAAGCAACAGAAGTTGGGCCCATCGGTCTTTTATAGCTGACAGCGGCCCCGCGCCGCACACAAGGAAGGGAGAATTACAATGCCCTGCTGTGGTGTTCATTGTCTCCACCAGGCCGAAGGCATGGGGGGAGAGTATGTTTTGCACTCCGTCCGTCCGTCCGTCCGTCCGTCCGTGTGTGTGTCCGTCCGTGTGTCCGTGTGTGTGTCCGTGAGCAGCTAATCTCGGCCACCGTTAACCCGGTCGTTGCCAAATTTTGCACACACACTCCCTGGATGCCAACGATGAACCTCTGCCCCAAAATTTCCAGAACGGCCTGTTATAGCGCCACCAGGAGGCCGCTTTGTGCAAAACAAGTTTTTGCACAGTACACCTACAGATTTTGTCCAAACATCGCGCAAATTGGTACACAGTCTCTCTAGAGCCATTCAACGAAACGGGTCTTTCACATTTCTCAGACTCCATCCTGATTGGTTAAGATTGGCTTCCAAAGTTCACAGGAGTGCTCAGTTTCAAACAAAATGCTGCAAATCATGAACACATCGCGTGATTTCTGTGAAATTGTGCACGCA
>NC_139704.1:1445330-1482830 GCF_964188405.1 Protomyctophum parallelum | reverse complement strand
GATCGGGCGTGTTCAGGGTGGTATGGCCGTAAGCAACAGAAGTTGGGCCCATCGGTCTTTTATAGCTGACAGCGGCCCCGCGCCGCACACAAGGAAGGGAGAATTACAATGCCCTGCTGTGGTGTTCATTGTCTCCACCAGGCCGAAGGCATGGGGGGAGAGTATGTTTTGCACTCCGTCCGTCCGTCCGTCCGTGTGTGTGTCCGTCCGTGTGTCCGTGTGTGTGTCCGTGAGCAGCTAATCTCGGCCACCGTTAACCCGGTCGTTGCCAAATTTTGCACACACACTCCCTGGATGCCAACGATGAACCTCTGCCCCAAAATTTCCAGAACGGCCTGTTATAGCGCCACCAGGAGGCCGCTTTGTGCAAAACAAGTTTTTGCACAGTACACCTACAGATTTTGTCCAAACATCGCGCAAATTGGTACACAGTCTCTCTAGAGCCATTCAACGAAACAGGTCTTTCACATTTCTCAGACTCCATCCTGATTGGTTAAGATTGGCTTCCAAAGTTCACAGGAGTGCTCAGTTTCAAACAAAATGCTGCAAATCATGAACACATCGCGTGATTTCTGTGAAATTGTGCACGCACATTCCCACTAGGCCGAGGAAGAAATGCCACATGAACAATTTCAACTCAGCCTCAAGGTGGCGCTATAACTGGCCGAAAAGTGTTTTTACCTCTAACTGCACGGATCTGTGGATAACTTTGTATGCCAACTCCCTAGTTTACTTTTGTTGCCCTTTTATCCAACCACCAGATGAAGGCAAGCTGCAATGTCCTACATTCCTATCCTGGTGGAGACCTGTGCCCAGAAGGGCACTTTTTCTAGTTCTAGTTGGGCTGGCCTGCTAAAGGTTAGAAGTGGCATTTGTCAGCAGTACCCAAGTTAGTGCTGCACACAATCTAGTTGTTTCATGGCCAAAAATGGCAGTTTCTCATTTAGTGTGGCAAAGGAAAAAGCTTACAGCACCTGGTATTCCCAGGCGGTCTCCCATCCAAGTACTAACCAGGCCCGACCCTGCTTACTTCCGAGATCGGACGAGATCGGGCGTGTTCAGGGTGGTATGGCCGTAAGCAACAGAAGTTGGGCCCATCGGTCTTTTATAGCTGACAGCGGCCCCGCGCCGCACACACAAGGAAGGGAGAATTACAATGCCCTGCTGTGGTGTGGCTTATTCTAGTTGGGCTGGCCTGCTAAAGGTTAGAAGTGGCATTTGTCAGCAGTACCCAAGTTAGTGCTGCACACAATCTAGTAATATTGTTTCATGGCCAAAAATGGCAGTTTCTCATTTAGTGTGGCAAAGGAAAAAGCTTACAGCACCTGGTATTCCCAGGCGGTCTCCCATCCAAGTACTAACCAGGCCCGACCCTGCTTAGCTTCCGAGATCAGACGAGATCGGGCGTGTTCAGGGTGGTATGGCCGTAAGCAACAGAAGTTGGGCCCATCGGTCTTTTATAGCTGACAGCGGCCCCGCGCCGCACACACAAGGAAGGGAGAATTACAATGCCCTGCTGTGGTGTGGCTTATTCTAGTTGGGCTGGCCTGCTAAAGGTTAGAAGTGGCATTTGTCAGCAGTACCCAAGTTAGTGCTGCACACAATCTAGTAATATTGTTTCATGGCCAAAAATGGCAGTTTCTCATTTAGTGTGGCAAAGGAAAAAGCTTACAGCACCTGGTATTCCCAGGCGGTCTCCCATCCAAGTACTAACCAGGCCCGACCCTGCTTAGCTTCCGAGATCGGACGAGATCGGGCGTGTTCAGGGTGGTATGGCCGTAAGCAACAGAAGTTGGGCCCATCGGTCTTTTATAGCTGACAGCGGCCCCGCGCCGCACACACAAGGAAGGGAGAATTACAATGCCCTGCTGTGGTGTGGCTTATTCTAGTTGGGCTGGCCTGCTAAAGGTTAGAAGTGGCATTTGTCAGCAGTACCCAAGTTAGTGCTGCACACAATCTAGTAATATTGTTTCATGGCCAAAAATGGCAGTTTCTCATTTAGTGTGGCAAAGGAAAAAGCTTACAGCACCTGGTATTCCCAGGCGGTCTCCCATCCAAGTACTAACCAGGCCCGACCCTGCTTAGCTTCCGAGATCGGACGAGATCGGGCGTGTTCAGGGTGGTATGGCCGTAAGCAACAGAAGTTGGGCCCATCGGTCTTTTATAGCTGACAGCGGCCCAGCGCCGCACACAAGGAAGGGAGAATTACAATGCCCTGCTGTGGTGTGGCTTATTCTAGTTGGGCTGGCCTGCTAAAGGTTAGAAGTGGCATTTGTCAGCAGTACCCAAGTTAGTGCTGCACACAATCTAGTAATATTGTTTCATGGCCAAAAATGGCAGTTTCTCATTTAGTGTGGCAAAGGAAAAAGCTTACAGCACCTGGTATTCCCAGGCGGTCTCCCATCCAAGTACTAACCAGGCCCGACCCTGCTTAAAGGGTAAGACCACTTTTTTTGAGGTTTGGGTTGTGTAGTTACTTTGCCATGATGCAACTCCAAATGTGGACAAGAAATAAAAAATAACTGCTCCAGTGATTAGAAATTGATAATTCAAAATATGCTCCTCATTGACTTACATTGTATCTAAAACAGCTCTCAAAGTCACTCTTTTAGTATGTAAACAAACACAAACAAAGTTGATTCAGACAATATAGAGCATCACCAAAACTCATGCTGTTTTATTTTTTCATAAAAATGTTTTCTTCCTGTTGATTTTACTATTTGAAGATCTGGATCCAGATCCACAGATCCAGTCCGGGTTTTCTTCCCAATAAAATGGACAAATCAACAGGAAGAAAACATTTTTATGAAAAAATAAAACGGCATGAGTTTTGGTGATGCTCTATATTGTCTGAATCAACATTGTTTGTGTTTGTTTACGTACTAAAAGAGTGACTTTGAGAGCTGTTTTAGATACAATGTAAGTCAATGAGGAGCAAATTTTGAATTATCAATTTCTAATCACTGGAGCAATTATTTTTTATTTCTTGTCCACATTTGGAGTTGCATCATGGCAAAGTAACTACACAACCCAAACCTTAAAAAAAGTGGTCTTACCCTTTAACTTCCGAGATCGGGCGTGTTCAGGGTGGTATGGCCGTAAGCAACAGAAGTTGGGCCCATCGGTCTTTTATAGCTGACAGCGGCCCCGCGCCGCACACACAAGGAAGGGAGAATTACAATGCCCTGCTGTGGTGTGGCTTATTGTAGTTGGGCTGGCCTGCTAAAGGTTAGAAGTGGCATTTGTCAGCAGTACCCAAGTTAGTGCTGCACACAATCTAGTAATATTGTTTCATGGCCAAAAATGGCAGTTTCTCATTTAGTGTGGCAAAGGAAAAAGCTTACAGCACCTGGTATTCCCAGGCGGTCTCCCATCCAAGTACTAACCAGGCCCGACCCTGCTTAGCTTCCGAGATCGGACGAGATCGGGCGTGTTCAGGGTGGTATGGCCGTAAGCAACAGAAGTTGGGCCCATCGGTCTTTTATAGCTGACAGCGGCCCCGCGCCGCACACAAGGAAGGGAGAATTACAATGCCCTGCTGTGGTGTTCATTGTCTCCACCAGGCCGAAGGCATGGGGGGAGAGTATGTTTTGCACTCCGTCCGTCCGTCCGTCCGTCCGTGTGTGTGTCCGTCCGTTTGTCCGTGTGTGTGTCCGTGAGCAGCTAATCTCGGCCACCGTTAACCCGGTCGTTGCCAAATTTTGCACACACACTCCCTGGATGCCAACGATGAACCTCTGCCCCAAAATTTCCAGAACGGCCTGTTATAGCGCCACCAGGAGGCCGCTTTGTGCAAAACAAGTTTTTGCACAGTACACCTACAGATTTTGTCCAAACATCGCGCAAATTGGTACACAGTCTCTCTAGAGCCATTCAACGAAACGGGTCTTTCACATTTCTCAGACTCCATCCTGATTGGTTAAGATTGGCTTCCAAAGTTCACAGGAGTGCTCAGTTTCAAACAAAATGCTGCAAATCATGAACACATCGCGTGATTTCTGTGAAATTGTGCACGCACATTCCCACTAGGCCGAGGAAGAAATGCCACATGAACAATTTCAACTCAGCCTCAAGGTGGCGCTATAACTGGCCGAAAAGTGTTTTTACCTCTAACTGCACGGATCTGTGGATAACTTTGTATGCCAACTCCCTAGTTTACTTTTGTTGCCCTTTTATCCAACCACCAGATGAAGGCAAGCTGCAATGTCCTACATTCCTATCCTGGTGGAGACCTGTGCCCAGAAGGGCACTTTTTCTAGTTCTAGTTGGGCTGGCCTGCTAAAGGTTAGAAGTGGCATTTGTCAGCAGTACCCAAGTTAGTGCTGCACACAATCTAGTTGTTTCATGGCCAAAAATGGCAGTTTCTCATTTAGTGTGGCAAAGGAAAAAGCTTACAGCACCTGGTATTCCCAGGCGGTCTCCCATCCAAGTACTAACCAGGCCCGATCCTGCTTAGCTTCCGAGATCTGACGAGATCGGGCGTGTTCAGGGTGGTATGGCCGTAAGCAACAGAAGTTGGGCCCATCGGTCTTTTATAGCTGACAGCGGCCCCGCGCCGCACACACAAGGAAGGGAGAATTACAATGCCCTGCTGTGGTGTGGCTTATTCTAGTTGGGCTGGCCTGCTAAAGGTTAGAAGTGGCATTTGTCAGCAGTACCCAAGTTAGTGCTGCACACAATCTAGTAATATTGTTTCATGGCCAAAAATGGCAGTTTCTCATTTAGTGTGGCAAAGGAAAAAGCTTACAGCACCTGGTATTCCCAGGCGGTCTCCCATCCAAGTACTAACCAGGCCCGACCCTGCTTAGCTTCCGAGATCGGACGAGATCGGGCGTGTTCAGGGTGGTATGGCCGTAAGCAACAGAAGTTGGGCCCATCGGTCTTTTATAGCTGACAGCGGCCCAGCGCCGCACACACAAGGAAGGGAGAATTACAATGCCCTGCTGTGGTGTGGCTTATTCTAGTTGGGCTGGCCTGCTAAAGGTTAGAAGTGGCATTTGTCAGCAGTACCCAAGTTAGTGCTGCACACAATCTAGTAATATTGTTTCATGGCCAAAAATGGCAGTTTCTCATTTAGTGTGGCAAAGGAAAAAGCTTACAGCACCTGGTATTCCCAGGCGGTCTCCCATCCAAGTACTAACCAGGCCCGACCCTGCTTAACTTCCGAGATCGGGCGTGTTCAGGGTGGTATGGCCGTAAGCAACAGAAGTTGGGCCCATCGGTCTTTTATAGCTGACAGCGGCCCCGCGCCGCACACAAGGAAGGGAGAATTACAATGCCCTGCTGTGGTGTGGCTTATTGTAGTTGGGCTGGCCTGCTAAAGGTTAGAAGTGGCATTTGTCAGCAGTACCCAAGTTAGTGCTGCACACAATCTAGTAATATTGTTTCATGGCCAAAAATGGCAGTTTCTCATTTAGTGTGGCAAAGGAAAAAGCTTACAGCACCTGGTATTCCCAGGCGGTCTCCCATCCAAGTACTAACCAGGCCCGACCCTGCTTAGCTTCCGAGATCGGACGAGATCGGGCGTGTTCAGGGTGGTATGGCCGTAAGCAACAGAAGTTGGGCCCATCGGTCTTTTATAGCTGACAGCGGCCCCGCGCCGCACACAAGGAAGGGAGAATTACAATGCCCTGCTGTGGTGTTCATTGTCTCCACCAGGCCGAAGGCATGGGGGGAGAGTATGTTTTGCACTCCGTCCGTCCGTCCGTCCGTCCGTGTGTGTGTCCGTCCGTGTGTCCGTGTGTGTGTCCGTGAGCAGCTAATCTCGGCCACCGTTAACCCGGTCGTTGCCAAATTTTGCACACACACTCCCTGGATGCCAACGATGAACCTCTGCCCCAAAATTTCCAGAACGGCCTGTTATAGCGCCACCAGGAGGCCGCTTTGTGCAAAACAAGTTTTTGCACAGTACACCTACAGATTTTGTCCAAACATCGCGCAAATTGGTACACAGTCTCTCTAGAGCCATTCAACGAAACGGGTCTTTCACATTTCTCAGACTCCATCCTGATTGGTTAAGATTGGCTTCCAAAGTTCACAGGAGTGCTCAGTTTCAAACAAAATGCTGCAAATCATGAACACATCGCGTGATTTCTGTGAAATTGTGCACGCACATTCCCACTAGGCCGAGGAAGAAATGCCACATGAACAATTTCAACTCAGCCTCAAGGTGGCGCTATAACTGGCCGAAAAGTGTTTTTACCTCTAACTGCACGGATCTGTGGATAACTTTGTATGCCAACTCCCTAGTTTACTTTTGTTGCCCTTTTATCCAACCACCAGATGAAGGCAAGCTGCAATGTCCTACATTCCTATCCTGGTGGAGACCTGTGCCCAGAAGGGCACTTTTTCTAGTTCTAGTTGGGCTGGCCTGCTAAAGGTTAGAAGTGGCATTTGTCAGCAGTACCCAAGTTAGTGCTGCACACAATCTAGTTGTTTCATGGCCAAAAATGGCAGTTTCTCATTTAGTGTGGCAAAGGAAAAAGCTTACAGCACCTGGTATTCCCAGGCGGTCTCCCATCCAAGTACTAACCAGGCCCGATCCTGCTTAGCTTCCGAGATCTGACGAGATCGGGCGTGTTCAGGGTGGTATGGCCGTAAGCAACAGAAGTTGGGCCCATCGGTCTTTTATAGCTGACAGCGGCCCCGCGCCGCACACACAAGGAAGGGAGAATTACAATGCCCTGCTGTGGTGTGGCTTATTCTAGTTGGGCTGGCCTGCTAAAGGTTAGAAGTGGCATTTGTCAGCAGTACCCAAGTTAGTGCTGCACACAATCTAGTAATATTGTTTCATGGCCAAAAATGGCAGTTTCTCATTTAGTGTGGCAAAGGAAAAAGCTTACAGCACCTGGTATTCCCAGGCGGTCTCCCATCCAAGTACTAACCAGGCCCGACCCTGCTTAGCTTCCGAGATCGGACGAGATCGGGCGTGTTCAGGGTGGTATGGCCGTAAGCAACAGAAGTTGGGCCCATCGGTCTTTTATAGCTGACAGCGGCCCCGCGCCGCACACACAAGGAAGGGAGAATTACAATGCCCTGCTGTGGTGTGGCTTATTCTAGTTGGGCTGGCCTGCTAAAGGTTAGAAGTGGCATTTGTCAGCAGTACCCAAGTTAGTGCTGAACACAATCTAGTAATATTGTTTCATGGCCAAAAATGGCAGTTTCTCATTTAGTGTGGCAAAGGAAAAAGCTTACAGCACCTGGTATTCCCAGGCGGTCTCCCATCCAAGTACTAACCAGGCCCGACCATGCTTAGCTTCCGAGATCGGACGAGATCGGGCGTGTTCAGGGTGGTATGGCCGTAAGCAACAGAAGTTGGGCCCATCGGTCTTTTATAGCTGACAGCGGCCCCGCGCCGCACACACAAGGAAGGGAGAATTACAATGCCCTGCTGTGGTGTGGCTTATTCTAGTTGGGCTGGCCTGCTAAAGGTTAGAAGTGGCATTTGTCAGCAGTACCCAAGTTAGTGCTGCACACAATCTAGTAATATTGTTTCATGGCCAAAAATGGCAGTTTCTCATTTAGTGTGGCAAAGGAAAAAGCTTACAGCACCTGGTATTCCCAGGCGGTCTCCCATCCAAGTACTAACCAGGCCCGACCCTGCTTAACTTCTGAGATCGGGCGTGTTCAGGGTGGTATGGCCGTAAGCAACAGAAGTTGGGCCCATCGGTCTTTTATAGCTGACAGCGGCCCCGCGCCGCACACACAAGGAAGGGAGAATTACAATGCCCTGCTGTGGTGTGGCTTATTCTAGTTGGGCTGGCCTGCTAAAGGTTAGAAGTGGCATTTGTCAGCAGTACCCAAGTTAGTGCTGCACACAATCTAGTAATATTGTTTCATGGCCAAAAATGGCAGTTTCTCATTTAGTGTGGCAAAGGAAAAAGCTTACAGCACCTGGTATTCCCAGGCGGTCTCCCATCCAAGTACTAACCAGGCCCGACCCTGCTTAGCTTCCGAGATCGGACGAGATCGGGCGTGTTCAGGGTGGTATGGCCATAAGCAACAGAAGTTGGGCCCATCGGTCTTTTATAGCTGACAGCGGCCCCGCGCCGCACACAAGGAAGGGAGAATTACAATGCCCTGCTGTGGTGTGGCTTATTCTAGTTGGGCTGGCCTGCTAAAGGTTAGAATTGGCATTTGTCAGCAGTACCCAAGTTAGTGCTGCACACAATCTAGTAATATTGTTTCATGGCCAAAAATGGCAGTTTCTCATTTAGTGTGGCAAAGGAAAAAGCTTACAGCACCTGGTATTCCCAGGCGGTCTCCCATCCAAGTAATAACCAGGCCCGACCCTGCTTAGCTTCCGAGATCGGACGAGATCGGGCGTGTTCAGGGTGGTATGGCCGTAAGCAACAGAAGTTGGGCCCATCGGTCTTTTATAGCTGACAGCGGCCCCGCGCCGCACACAGAAGGAAGGGAGAATTACAATGCCCTGCTGTGGTGTGGCTTATTGTAGTTGGGCTGGCCTGCTAAAGGTTAGAAGTGGCATTTGTCAGCAGTACCCAAGTTAGTGCTGCACACAATCTAGTAATATTGTTTCATGGCCAAAAATGGCAGTTTCTCATTTAGTGTGGCAAAGGAAAAAGCTTACAGCACCTGGTATTCCCAGGCGGTCTACCATCCAAGTACTAACCAGGCCCGACCCTGCTTAGCTTCCGAGATCGGACGAGATCGGGCGTGTTCAGGGTGGTATGGCCGTAAGCAACAGAAGTTGGGCCCATCGGTCTTTTATAGCTGACAGCGGCCCCGCGCCGCACACAAGGAAGGGAGAATTACAATGCCCTGCTGTGGTGTGGCTTATTCTAGTTGGGCTGGCCTGCTAAAGGTTAGAAGTGGCATTTGTCAGCAGTACCCAAGTTAGTGCTGCACACAATCTAGTAATATTGTTTCATGGCCAAAAATGGCAGTTTCTCATTTAGTGTGGCAAAGGAAAAAGCTTACAGCACCTGGTATTCCCAGGCGGTCTCCCATCCAAGTACTAACCAGGCCCGACCCTGCTTAACTTCTGAGATCGGGCGTGTTCAGGGTGGTATGGCCGTAAGCAACAGAAGTTGGGCCCATCGGTCTTTTATAGCTGACAGCGGCCCCGCGCCGCACACACAAGGAAGGGAGAATTACAATGCCCTGCTGTGGTGTGGCTTATTCTAGTTGGGCTGGCCTGCTAAAGGTTAGAAGTGGCATTTGTCAGCAGTACCCAAGTTAGTGCTGCACACAATCTAGTAATATTGTTTCATGGCCAAAAATGGCAGTTTCTCATTTAGTGTGGCAAAGGAAAAAGCTTACAGCACCTGGTATTCCCAGGCGGTCTCCCATCCAAGTACTAACCAGGCCCGACCCTGCTTAGCTTCCGAGATCGGACGAGATCGGGCGTGTTCAGGGTGGTATGGCCGTAAGCAACAGAAGTTGGGCCCATCGGTCTTTTATAGCTGACAGCGGCCCCGCGCCGCACACACAAGGAAGGGAGAATTACAATGCCCTGCTGTGGTGTGGCTTATTCTAGTTGGGCTGGCCTGCTAAAGGTTAGAAGTGGCATTTGTCAGCAGTACCCAAGTTAGTGCTGCACACAATCTAGTAATATTGTTTCATGGCCAAAAATGGCAGTTTCTCATTTAGTGTGGCAAAGGAAAAAGCTTACAGCACCTGGTATTCCCAGGCGGTCTCCCATCCAAGTACTAACCAGGCCCGACCATGCTTAGCTTCCGAGATCGGACGAGATCGGGCGTGTTCAGGGTGGTATGGCCGTAAGCAACAGAAGTTGGGCCCATCGGTCTTTTATAGCTGACAGCGGCCCCGCGCCGCACACACAAGGAAGGGAGAATTACAATGCCCTGCTGTGGTGTGGCTTATTCTAGTTGGGCTGGCCTGCTAAAGGTTAGAAGTGGCATTTGTCAGCAGTACCCAAGTTAGTGCTGCACACAATCTAGTAATATTGTTTCATGGCCAAAAATGGCAGTTTCTCATTTAGTGTGGCAAAGGAAAAAGCTTACAGCACCTGGTATTCCCAGGCGGTCTCCCATCCAAGTACTAACCAGGCCCGACCCTGCTTAACTTCTGAGATCGGGCGTGTTCAGGGTGGTATGGCCGTAAGCAACAGAAGTTGGGCCCATCGGTCTTTTATAGCTGACAGCGGCCCCGCGCCGCACACACAAGGAAGGGAGAATTACAATGCCCTGCTGTGGTGTGGCTTATTCTAGTTGGGCTGGCCTGCTAAAGGTTAGAAGTGGCATTTGTCAGCAGTACCCAAGTTAGTGCTGCACACAATCTAGTAATATTGTTTCATGGCCAAAAATGGCAGTTTCTCATTTAGTGTGGCAAAGGAAAAAGCTTACAGCACCTGGTATTCCCAGGCGGTCTCCCATCCAAGTACTAACCAGGCCCGACCCTGCTTAGCTTCCGAGATCGGACGAGATCGGGCGTGTTCAGGGTGGTATGGCCATAAGCAACAGAAGTTGGGCCCATCGGTCTTTTATAGCTGACAGCGGCCCCGCGCCGCACACAAGGAAGGGAGAATTACAATGCCCTGCTGTGGTGTGGCTTATTCTAGTTGGGCTGGCCTGCTAAAGGTTAGAAGTGGCATTTGTCAGCAGTACCCAAGTTAGTGCTGCACACAATCTAGTAATATTGTTTCATGGCCAAAAATGGCAGTTTCTCATTTAGTGTGGCAAAGGAAAAAGCTTACAGCACCTGGTATTCCCAGGCGGTCTCCCATCCAAGTAATAACCAGGCCCGACCCTGCTTAGCTTCCGAGATCGGACGAGATCGGGCGTGTTCAGGGTGGTATGGCCGTAAGCAACAGAAGTTGGGCCCATCGGTCTTTTATAGCTGACAGCGGCCCCGCGCCGCACACAGAAGGAAGGGAGAATTACAATGCCCTGCTGTGGTGTGGCTTATTGTAGTTGGGCTGGCCTGCTAAAGGTTAGAAGTGGCATTTGTCAGCAGTACCCAAGTTAGTGCTGCACACAATCTAGTAATATTGTTTCATGGCCAAAAATGGCAGTTTCTCATTTAGTGTGGCAAAGGAAAAAGCTTACAGCACCTGGTATTCCCAGGCGGTCTACCATCCAAGTACTAACCAGGCCCGACCCTGCTTAGCTTCCGAGATCGGACGAGATCGGGCGTGTTCAGGGTGGTATGGCCGTAAGCAACAGAAGTTGGGCCCATCGGTCTTTTATAGCTGACAGCGGCCCCGCGCCGCACACAAGGAAGGGAGAATTACAATGCCCTGCTGTGGTGTGGCTTATTCTAGTTGGGCTGGCCTGCTAAAGGTTAGAAGTGGCATTTGTCAGCAGTACCCAAGTTAGTGCTGCACACAATCTAGTAATATTGTTTCATGGCCAAAAATGGCAGTTTCTCATTTAGTGTGGCAAAGGAAAAAGCTTACAGCACCTGGTATTCCCAGGCGGTCTCCCATCCAAGTACTAACCAGGCCCGACCCTGCTTAACTTCTGAGATCGGGCGTGTTCAGGGTGGTATGGCCGTAAGCAACAGAAGTTGGGCCCATCGGTCTTTTATAGCTGACAGCGGCCCCGCGCCGCACACACAAGGAAGGGAGAATTACAATGCCCTGCTGTGGTGTGGCTTATTCTAGTTGGGCTGGCCTGCTAAAGGTTAGAAGTGGCATTTGTCAGCAGTACCCAAGTTAGTGCTGCACACAATCTAGTAATATTGTTTCATGGCCAAAAATGGCAGTTTCTCATTTAGTGTGGCAAAGGAAAAAGCTTACAGCACCTGGTATTCCCAGGCGGTCTCCCATCCAAGTACTAACCAGGCCCGACCCTGCTTAGCTTCCGAGATCGGACGAGATCGGGCGTGTTCAGGGTGGTATGGCCATAAGCAACAGAAGTTGGGCCCATCGGTCTTTTATAGCTGACAGCGGCCCCGCGCCGCACACAAGGAAGGGAGAATTACAATGCCCTGCTGTGGTGTGGCTTATTCTAGTTGGGCTGGCCTGCTAAAGGTTAGAAGTGGCATTTGTCAGCAGTACCCAAGTTAGTGCTGCACACAATCTAGTAATATTGTTTCATGGCCAAAAATGGCAGTTTCTCATTTAGTGTGGCAAAGGAAAAAGCTTACAGCACCTGGTATTCCCAGGCGGTCTCCCATCCAAGTAATAACCAGGCCCGACCCTGCTTAGCTTCCGAGATCGGACGAGATCGGGCGTGTTCAGGGTGGTATGGCCGTAAGCAACAGAAGTTGGGCCCATCGGTCTTTTATAGCTGACAGCGGCCCCGCGCCGCACACAGAAGGAAGGGAGAATTACAATGCCCTGCTGTGGTGTGGCTTATTGTAGTTGGGCTGGCCTGCTAAAGGTTAGAAGTGGCATTTGTCAGCAGTACCCAAGTTAGTGCTGCACACAATCTAGTAATATTGTTTCATGGCCAAAAATGGCAGTTTCTCATTTAGTGTGGCAAAGGAAAAAGCTTACAGCACCTGGTATTCCCAGGCGGTCTACCATCCAAGTACTAACCAGGCCCGACCCTGCTTAGCTTCCGAGATCGGACGAGATCGGGCGTGTTCAGGGTGGTATGGCCGTAAGCAACAGAAGTTGGGCCCATCGGTCTTTTATAGCTGACAGCGGCCCCGCGCCGCACACAAGGAAGGGAGAATTACAATGCCCTGCTGTGGTGTGGCTTATTCTAGTTGGGCTGGCCTGCTAAAGGTTAGAAGTGGCATTTGTCAGCAGTACCCAAGTTAGTGCTGCACACAATCTAGTAATATTGTTTCATGGCCAAAAATGGCAGTTTCTCATTTAGTGTGGCAAAGGAAAAAGCTTACAGCACCTGGTATTCCCAGGCGGTCTCCCATCCAAGTACTAACCAGGCCCGACCCTGCTTAGCTTCCGAGATCGGACGAGATCGGGCGTGTTCAGGGTGGTATGGCCGTAAGCAACAGAAGTTGGGCCCATCGGTCTTTTATAGCTGACAGCGGCCCCGCGCCGCACACAGAAGGAAGGGAGAATTACAATGCCCTGCTGTGGTGTGGCTTATTGTAGTTGGGCTGGCCTGCTAAAGGTTAGAAGTGGCATTTGTCAGCAGTACCCAAGTTAGTGCTGCACACAATCTAGTAATATTGTTTCATGGCCAAAAATGGCAGTTTCTCATTTAGTGTGGCAAAGGAAAAAGCTTACAGCACCTGGTATTCCCAGGCGGTCTCCCATCCAAGTACTAACCAGGCCCGACCCTGCTTAACTTCTGAGATCGGGCGTGTTCAGGGTGGTATGGCCGTAAGCAACAGAAGTTGGGCCCATCGGTCTTTTATAGCTGACAGCGGCCCCGCGCCGCACACACAAGGAAGGGAGAATTACAATGCCCTGCTGTGGTGTGGCTTATTCTAGTTGGGCTGGCCTGCTAAAGGTTAGAAGTGGCATTTGTCAGCAGTACCCAAGTTAGTGCTGCACACAATCTAGTAATATTGTTTCATGGCCAAAAATGGCAGTTTCTCATTTAGTGTGGCAAAGGAAAAAGCTTACAGCACCTGGTATTCCCAGGCGGTCTCCCATCCAAGTACTAACCAGGCCCGACCCTGCTTAGCTTCCGAGATCGGACGAGATCGGGCGTGTTCAGGGTGGTATGGCCGTAAGCAACAGAAGTTGGGCCCATCGGTCTTTTATAGCTGACAGCGGCCCCGCGCCGCACACACAAGGAAGGGAGAATTACAATGCCCTGCTGTGGTGTGGCTTATTCTAGTTGGGCTGGCCTGCTAAAGGTTAGAAGTGGCATTTGTCAGCAGTACCCAAGTTAGTGCTGCACACAATCTAGTAATATTGTTTCATGGCCAAAAATGGCAGTTTCTCATTTAGTGTGGCAAAGGAAAAAGCTTACAGCACCTGGTATTCCCAGGCGGTCTCCCATCCAAGTACTAACCAGGCCCGACCATGCTTAGCTTCCGAGATCGGACGAGATCGGGCGTGTTCAGGGTGGTATGGCCGTAAGCAACAGAAGTTGGGCCCATCGGTCTTTTATAGCTGACAGCGGCCCCGCGCCGCACACACAAGGAAGGGAGAATTACAATGCCCTGCTGTGGTGTGGCTTATTCTAGTTGGGCTGGCCTGCTAAAGGTTAGAAGTGGCATTTGTCAGCAGTACCCAAGTTAGTGCTGCACACAATCTAGTAATATTGTTTCATGGCCAAAAATGGCAGTTTCTCATTTAGTGTGGCAAAGGAAAAAGCTTACAGCACCTGGTATTCCCAGGCGGTCTCCCATCCAAGTACTAACCAGGCCCGACCCTGCTTAACTTCTGAGATCGGGCGTGTTCAGGGTGGTATGGCCGTAAGCAACAGAAGTTGGGCCCATCGGTCTTTTATAGCTGACAGCGGCCCCGCGCCGCACACACAAGGAAGGGAGAATTACAATGCCCTGCTGTGGTGTGGCTTATTCTAGTTGGGCTGGCCTGCTAAAGGTTAGAAGTGGCATTTGTCAGCAGTACCCAAGTTAGTGCTGCACACAATCTAGTAATATTGTTTCATGGCCAAAAATGGCAGTTTCTCATTTAGTGTGGCAAAGGAAAAAGCTTACAGCACCTGGTATTCCCAGGCGGTCTCCCATCCAAGTACTAACCAGGCCCGACCCTGCTTAGCTTCCGAGATCGGGCGTGTTCAGGGTGGTATGGCCATAAGCAACAGAAGTTGGGCCCATCGGTCTTTTATAGCTGACAGCGGCCCCGCGCCGCACACAAGGAAGGGAGAATTACAATGCCCTGCTGTGGTGTGGCTTATTCTAGTTGGGCTGGCCTGCTAAAGGTTAGAAGTGGCATTTGTCAGCAGTACCCAAGTTAGTGCTGCACACAATCTAGTAATATTGTTTCATGGCCAAAAATGGCAGTTTCTCATTTAGTGTGGCAAAGGAAAAAGCTTACAGCACCTGGTATTCCCAGGCGGTCTCCCATCCAAGTACTAACCAGGCCCGACCCTGCTTAGCTTCCGAGATCGGACGAGATCGGGCGTGTTCAGGGTGGTATGGCCGTAAGCAACAGAAGTTGGGCCCATCGGTCTTTTATAGCTGACAGCGGCCCCGCGCCGCACACAGAAGGAAGGGAGAATTACAATGCCCTGCTGTGGTGTGGCTTATTGTAGTTGGGCTGGCCTGCTAAAGGTTAGAAGTGGCATTTGTCAGCAGTACCCAAGTTAGTGCTGCACACAATCTAGTAATATTGTTTCATGGCCAAAAATGGCAGTTTCTCATTTAGTGTGGCAAAGGAAAAAGCTTACAGCACCTGGTATTCCCAGGCGGTCTACCATCCAAGTACTAACCAGGCCCGACCCTGCTTAGCTTCCGAGATCGGACGAGATCGGGCGTGTTCAGGGTGGTATGGCCGTAAGCAACAGAAGTTGGGCCCATCGGTCTTTTATAGCTGACAGCGGCCCCGCGCCGCACACACAAGGAAG
The DNA here is from genome assembly GCF_964188405.1 of Protomyctophum parallelum. NCBI lineage: Eukaryota > Metazoa > Chordata > Actinopteri > Myctophiformes > Myctophidae > Protomyctophum > Protomyctophum parallelum. The sequence goes on along the minus strand of NC_139704.1, from coordinate 1,467,447 downwards.
GGAGAATTACAATGCCCTGCTGTGGTGTGGCTTATTCTAGTTGGGCTGGCCTGCTAAAGGTTAGAAGTGGCATTTGTCAGCAGTACCCAAGTTAGTGCTGCACACAATCTAGTAATATTGTTTCATGGCCAAAAATGGCAGTTTCTCATTTAGTGTGGCAAAGGAAAAAGCTTACAGCACCTGGTATTCCCAGGCGGTCTCCCATCCAAGTACTAACCAAGCCCGACCCTGCTTAGCTTCCGAGATCGGACGAGATCGGGCGTGTTCAGGGTGGTATGGCCGTAAGCAACAGAAGTTGGGCCCATCGGTCTTTTATAGCTGACAGCGGCCCCGCGCCGCACACAGAAGGAAGGGAGAATTACAATGCCCTGCTGTGGTGTGGCTTATTGTAGTTGGGCTGGCCTGCTAAAGGTTAGAAGTCGCATTTGTCAGCAGTACCCAAGTTAGTGCTGCACACAATCTAGTAATATTGTTTCATGGCCAAAAATGGCAGTTTCTCATTTAGTGTGGCAAAGGAAAAAGCTTACAGCACCTGGTATTCCCAGGCGGTCTACCATCCAAGTACTAACCAGGCCCGACCCTGCTTAGCTTCCGAGATCGGACGAGATCGGGCGTGTTCAGGGTGGTATGGCCGTAAGCAACAGAAGTTGGGCCCATCGGTCTTTTATAGCTGACAGCGGCCCCGCGCCGCACACAAGGAAGGGAGAATTACAATGCCCTGCTGTGGTGTGGCTTATTCTAGTTGGGCTGGCCTGCTAAAGGTTAGAAGTGGCATTTGTCAGCAGTACCCAAGTTAGTGCTGCACACAATCTAGTAATATTGTTTCATGGCCAAAAATGGCAGTTTCTCATTTAGTGTGGCAAAGGAAAAAGCTTACAGCACCTGGTATTCCCAGGCGGTCTCCCATCCAAGTACTAACCAGGCCCGACCCTGCTTAGCTTCCGAGATCGGACGAGATCGGGCGTGTTCAGGGTGGTATGGCCGTAAGCAACAGAAGTTGGGCCCATCGGTCTTTTATAGCTGACAGCGGCCCCGCGCCGCACACAGAAGGAAGGGAGAATTACAATGCCCTGCTGTGGTGTGGCTTATTGTAGTTGGGCTGGCCTGCTAAAGGTTAGAAGTGGCATTTGTCAGCAGTACCCAAGTTAGTGCTGCACACAATCTAGTAATATTGTTTCATGGCCAAAAATGGCAGTTTCTCATTTAGTGTGGCAAAGGAAAAAGCTTACAGCACCTGGTATTCCCAGGCGGTCTACCATCCAAGTACTAACCAGGCCCGACCCTGCTTAGCTTCCGAGATCGGACGAGATCGGGCGTGTTCAGGGTGGTATGGCCGTAAGCAACAGAAGTTGGGCCCATCGGTCTTTTATAGCTGACAGCGGCCCCGCGCCGCACACAAGGAAGGGAGAATTACAATGCCCTGCTGTGGTGTGGCTTATTCTAGTTGGGCTGGCCTGCTAAAGGTTAGAAGTGGCATTTGTCAGCAGTACCCAAGTTAGTGCTGCACACAATCTAGTAATATTGTTTCATGGCCAAAAATGGCAGTTTCTCATTTAGTGTGGCAAAGGAAAAAGCTTACAGCACCTGGTATTCCCAGGCGGTCTCCCATCCAAGTACTAACCAGGCCCGACCCTGCTTAGCTTCCGAGATCGGACGAGATCGGGCGTGTTCAGGGTGGTATGGCCGTAAGCAACAGAAGTTGGGCCCATCGGTCTTTTATAGCTGACAGCGGCCCCGCGCCGCACACAGAAGGAAGGGAGAATTACAATGCCCTGCTGTGGTGTGGCTTATTGTAGTTGGGCTGGCCTGCTAAAGGTTAGAAGTGGCATTTGTCAGCAGTACCCAAGTTAGTGCTGCACACAATCTAGTAATATTGTTTCATGGCCAAAAATGGCAGTTTCTCATTTAGTGTGGCAAAGGAAAAAGCTTACAGCACCTGGTATTCCCAGGCGGTCTCCCATCCAAGTACTAACCAGGCCCGACCCTGCTTAACTTCTGAGATCGGGCGTGTTCAGGGTGGTATGGCCGTAAGCAACAGAAGTTGGGCCCATCGGTCTTTTATAGCTGACAGCGGCCCCGCGCCGCACACACAAGGAAGGGAGAATTACAATGCCCTGCTGTGGTGTGGCTTATTCTAGTTGGGCTGGCCTGCTAAAGGTTAGAAGTGGCATTTGTCAGCAGTACCCAAGTTAGTGCTGCACACAATCTAGTAATATTGTTTCATGGCCAAAAATGGCAGTTTCTCATTTAGTGTGGCAAAGGAAAAAGCTTACAGCACCTGGTATTCCCAGGCGGTCTCCCATCCAAGTACTAACCAGGCCCGACCCTGCTTAGCTTCCGAGATCGGACGAGATCGGGCGTGTTCAGGGTGGTATGGCCGTAAGCAACAGAAGTTGGGCCCATCGGTCTTTTATAGCTGACAGCGGCCCCGCGCCGCACACAGAAGGAAGGGAGAATTACAATGCCCTGCTGTGGTGTGGCTTATTGTAGTTGGGCTGGCCTGCTAAAGGTTAGAAGTGGCATTTGTCAGCAGTACCCAAGTTAGTGCTGCACACAATCTAGTAATATTGTTTCATGGCCAAAAATGGCAGTTTCTCATTTAGTGTGGCAAAGGAAAAAGCTTACAGCACCTGGTATTCCCAGGCGGTCTACCATCCAAGTACTAACCAGGCCCGACCCTGCTTAGCTTCCGAGATCGGACGAGATCGGGCGTGTTCAGGGTGGTATGGCCGTAAGCAACAGAAGTTGGGCCCATCGGTCTTTTATAGCTGACAGCGGCCCCGCGCCGCACACAAGGAAGGGAGAATTACAATGCCCTGCTGTGGTGTGGCTTATTCTAGTTGGGCTGGCCTGCTAAAGGTTAGAAGTGGCATTTGTCAGCAGTACCCAAGTTAGTGCTGCACACAATCTAGTAATATTGTTTCATGGCCAAAAATGGCAGTTTCTCATTTAGTGTGGCAAAGGAAAAAGCTTACAGCACCTGGTATTCCCAGGCGGTCTCCCATCCAAGTACTAACCAGGCCCAACCCTGCTTAGCTTCCGAGATCGGACGAGATCGGGCGTGTTCAGGGTGGTATGGCCGTAAGCAACAGAAGTTGGGCCCATCGGTCTTTTATAGCTGACAGCGGCCCCGCGCCGCACACAGAAGGAAGGGAGAATTACAATGCCCTGCTGTGGTGTGGCTTATTGTAGTTGGGCTGGCCTGCTAAAGGTTAGAAGTGGCATTTGTCAGCAGTACCCAAGTTAGTGCTGCACACAATCTAGTAATATTGTTTCATGGCCAAAAATGGCAGTTTCTCATTTAGTGTGGCAAAGGAAAAAGCTTACAGCACCTGGTATTCCCAGGCGGTCTCCCATCCAAGTACTAACCAGGCCCGACCCTGCTTAGCTTCCGAGATCGGACGAGATCGGGCGTGTTCAGGGTGGTATGGCCATAAGCAACAGAAGTTGGGCCCATCGGTCTTTTATAGCTGACAGCGGCCCCGCGCCGCACACAAGGAAGGGAGAATTACAATGCCCTGCTGTGGTGTGGCTTATTCTAGTTGGGCTGGCCTGCTAAAGGTTAGAAGTGGCATTTGTCAACAGTACCCAAGTTAGTGCTGCACACAATCTAGTAATATTGTTTCATGGCCAAAAATGGCAGTTTCTCATTTAGTGTGGCAAAGGAAAAAGCTTACAGCACCTGGTATTCCCAGGCGGTCTCCCATCCAAGTACTAACCAGGCCCGACCCTGCTTAGCTTCCGAGATCGGACGAGATCGGGCGTGTTCAGGGTGGTATGGCCGTAAGCAACAGAAGTTGGGCCCATCGGTCTTTTATAGCTGACAGCGGCCCCGCGCCGCACACAGAAGGAAGGGAGAATTACAATGCCCTGCTGTGGTGTGGCTTATTGTAGTTGGGCTGGCCTGCTAAAGGTTAGAAGTGGCATTTGTCAGCAGTACCCAAGTTAGTGCTGCACACAATCTAGTAATATTGTTTCATGGCCAAAAATGGCAGTTTCTCATTTAGTGTGGCAAAGGAAAAAGCTTACAGCACCTGGTATTCCCAGGCGGTCTACCATCCAAGTACTAACCAGGCCCGACCCTGCTTAGCTTCCGAGATCGGACGAGATCGGGCGTGTTCAGGGTGGTATGGCCGTAAGCAACAGAAGTTGGGCCCATCGGTCTTTTATAGCTGACAGCGGCCCCGCGCCGCACACAAGGAAGGGAGAATTACAATGCCCTGCTGTGGTGTTCATTGTCTCCACCAGGCCGAAGGCATGGGGGGAGAGTATGTTTTGCACTCCGTCCGTCCGTCCGTCCGTGTGTGTGTCCGTCCGTGTGTCCGTGTGTGTGTCCGTGAGCAGCTAATCTCGGCCACCGTTAACCCGGTCGTTGCCAAATTTTGCACACACACTCCCTGGATGCCAACGATGAACCTCTGCCCCAAAATTTCCAGAACGGCCTGTTATAGCGCCACCAGGAGGCCGCTTTGTGCAAAACAAGTTTTTGCACAGTACACCTACAGATTTTGTCCAAACATCGCGCAAATTGGTACACAGTCTCTCTAGAGCCATTCAACGAAACGGGTCTTTCACATTTCTCAGACTCCATCCTGATTGGTTAAGATTGGCTTCCAAAGTTCACAGGAGTGCTCAGTTTCAAACAAAATGCTGCAAATCATGAACACATCGCGTGATTTCTGTGAAATTGTGCACGCACATTCCCACTAGGCCGAGGAAGAAATGCCACATGAACAATTTCAACTCAGCCTCAAGGTGGCGCTATAACTGGCCGAAAAGTGTTTTTACCTCTAACTGCACGGATCTGTGGATAACTTTGTATGCCAACTCCCTAGTTTACTTTTGTTGCCCTTTTATCCAACCACCAGATGAAGGCAAGCTGCAATGTCCTACATTCCTATCCTGGTGGAGACCTGTGCCCAGAAGGGCACTTTTTCTAGTTCTAGTTGGGCTGGCCTGCTAAAGGTTAGAAGTGGCATTTGTCAGCAGTACCCAAGTTAGTGCTGCACACAATCTAGTTGTTTCATGGCCAAAAATGGCAGTTTCTCATTTAGTGTGGCAAAGGAAAAAGCTTACAGCACCTGGTATTCCCAGGCGGTCTCCCATCCAAGTACTAACCAGGCCCGACCCTGCTTAGCTTCCGAGATCGGACGAGATCGGGCGTGTTCAGGGTGGTATGGCCATAAGCAACAGAAGTTGGGCCCATCGGTCTTTTATAGCTGACAGCGGCCCCGCGCCGCACACACAAGGAAGGGAGAATTACAATGCCCTGCTGTGGTGTGGCTTATTCTAGTTGGGCTGGCCTGCTAAAGGTTAGAAGTGGCATTTGTCAGCAGTACCCAAGTTAGTGCTGCACACAATCTAGTAATATTGTTTCATGGCCAAAAATGGCAGTTTCTCATTTAGTGTGGCAAAGGAAAAAGCTTACAGCACCTGGTATTCCCAGGCGGTCTCCCATCCAAGTACTAACCAGGCCCGACCCTGCTTAGCTTCCGAGATCGGACGAGATCGGGCGTGTTCAGGGTGGTATGGCCATAAGCAACAGAAGTTGGGCCCATCGGTCTTTTATAGCTGACAGCGGCCCCGCGCCGCACACACAAGGAAGGGAGAATTACAATGCCCTGCTGTGGTGTGGCTTATTCTAGTTGGGCTGGCCTGCTAAAGGTTAGAAGTGGCATTTGTCAGCAGTACCCAAGTTAGTGCTGCACACAATCTAGTAATATTGTTTCATGGCCAAAAATGGCAGTTTCTCATTTAGTGTGGCAAAGGAAAAAGCTTACAGCACCTGGTATTCCCAGGCGGTCTCCCATCCAAGTACTAACCAGGCCCGACCCTGCTTAGCTTCCGAGATCGGACGAGATCGGGCGTGTTCAGGATGGTATGGCCGTAAGCAACAGAAGTTGGGCCCATCGGTCTTTTATAGCTGACAGCGGCCCCGCGCCGCACACAAGGAAGGGAGAATTACAATGCCCTGCTGTGGTGTTCATTGTCTCCACCAGGCCGAAGGCATGGGGGGAGAGTATGTTTTGCACTCCGTCCGTCCGTCCGTCCGTGTGTGTGTCCGTCCGTGTGTCCGTGTGTGTGTCCGTGAGCAGCTAATCTCGGCCACCGTTAACCCGGTCGTTGCCAAATTTTGCACACACACTCCCTGGATGCCAACGATGAACCTCTGCCCCAAAATTTCCAGAACGGCCTGTTATAGCGCCACCAGGAGGCCGCTTTGTGCAAAACAAGTTTTTGCACAGTACACCTACAGATTTTGTCCAAACATCGCGCAAATTGGTACACAGTCTCTCTAGAGCCATTCAACGAAACGGGTCTTTCACATTTCTCAGACTCCATCCTGATTGGTTAAGATTGGCTTCCAAAGTTCACAGGAGTGCTCAGTTTCAAACAAAATGCTGCAAATCATGAACACATCGCGTGATTTCTGTGAAATTGTGCACACACATTCCCACTAGGCCGAGGAAGAAATGCCACATGAACAATTTCAACTCAGCCTCAAGGTGGCGCTATAACTGGCCGAAAAGTGTTTTTACCTCTAACTGCACGGATCTGTGGATAACTTTGTATGCCAACTCCCTAGTTTACTTTTGTTGCCCTTTTATCCAACCACCAGATGAAGGCAAGCTGCAATGTCCTACATTCCTATCCTGGTGGAGACCTGTGCCCAGAAGGGCACTTTTTCTAGTTCTAGTTGGGCTGGCCTGCTAAAGGTTAGAAGTGGCATTTGTCAGCAGTACCCAAGTTAGTGCTGCACACAATCTAGTTGTTTCATGGCCAAAAATGGCAGTTTCTCATTTAGTGTGGCAAAGGAAAAAGCTTACAGCACCTGGTATTCCCAGGCGGTCTCCCATCCAAGTACTAACCAGGCCCGACCCTGCTTAGCTTCCGAGATCGGACGAGATCGGGCGTGTTCAGGGTGGTATGGCCGTAAGCAACAGAAGTTGGGCCCATCGGTCTTTTATAGCTGACAGCGGCCCCGCGCCGCACACACAAGGAAGGGAGAATTACAATGCCCTGCTGTGGTGTGGCTTATTCTAGTTGGGCTGGCCTGCTAAAGGTTAGAAGTGGCATTTGTCAGCAGTACCCAAGTTAGTGCTGCACACAATCTAGTAATATTGTTTCATGGCCAAAAATGGCAGTTTCTCATTTAGTGTGGCAAAGGAAAAAGCTTACAGCACCTGGTATTCCCAGGCGGTCTCCCATCCAAGTACTAACCAGACCCGACCCTGCTTAGCTTCCGAGATCAGACGAGATCGGGCGTGTTCAGGGTGGTATGGCCGTAAGCAACAGAAGTTGGGCCCATCGGTCTTTTATAGCTGACAGCGGCCCCGCGCCGCACACACAAGGAAGGGAGAATTACAATGCCCTGCTGTGGTGTGGCTTATTCTAGTTGGGCTGGCCTGCTAAAGGTTAGAAGTGGCATTTGTCAGCAGTACCCAAGTTAGTGCTGCACACAATCTAGTAATATTGTTTCATGGCCAAAAATGGCAGTTTCTCATTTAGTGTGGCAAAGGAAAAAGCTTACAGCACCTGGTATTCCCAGGCGGTCTCCCATCCAAGTACTAACCAGGCCCGACCCTGCTTAACTTCCGAGATCGGGCGTGTTCAGGGTGGTATGGCCATAAGCAACAGAAGTTGGGCCCATCAGTCTTTTATAGCTGACAGCGGCCCGCGCCGCACACACAAGGAAGGGAGAATTACAATGCCCTGCTGTGGTGTGGCTTATTGTAGTTGGGCTGGCCTGCTAAAGGTTAGAAGTGGCATTTGTCAGCAGTACCCAAGTTAGTGCTGCACACAATCTAGTAATATTGTTTCATGGCCAAAAATGGCAGTTTCTCATTTAGTGTGGCAAAGGAAAAAGCTTACAGCACCTGGTATTCCCAGGCGGTCTCCCATCCAAGTACTAACCAGGCCCGACCCTGCTTAGCTTCCGAGATCGGACGAGATCGGGCGTGTTCAGGGTGGTATGGCCGTAAGCAACAGAAGTTGGGCCCATCGGTCTTTTATAGCTGACAGCGGCCCAGCGCCGCACACACAAGGAAGGGAGAATTACAATGCCCTGCTGTGGTGTGGCTTATTCTAGTTGGGCTGGCCTGCTAAAGGTTAGAAGTGGCATTTGTCAGCAGTACCCAAGTTAGTGCTGCACACAATCTAGTAATATTGTTTCATGGCCAAAAATGGCAGTTTCTCATTTAGTGTGGCAAAGGAAAAAGCTTACAGCACCTGGTATTCCCAGGCGGTCTCCCATCCAAGTACTAACCAGGCCCGACCCTGCTTAACTTCCGAGATCGGGCGTGTTCAGGGTGGTATGGCCGTAAGCAACAGAAGTTGGGCCCATCGGTCTTTTATAGCTGACAGCGGCCCCGCGCCGCACACACAAGGAAGGGAGAATTACAATGCCCTGCTGTGGTGTGGCTTATTCTAGTTGGGCTGGCCTGCTAAAGGTTAGAAGTGGCATTTGTCAGCAGTACCCAAGTTAGTGCTGCACACAATCTAGTAATATTGTTTCATGGCCAAAAATGGCAGTTTCTCATTTAGTGTGGCAAAGGAAAAAGCTTACAGCACCTGGTATTCCCAGGCGGTCTCCCATCCAAGTACTAACCAGGCCCGACCCTGCTTAACTTCCGAGATCGGGCGTGTTCAGGGTGGTATGGCCATAAGCAACAGAAGTTGGGCCCATCAGTCTTTTATAGCTGACAGCGGCCCGCGCCGCACACACAAGGAAGGGAGAATTACAATGCCCTGCTGTGGTGTGGCTTATTGTAGTTGGGCTGGCCTGCTAAAGGTTAGAAGTGGCATTTGTCAGCAGTACCCAAGTTAGTGCTGCACACAATCTAGTAATATTGTTTCATGGCCAAAAATGGCAGTTTCTCATTTAGTGTGGCAAAGGAAAAAGCTTACAGCACCTGGTATTCCCAGGCGGTCTCCCATCCAAGTACTAACCAGGCCCGACCCTGCTTAGCTTCCGAGATCGGACGAGATCGGGCGTGTTCAGGGTGGTATGGCCGTAAGCAACAGAAGTTGGGCCCATCGGTCTTTTATAGCTGACAGCGGCCCAGCGCCGCACACACAAGGAAGGGAGAATTACAATGCCCTGCTGTGGTGTGGCTTATTCTAGTTGGGCTGGCCTGCTAAAGGTTAGAAGTGGCATTTGTCAGCAGTACCCAAGTTAGTGCTGCACACAATCTAGTAATATTGTTTCATGGCCAAAAATGGCAGTTTCTCATTTAGTGTGGCAAAGGAAAAAGCTTACAGCACCTGGTATTCCCAGGCGGTCTCCCATCCAAGTACTAACCAGGCCCGACCCTGCTTAACTTCCGAGATCGGGCGTGTTCAGGGTGGTATGGCCGTAAGCAACAGAAGTTGGGCCCATCGGTCTTTTATAGCTGACAGCGGCCCCGCGCCGCACACACAAGGAAGGGAGAATTACAATGCCCTGCTGTGGTGTGGCTTATTCTAGTTGGGCTGGCCTGCTAAAGGTTAGAAGTGGCATTTGTCAGCAGTACCCAAGTTAGTGCTGCACACAATCTAGTAATATTGTTTCATGGCCAAAAATGGCAGTTTCTCATTTAGTGTGGCAAAGGAAAAAGCTTACAGCACCTGGTATTCCCAGGCGGTCTCCCATCCAAGTACTAACCAGGCCCGACCCTGCTTAGCTTCCGAGATCGGACGAGATCGGGCGTGTTCAGGGTGGTATGGCCATAAGCAACAGAAGTTGGGCCCATCGGTCTTTTATAGCTGACAGCGGCCCCGCGCCGCACACAAGGAAGGGAGAATTACAATGCCCTGCTGTGGTGTGGCTTATTCTAGTTGGGCTGGCCTGCTAAAGGTTAGAAGTGGCATTTGTCAGCAGTACCCAAGTTAGTGCTGCACACAATCTAGTAATATTGTTTCATGGCCAAAAATGGCAGTTTCTCATTTAGTGTGGCAAAGGAAAAAGCTTACAGCACCTGGTATTCCCAGGCGGTCTCCCATCCAAGTACTAACCAGGCCCGACCCTGCTTAGCTTCCGAGATCGGACGAGATCGGGCGTGTTCAGGGTGGTATGGCCGTAAGCAGAAGAAGTTGGGCCCATCGGTCTTTTATAGCTGACAGCGGCCCCGCGCCGCACACAAGGAAGGGAGAATTACAATGCCCTGCTGTGGTGTTCATTGTCTCCACCAGGCCGAAGGCATGGGGGGAGAGTATGTTTTGCACTCCGTCCGTCCGTCCGTGTGTGTGTCCGTCCGTGTGTCCGTGTGTGTGTCCGTGAGCAGCTAATCTCGGCCACCGTTAACCCGGTCGTTGCCAAATTTTGCACACACACTCCCTGGATGCCAACGATGAACCTCTGCCCCAAAATTTCCAGAACGGCCTGTTATAGCGCCACCAGGAGGCCGCTTTGTGCAAAACAAGTTTTTGCACAGTACACCTACAGATTTTGTCCAAACATCGCGCAAATTGGTACACAGTCTCTCTAGAGCCATTCAACGAAACGGGTCTTTCACATTTCTCAGACTCCATCCTGATTGGTTAAGATTGGCTTCCAAAGTTCACAGGAGTGCTCAGTTTCAAACAAAATGCTGCAAATCATGAACACATCGCGTGATTTCTGTGAAATTGTGCACGCACATTCCCACTAGGCCGAGGAAGAAATGCCACATGAACAATTTCAACTCAGCCTCAAGGTGGCGCTATAACTGGCCGAAAAGTGTTTTTACCTCTAACTGCACGGATCTGTGGATAACTTTGTATGCCAACTCCCTAGTTTACTTTTGTTGCCCTTTTATCCAACCACCAGATGAAGGCAAGCTGCAATGTCCTACATTCCTATCCTGGTGGAGACCTGTGCCCAGAAGGGCACTTTTTCTAGTTCTAGTTGGGCTGGCCTGCTAAAGGTTAGAAGTGGCATTTGTCAGCAGTACCCAAGTTAGTGCTGCACACAATCTAGTTGTTTCATGGCCAAAAATGGCAGTTTCTCATTTAGTGTGGCAAAGGAAAAAGCTTACAGCACCTGGTATTCCCAGGCGGTCTCCCATCCAAGTACTAACCAGGCCCGACCCTGCTTAGCTTCCGAGATCTGACGAGATCGGGCGTGTTCAGGGTGGTATGGCCGTAAGCAACAGAAGTTGGGCCCATCGGTCTTTTATAGCTGACAGCGGCCCCGCGCCGCACACACAAGGAAGGGAGAATTACAATGCCCTGCTGTGGTGTGGCTTATTCTAGTTGGGCTGGCCTGCTAAAGGTTAGAAGTGGCATTTGTCAGCAGTACCCAAGTTAGTGCTGCACACAATCTAGTAATATTGTTTCATGGCCAAAAATGGCAGTTTCTCATTTAGTGTGGCAAAGGAAAAAGCTTACAGCACCTGGTATTCCCAGGCGGTCTCCCATCCAAGTACTAACCAGGCCCGACCATGCTTAGCTTCCGAGATCGGACGAGATCGGGCGTGTTCAGGGTGGTATGGCCGTAAGCAACAGAAGTTGGGCCCATCGGTCTTTTATAGCTGACAGCGGCCCCGCGCCGCACACACAAGGAAGGGAGAATTACAATGCCCTGCTGTGGTGTGGCTTATTCTAGTTGGGCTGGCCTGCTAAAGGTTAGAAGTGGCATTTGTCAGCAGTACCCAAGTTAGTGCTGCACACAATCTAGTAATATTGTTTCATGGCCAAAAATGGCAGTTTCTCATTTAGTGTGGCAAAGGAAAAAGCTTACAGCACCTGGTATTCCCAGGCGGTCTCCCATCCAAGTACTAACCAGGCCCGACCCTGCTTAACTTCTGAGATCGGGCGTGTTCAGGGTGGTATGGCCGTAAGCAACAGAAGTTGGGCCCATCGGTCTTTTATAGCTGACAGCGGCCCCGCGCCGCACACACAAGGAAGGGAGAATTACAATGCCCTGCTGTGGTGTGGCTTATTCTAGTTGGGCTGGCCTGCTAAAGGTTAGAAGTGGCATTTGTCAGCAGTACCCAAGTTAGTGCTGCACACAATCTAGTAATATTGTTTCATGGCCAAAAATGGCAGTTTCTCATTTAGTGTGGCAAAGGAAAAAGCTTACAGCACCTGGTATTCCCAGGCGGTCTCCCATCCAAGTACTAACCAGGCCCGACCCTGCTTAGCTTCCGAGATCGGACGAGATCGGGCGTGTTCAGGGTGGTATGGCCGTAAGCAACAGAAGTTGGGCCCATCGGTCTTTTATAGCTGACAGCGGCCCCGCGCCGCACACACAAGGAAGGGAGAATTACAATGCCCTGCTGTGGTGTGGCTTATTCTAGTTGGGCTGGCCTGCTAAAGGTTAGAAGTGGCATTTGTCAGCAGTACCCAAGTTAGTGCTGCACACAATCTAGTAATATTGTTTCATGGCCAAAAATGGCAGTTTCTCATTTAGTGTGGCAAAGGAAAAAGCTTACAGCACCTGGTATTCCCAGGCGGTCTCCCATCCAAGTACTAACCAGGCCCGACCATGCTTAGCTTCCGAGATCGGACGAGATCGGGCGTGTTCAGGGTGGTATGGCCGTAAGCAACAGAAGTTGGGCCCATCGGTCTTTTATAGCTGACAGCGGCCCCGCGCCGCACACACAAGGAAGGGAGAATTACAATGCCCTGCTGTGGTGTGGCTTATTCTAGTTGGGCTGGCCTGCTAAAGGTTAGAAGTGGCATTTGTCAGCAGTACCCAAGTTAGTGCTGCACACAATCTAGTAATATTGTTTCATGGCCAAAAATGGCAGTTTCTCATTTAGTGTGGCAAAGGAAAAAGCTTACAGCACCTGGTATTCCCAGGCGTTCTCCCATCCAAGTACTAACCAGGCCCGACCCTGCTTAGCTTCCGAGATCGGACGAGATCGGGCGTGTTCAGGGTGGTATGGCCATAAGCAACAGAAGTTGGGCCCATCGGTCTTTTATAGCTGACAGCGGCCCCGCGCCGCACACAAGGAAGGGAGAATTACAATGCCCTGCTGTGGTGTGGCTTATTCTAGTTGGGCTGGCCTGCCAAAGGTTAGAAGTGGCATTTGTCAGCAGTACCCAAGTTAGTGCTGCACACAATCTAGTAATATTGTTTCATGGCCAAAAATGGCAGTTTCTCATTTAGTGTGGCAAAGGAAAAAGCTTACAGCACCTGGTATTCCCAGGCGGTCTCCCATCCAAGTACTAACCAGGCCCGACCCTGCTTAGCTTCCGAGATCGGACGAGATCGGGCGTGTTCAGGGTGGTATGGCCGTAAGCAACAGAAGTTGGGCCCATCGGTCTTTTATAGCTGACAGCGGCCCCGCGCCGCACACAGAAGGAAGGGAGAATTACAATGCCCTGCTGTGGTGTGGCTTATTGTAGTTGGGCTGGCCTGCTAAAGGTTAGAAGTGGCATTTGTCAGCAGTACCCAAGTTAGTGCTGCACACAATCTAGTAATATTGTTTCATGGCCAAAAATGGCAGTTTCTCATTTAGTGTGGCAAAGGAAAAAGCTTACAGCACCTGGTATTCCCAGGCGGTCTACCATCCAAGTACTAACCAGGCCCGACCCTGCTTAGCTTCCGAGATCGGACGAGATCGGGCGTGTTCAGGGTGGTATGGCCGTAAGCAACAGAAGTTGGGCCCATCGGTCTTTTATAGCTGACAGCGGCCCCGCGCCGCACACAAGGAAGGGAGAATTACAATGCCCTGCTGTGGTGTTCATTGTCTCCACCAGGCCGAAGGCATGGGGGGAGAGTATGTTTTGCACTCCGTCCGTCCGTCCGCCCGTGTGTGTGTCCGTCCGTGTGTCCGTGTGTGTGTCCGTGAGCAGCTAATCTCGGCCACCGTTAACCCGGTCGTTGCCAAATTTTGCACACACACTCCCTGGATGCCAACGATGAACCTCTGCCCCAAAATTTCCAGAACGGCCTGTTATAGCGCCACCAGGAGGCCGCTTTGTGCAAAACAAGTTTTTGCACAGTACACCTACAGATTTTGTCCAAACATCGCGCAAATTGGTACACAGTCTCTCTAGAGCCATTCAACGAAACGGGTCTTTCACATTTCTCAGACTCCATCCTGATTGGTTAAGATTGGCTTCCAAAGTTCACAGGAGTGCTCAGTTTCAAACAAAATGCTGCAAATCATGAACACATCGCGTGATTTCTGTGAAATTGTGCACGCACATTCCCACTAGGCCGAGGAAGAAATGCCACATGAACAATTTCAACTCAGCCTCAAGGTGGCGCTATAACTGGCCGAAAAGTGTTTTTACCTCTAACTGCACGGATCTGTGGATAACTTTGTATGCCAACTCCCTAGTTTACTTTTGTTGCCCTTTTATCCAACCACCAGATGAAGGCAAGCTGCAATGTCCTACATTCCTATCCTGGTGGAGACCTGTGCCCAGAAGGGCACTTTTTCTAGTTCTAGTTGGGCTGGCCTGCTAAAGGTTAGAAGTGGCATTTGTCAGCAGTACCCAAGTTAGTGCTGCACACAATCTAGTTGTTTCATGGCCAAAAATGGCAGTTTCTCATTTAGTGTGGCAAAGGAAAAAGCTTACAGCACCTGGTATTCCCAGGCGGTCTCCCATCCAAGTACTAACCAGGCCCGACCCTGCTTACTTCCGAGATCGGACGAGATCGGGCGTGTTCAGGGTGGTATGGCCGTAAGCAACAGAAGTTGGGCCCATCGGTCTTTTATAGCTGACAGCGGCCCCGCGCCGCACACACAAGGAAGGGAGAATTACAATGCCCTGCTGTGGTGTGGCTTATTCTAGTTGGGCTGGCCTGCTAAAGGTTAGAAGTGGCATTTGTCAGCAGTACCCAAGTTAGTGCTGCACACAATCTAGTAATATTGTTTCATGGCCAAAAATGGCAGTTTCTCATTTAGTGTGGCAAAGGAAAAAGCTTACAGCACCTGGTATTCCCAGGCGGTCTCCCATCCAAGTACTAACCAGACCCGACCCTGCTTAGCTTCCGAGATCAGACGAGATCGGGCGTGTTCAGGGTGGTATGGCCGTAAGCAACAGAAGTTGGGCCCATCGGTCTTTTATAGCTGACAGCGGCCCCGCGCCGCACACACAAGGAAGGGAGAATTACAATGCCCTGCTGTGGTGTGGCTTATTCTAGTTGGGCTGGCCTGCTAAAGGTTAGAAGTGGCATTTGTCAGCAGTACCCAAGTTAGTGCTGCACACAATCTAGTAATATTGTTTCATGGCCAAAAATGGCAGTTTCTCATTTAGTGTGGCAAAGGAAAAAGCTTACAGCACCTGGTATTCCCAGGCGGTCTCCCATCCAAGTACTAACCAGGCCCGACCCTGCTTAACTTCCGAGATCGGGCGTGTTCAGGGTGGTATGGCCATAAGCAACAGAAGTTGGGCCCATCAGTCTTTTATAGCTGACAGCGGCCCGCGCCGCACACACAAGGAAGGGAGAATTACAATGCCCTGCTGTGGTGTGGCTTATTGTAGTTGGGCTGGCCTGCTAAAGGTTAGAAGTGGCATTTGTCAGCAGTACCCAAGTTAGTGCTGCACACAATCTAGTAATATTGTTTCATGGCCAAAAATGGCAGTTTCTCATTTAGTGTGGCAAAGGAAAAAGCTTACAGCACCTGGTATTCCCAGGCGGTCTCCCATCCAAGTACTAACCAGGCCCGACCCTGCTTAGCTTCCGAGATCGGACGAGATCGGGCGTGTTCAGGGTGGTATGGCCGTAAGCAACAGAAGTTGGGCCCATCGGTCTTTTATAGCTGACAGCGGCCCAGCGCCGCACACACAAGGAAGGGAGAATTACAATGCCCTGCTGTGGTGTGGCTTATTCTAGTTGGGCTGGCCTGCTAAAGGTTAGAAGTGGCATTTGTCAGCAGTACCCAAGTTAGTGCTGCACACAATCTAGTAATATTGTTTCATGGCCAAAAATGGCAGTTTCTCATTTAGTGTGGCAAAGGAAAAAGCTTACAGCACCTGGTATTCCCAGGCGGTCTCCCATCCAAGTACTAACCAGGCCCGACCCTGCTTAACTTCCGAGATCGGGCGTGTTCAGGGTGGTATGGCCGTAAGCAACAGAAGTTGGGCCCATCGGTCTTTTATAGCTGACAGCGGCCCCGCGCCGCACACACAAGGAAGGGAGAATTACAATGCCCTGCTGTGGTGTGGCTTATTCTAGTTGGGCTGGCCTGCTAAAGGTTAGAAGTGGCATTTGTCAGCAGTACCCAAGTTAGTGCTGCACACAATCTAGTAATATTGTTTCATGGCCAAAAATGGCAGTTTCTCATTTAGTGTGGCAAAGGAAAAAGCTTACAGCACCTGGTATTCCCAGGCGGTCTCCCATCCAAGTACTAACCAGGCCCGACCCTGCTTAGCTTCCGAGATCGGACGAGATCGGGCGTGTTCAGGGT
Source organism: Protomyctophum parallelum (assembly GCF_964188405.1). Taxonomy (NCBI): domain Eukaryota; kingdom Metazoa; phylum Chordata; class Actinopteri; order Myctophiformes; family Myctophidae; genus Protomyctophum; species Protomyctophum parallelum. Next base: position 1,451,119 of record NC_139704.1, on the reverse strand, counting down.
GGTATGGCCATAAGCAACAGAAGTTGGGCCCATCTGTCTTTTATAGCTGACAGCGGCCCCGCGCCGCACACAAGGAAGGGAGAATTACAATGCCCTGCTGTGGTGTGGCTTATTCTAGTTGGGCTGGCCTGCTAAAGGTTAGAAGTGGCATTTGTCAGCAGTACCCAAGTTAGTGCTGCACACAATCTAGTAATATTGTTTCATGGCCAAAAATGGCAGTTTCTCATTTAGTGTGGCAAAGGAAAAAGCTTACAGCACCTGGTATTCCCAGGCGGTCTCCCATTCAAGTACTAACCAGGCCCGACCCTGCTTAGCTTCCGAGATCGGACGAGATCGGGCGTGTTCAGGGTGGTATGGCCGTAAGCAGCAGAAGTTGGGCCCATCGGTCTTTTATAGCTGACAGCGGCCCCGCGCCGCACACAAGGAAGGGAGAATTACAATGCCCTGCTGTGGTGTTCATTGTCTCCACCAGGCCGAAGGCATGGGGGGAGAGTATGTTTTGCACTCCGTCCGTCCGTCCGTCCGTGTGTGTGTCCGTCCGTGTGTCCGTGTGTGTGTCCGTGAGCAGCTAATCTCGGCCACCGTTAACCCGGTCGTTGCCAAATTTTGCACACACACTCCCTGGATGCCAACGATGAACCTCTGCCCCAAAATTTCCAGAACGGCCTGTTATAGCGCCACCAGGAGGCCGCTTTGTGCAAAACAAGTTTTTGCACAGTACACCTACAGATTTTGTCCAAACATCGCGCAAATTGGTACACAGTCTCTCTAGAGCCATTCAACGAAACGGGTCTTTCACATTTCTCAGACTCCATCCTGATTGGTTAAGATTGGCTTCCAAAGTTCACAGGAGTGCTCAGTTTCAAACAAAATGCTGCAAATCATGAACACATCGCGTGATTTCTGTGAAATTGTGCACGCACATTCCCACTAGGCCGAGGAAGAAATGCCACATGAACAATTTCAACTCAGCCTCAAGGTGGCGCTATAACTGGCCGAAAAGTGTTTTTACCTCTAACTGCACGGATCTGTGGATAACTTTGTATGCCAACTCCCTAGTTTACTTTTGTTGCCCTTTTATCCAACCACCAGATGAAGGCAAGCTGCAATGTCCTACATTCCTATCCTGGTGGAGACCTGTGCCCAGAAGGGCACTTTTTCTAGTTCTAGTTGGGCTGGCCTGCTAAAGGTTAGAAGTGGCATTTGTCAGCAGTACCCAAGTTAGTGCTTCACACAATCTAGTTGTTTCATGGCCAAAAATGGCAGTTTCTCATTTAGTGTGGCAAAGGAAAAAGCTTACAGCACCTGGTATTCCCAGGCGGTCTCCCATCCAAGTACTAACCAGGCCCGACCCTGCTTAGCTTCCGAGATCTGACGAGATCGGGCGTGTTCAGGGTGGTATGGCCGTAAGCAACAGAAGTTGGGCCCATCGGTCTTTTATAGCTGACAGCGGCCCCGCGCCGCACACACAAGGAAGGGAGAATTACAATGCCCTGCTGTGGTGTGGCTTATTCTAGTTGGGCTGGCCTGCTAAAGGTTAGAAGTGGCATTTGTCAGCAGTACCCAAGTTAGTGCTGCACACAATCTAGTAATATTGTTTCATGGCCAAAAATGGCAGTTTCTCATTTAGTGTGGCAAAGGAAAAAGCTTACAGCACCTGGTATTCCCAGGCGGTCTCCCATCCAAGTACTAACCAGGCCCGACCATGCTTAGCTTCCGAGATCGGACGAGATCGGGCGTGTTCAGGGTGGTATGGCCGTAAGCAACAGAAGTTGGGCCCATCGGTCTTTTATAGCTGACAGCGGCCCCGCGCCGCACACACAAGGAAGGGAGAATTACAATGCCCTGCTGTGGTGTGGCTTATTCTAGTTGGGCTGGCCTGCTAAAGGTTAGAAGTGGCATTTGTCAGCAGTACCCAAGTTAGTGCTGCACACAATCTAGTAATATTGTTTCATGGCCAAAAATGGCAGTTTCTCATTTAGTGTGGCAAAGGAAAAAGCTTACAGCACCTGGTATTCCCAGGCGGTCTCCCATCCAAGTACTAACCAGGCCCGACCCTGCTTAACTTCTGAGATCGGGCGTGTTCAGGGTGGTATGGCCGTAAGCAACAGAAGTTGGGCCCATCGGTCTTTTATAGCTGACAGCGGCCCCGCGCCGCACACACAAGGAAGGGAGAATTACAATGCCCTGCTGTGGTGTGGCTTATTCTAGTTGGGCTGGCCTGCTAAAGGTTAGAAGTGGCATTTGTCAGCAGTACCCAAGTTAGTGCTGCACACAATCTAGTAATATTGTTTCATGGCCAAAAATGGCAGTTTCTCATTTAGTGTGGCAAAGGAAAAAGCTTACAGCACCTGGTATTCCCAGGCGGTCTCCCATCCAAGTACTAACCAGGCCCGACCCTGCTTAGCTTCCGAGATCGGACGAGATCGGGCGTGTTCAGGGTGGTATGGCCGTAAGCAACAGAAGTTGGGCCCATCGGTCTTTTATAGCTGACAGCGGCCCCGCGCCGCACACACAAGGAAGGGAGAATTACAATGCCCTGCTGTGGTGTGGCTTATTCTAGTTGGGCTGGCCTGCTAAAGGTTAGAAGTGGCATTTGTCAGCAGTACCCAAGTTAGTGCTGCACACAATCTAGTAATATTGTTTCATGGCCAAAAATGGCAGTTTCTCATTTAGTGTGGCAAAGGAAAAAGCTTACAGCACCTGGTATTCCCAGGCGGTCTCCCATCCAAGTACTAACCAGGCCCGACCATGCTTAGCTTCCGAGATCGGACGAGATCGGGCGTGTTCAGGGTGGTATGGCCGTAAGCAACAGAAGTTGGGCCCATCGGTCTTTTATAGCTGACAGCGGCCCCGCGCCGCACACACAAGGAAGGGAGAATTACAATGCCCTGCTGTGGTGTGGCTTATTCTAGTTGGGCTGGCCTGCTAAAGGTTAGAAGTGGCATTTGTCAGCAGTACCCAAGTTAGTGCTGCACACAATCTAGTAATATTGTTTCATGGCCAAAAATGGCAGTTTCTCATTTAGTGTGGCAAAGGAAAAAGCTTACAGCACCTGGTATTCCCAGGCGGTCTCCCATCCAAGTACTAACCAGGCCCGACCCTGCTTAGCTTCCGAGATCGGACGAGATCGGGCGTGTTCAGGGTGGTATGGCCGTAAGCAACAGAAGTTGGGCCCATCGGTCTTTTATAGCTGACAGCGGCCCCGCGCCGCACACAGAAGGAAGGGAGAATTACAATGCCCTGCTGTGGTGTGGCTTATTGTAGTTGGGCTGGCCTGCTAAAGGTTAGAAGTGGCATTTGTCAGCAGTACCCAAGTTAGTGCTGCACACAATCTAGTAATATTGTTTCATGGCCAAAAATGGCAGTTTCTCATTTAGTGTGGCAAAGGAAAAAGCTCACAGCACCTGGTATTCCCAGGCGGTCTACCATCCAAGTACTAACCAGGCCCGACCCTGCTTAGCTTCCGAGATCGGACGAGATCGGGCGTGTTCAGGGTGGTATGGCCGTAAGCAACAGAAGTTGGGCCCATCGGTCTTTTATAGCTGACAGCGGCCCCGCGCCGCACACAAGGAAGGGAGAATTACAATGCCCTGCTGTGGTGTTCATTGTCTCCACCAGGCCGAAGGCATGGGGGGAGAGTATGTTTTGCACTCCGTCCGTCCGTCCGTCCGTGTGTGTGTCCGTCCGTGTGTCCGTGTGTGTGTCCGTGAGCAGCTAATCTCGGCCACCGTTAACCCGGTCGTTGCCAAATTTTGCACACACACTCCCTGGATGCCAACGATGAACCTCTGCCCCAAAATTTCCAGAACGGCCTGTTATAGCGCCACCAGGAGGCCGCTTTGTGCAAAACAAGTTTTTGCACAGTACACCTACAGATTTTGTCCAAACATCGCGCAAATTGGTACACAGTCTCTCTAGAGCCATTCAACGAAACGGGTCTTTCACATTTCTCAGACTCCATCCTGATTGGTTAAGATTGGCTTCCAAAGTTCACAGGAGTGCTCAGTTTCAAACAAAATGCTGCAAATCATGAACACATCGCGTGATTTCTGTGAAATTGTGCACGCACATTCCCACTAGGCCGAGGAAGAAATGCCACATGAACAATTTCAACTCAGCCTCAAGGTGGCGCTATAACTGGCCGAAAAGTGTTTTTACCTCTAACTGCACGGATCTGTGGATAACTTTGTATGCCAACTCCCTAGTTTACTTTTGTTGCCCTTTTATCCAACCACCAGATGAAGGCAAGCTGCAATGTCCTACATTCCTATCCTGGTGGAGACCTGTGCCCAGAAGGGCACTTTTTCTAGTTCTAGTTGGGCTGGCCTGCTAAAGGTTAGAAGTGGCATTTGTCAGCAGTACCCAAGTTAGTGCTGCACACAATCTAGTTGTTTCATGGCCAAAAATGGCAGTTTCTCATTTAGTGTGGCAAAGGAAAAAGCTTACAGCACCTGGTATTCCCAGGCGGTCTCCCATCCAAGTACTAACCAGGCCCGACCCTGCTTACTTCCGAGATCGGACGAGATCGGGCGTGTTCAGGGTGGTATGGCCGTAAGCAACAGAAGTTGGGCCCATCGGTCTTTTATAGCTGACAGCGGCCCCGCGCCGCACACACAAGGAAGGGAGAATTACAATGCCCTGCTGTGGTGTGGCTTATTCTAGTTGGGCTGGCCTGCTAAAGGTTAGAAGTGGCATTTGTCAGCAGTACCCAAGTTAGTGCTGCACACAATCTAGTAATATTGTTTCATGGCCAAAAATGGCAGTTTCTCATTTAGTGTGGCAAAGGAAAAAGCTTACAGCACCTGGTATTCCCAGGCGGTCTCCCATCCAAGTACTAACCAGGCCCGACCATGCTTAGCTTCCGAGATCGGACGAGATCGGGCGTGTTCAGGGTGGTATGGCCGTAAGCAACAGAAGTTGGGCCCATCGGTCTTTTATAGCTGACAGCGGCCCCGCGCCGCACACACAAGGAAGGGAGAATTACAATGCCCTGCTGTGGTGTGGCTTATTCTAGTTGGGCTGGCCTGCTAAAGGTTAGAAGTGGCATTTGTCAGCAGTACCCAAGTTAGTGCTGCACACAATCTAGTAATATTGTTTCATGGCCAAAAATGGCAGTTTCTCATTTAGTGTGGCAAAGGAAAAAGCTTACAGCACCTGGTATTCCCAGGCGGTCTCCCATCCAAGTACTAACCAGGCCCGACCCTGCTTAACTTCTGAGATCGGGCGTGTTCAGGGTGGTATGGCCGTAAGCAACAGAAGTTGGGCCCATCGGTCTTTTATAGCTGACAGCGGCCCCGCGCCGCACACACAAGGAAGGGAGAATTACAATGCCCTGCTGTGGTGTGGCTTATTCTAGTTGGGCTGGCCTGCTAAAGGTTAGAAGTGGCATTTGTCAGCAGTACCCAAGTTAGTGCTGCACACAATCTAGTAATATTGTTTCATGGCCAAAAATGGCAGTTTCTCATTTAGTGTGGCAAAGGAAAAAGCTTACAGCACCTGGTATTCCCAGGCGGTCTCCCATCCAAGTACTAACCAGGCCCGACCCTGCTTAGCTTCCGAGATCGGACGAGATCGGGCGTGTTCAGGGTGGTATGGCCATAAGCAACAGAAGTTGGGCCCATCGGTCTTTTATAGCTGACAGCGGCCCCGCGCCGCACACAAGGAAGGGAGAATTACAATGCCCTGCTGTGGTGTGGCTTATTCTAGTTGGGCTGGCCTGCCAAAGGTTAGAAGTGGCATTTGTCAGCAGTACCCAAGTTAGTGCTGCACACAATCTAGTAATATTG